>NW_024541292.1:0-337969 GCF_016758755.1 Suillus discolor
GAGAGAGTTCTGTGGACTTAGCCAAAGGAGTGCTTTGACTAAGAATCGGGTTTCAGGACGACTTAAGATTGGAGGTCTTAAGCGAAGGATGTTCCAGGTAAAACCTAGTAAGATTCAAGTGAAGAATACAAGCGTAATACATGTGCTTAAATAGATCCATATGTGCGCACAGACCAAGTCATCGTGAGATAGTAAGTACAAGTTCAAGAAAGGAAGGCATATCGTAAGAATGTAAAAGTATGAAATAGCGGTTGTAACAACTGCTGCATCTGGGCCTGGATCTGAGTACGCCAACTCTGTGTCTACCTCCTCCGCTTCCAACGTCAACTCTATCACCGGACTACGGAAGCATAAGAACAATCCTCAAGGAGTCTTTTGTTTAACGACCGGATGTGGGCGTGGGGATCACGACAAGGAACATTGCTTTCGTGAAGGTGGAGGAATGGCGGGACAGGCACCCTGGCAGAAGAAGAAGAAGGAGACAGCCACAGTCGCATCCGGCACTCCTCCCACTCCTTCACCAACATCATCTGATCCACCGCCTGCCATTGCAGCACTGGCCGCACACATACGTGACCTATCATGTGCGGGCATCGAGGAGTTATCTGACGACGTCACTGCCCATGCTCATGCACTTTCCACCATCCTAGACTCTGGCACCACCAGCACTCTCATTAGTAATCGCGCTATGTTTTGGACTTACTCCACCCAGGACCCTGTGACTGTCAAAACGGCGAACCATGGGTCACTCCGCACGTCTGGTCGTGGAGACTGCGTTGTGTGGCTTAAGATTGGTGGAGTTCGGCACCGAGTACGATTCTCTAACTGCCTTCATGCGCCTGGGGCCATGCTGAACCTTCTTTCCGTCGGGTGGATGTTAGCCAAGGGATGGGAATGCAACTTCCGGGGTGAACCAGCTCGTTGTGACCTCGTGTACAGAGGGACAACACTTGGAGCGATCCCCATGTCCGGACGTCTCTTTTACGTAGACCTAGAGTTCATTTCCCCTCAAGAGCTCACACCTCTGGTGTCTCAACCATCAGAGGTCTCCGCTTTTGCACGTGTCCCATTGACTTATGACATATGGCACGCTCGCATGGGTCACACTGGAGGAGAGTCTGTCCGTCGTCTTCCTCACATCGCTCGTGGGTTTTCCCTCAACTCTAATGAAGCATTGTCACACTGCGAGTCCTGCATCATCGCCAAACATCCACGGCTGCCTCATCCTTCGTCACAATCTCCTCCTGCTTCCCGTTTCCTTGAGTTAGTTCATTCCGATGTTTGCGGCCCCATTCCGGTACTCACTCCTCACCATAAACGTTACTTCATCATATTCCTCGACGATCATACGGGACTCCTGGACCTCCAGCTTTTAGCCACCAAGGATCAAGCTCTAGATGCATGGAAAAGTGTACGTGCAAGGTGGGAGACCCGCTCAGGACTTCGCGTCATCGCCTTTCGTTCAGACAACGGTGGAGAATTTCTTAATGATGCATTTACCGCTGAACTGCAAGCAGCTGGGATCGAGCGTCAGCTCTCCGCGCCTTATTCGCACCAGCAGAACGGACGGGCTGAGCGTGTCCTTCGCACCATTGAAGGAAGGATGTACGCCATGTTAAACTATGCGCGTCTTCCTAGGAATCTCTGGGGGGAAGCAGCCTTAACGGCTGCATATCTATTCAATCGCACAGAGTCACGTGCACTACCTGCGGGCAAGACGCCCTATGAGATGCTACATAATGTTCAACCCGACCTTTCTCACATTCGCGTCTTCGGTTCCCGCTGCTTTGCACGTATCCCTTCCGAGCTCCAGGATAAGCTGGGTCCGAAGTCACGCGAGGCCTATTTTATGGGCTACGCCCCTGGTGGGCGTGCTTGGCGCTGCAGAGACAAAGCTACCGGTACCTTCTTCAACTCGCATGACGTCATCTTTGACAAAACATTCTCGGGCCGACCTTTTCCACCGGATGATGACTCAGACGATGAAGACACAACATTGGCTCTTGCGAGTCCCTCCACACCTTCCTTGTCGAATGTGAATGCAACTTCAGCAGCACTGGCACCTCTATCAACAGAACCTCGTCGGTCTGAACGTGTCCGCTTGCCCACTGAACGTGGGCAAGTCTTCCAGGAGAAGCTAGTGTTGGATCGCGAGCGTTTGGCACGTCAGCGTGAGTTGCGTCAAGCTCGCATTCAGGGGGTGCCTCTTGAGGGGGTGAATGCGCCTGACCACGTCACCGCTGACTTAGATGCTGATGCCATTGTCCCGGATGAGGATGAAGTTGGTTATCCTCGTGTACTTGCTAATCTCATCGCCACTGAATTTGCCTGCGTCACCATCCGTAGCGATACTCGCAGAAACCCACTTGCCGCAGACTATAATATGAAGATACCACCTTCTACTTTCGACGAAGCAATGCAACGCTCAGACTGCAATGATTGGCTCAATGCCATGCGCAAGGAAATCAATCTAATGTCCGAAATGAACGTTTATGAGCTTCGCAAGCTTCCAGCGGGATGCAAGGCTATAGGATGTAGATGGGTCTTGGAGTTTAAAGAGGACACGGAAGGTGGGCCTGCGCACAAAGCTCGACTAGTAGCACAGGGATTCTCGCAGGTACCAGGCATTGACTTTGGCAAAATGTTCGCACCTGTCGCCAGACCATCATCGATCCGACTCCTTTCCGCGCACGCAGCAGCCCATGACTGGGAGGTTGACAGCTTTGACGCAAAGCGTGCATTCCTGTGGGGAAAACTACGCGAAGATGTTTACATGCGGCAGCCGCCTGGTTTTGAGTGCCTCGATCACAACGGGAGAAGCTTAGTATGCCATCTTTTGTCCTCGCTCTACGGGCTGAAACAAGCTGTGTACGACTGGGATGAACTTCTGTGTGCTGTTCTATCACGTTTGGGATTTGTTACAACAAACGGTCGTGTGCGACTAGGATGATCTAAACAGCGACAACCACGACAGTGGTACCGAGTGCTGAGAGTCATCGGCCTTTACAGACAAGCAAAGGTTGCGTACTCGAACATAGCTCGTGGTGGTTAACGAGGGGTTACGCCGAGATGATAGCGGGTTTACAGACAGTGAGAGGCGTCACTGAAGGTACGAGTCGATGTCGAGCAGGTAGCTTTAGCGGGACAAGGAGTTCAAGGGTAAACCTAGTAAGATTAAAGTAAGGAACGTCTACTTTAATCTTCGACCTTATATAAGGCTACTCTTCGTATCTAAGCTCAGCCTAAAGCTGGGTTCTAATCTGCTTATCTACATGAGTCAGAGATAGCGTCCATGAGGCGGGCTTCTATCGTAGATAGGGTCCATGCGGTACCCTTCTATCAGTACATGAGGCAGCACGAGGCTTGCCTTCTATCGGTACATGAGGCAGCACGAGGCTTGCCTTCTATCTTGATAACATAAATAGGTCTTCTAGACCTATGTCGTCATGTGTCGTCACGTGCGGTCCAGACCGCTTATCTAAGCCAGCAGTTGCTGCTTATCATCTATCATCATCTATCGTCATCTGTTGTCATCTATCATCATAGAGCTGGTGAGACTCCGGTATCGTCTATAGCCGTGCGGTGGCAGAGGGCTGTCTGCTGGCAGGGGACTCATGCCATGTTACTGTAACAGGATTCTTATGTTGCGAGGCTGACTATGCCGTCTTCATATACAATCACACCACCAGCGAGGGGGTGCATGTCATCTGCATCATTGCATGGCATGTTGATGACGGCCTTGCAGGGTGCAATAACCGGAAGTTCCTTGATTGGATCAAGGGTCACATTGCTGAACGCTTTGGAATCACAGACCTAGGGCCAGTCATTAAGCATCTGGGTGTCCAATATGTCCGTTCTCGCGCTACACGAGAATTATGGATGCATCAGCAGGACTACATAGTCTACCTTCTCGAAGAGCATGGCCTCCGTCACTGTAATCCTGTCTCACTCCCCATGGACCCAGCCTTTCCTTTCGGACGGGACACTGATGTCCATCCTCAAATCGACAATCTCCAGTCAGAATATCGCAAGCTTGTCGGAGAGCTGCTTTATCTCGCCATGTACACTCGTCCCGATATCGCCCACGCTGTCATGAAACTCTCCCAATACAACTCTAATCCCGAGCCACGTCACTACGCTGCCGCAAAACGTGTTCTTCATTATCTCTCTAGCACTCTGTCCTATCGCGTGCATTACGGGGGGAAGAATGCAGACACCAGCATTCATGGATTCAGCAATGCTGATTGGGCCATGTCTCCCGAAGATCGTATATCCATCACCGGCTATGTGTGGTATTACTATGGTGGTCCCATCTCGCACGCAGCAAAGACACAGTCAACGCAAGCATTGTCTTCCGTGGAGTCAGAGTACATGGCGTTGACAGGGGCGATTCAGGATGGACTCTGGATCAAATCTTTTTGCGAATGCTTACAGATCACCATCAATCTCCCTCTCAAGCTCTATGCCGACAATACAGGCGCTATTGCACTGTCTGTGGAAGCTGCCAATCATACGCGCACCAAACACATAGATTTACGCTACCATTTCATTAGAAAGCATATTGAGGCCGGCACCTTTCTACCCATCTGGGTCTCTACTCATCGCAACAGCGCCGACATCTTCACCAAAGTTCTTCCACGTCCAACATTCGTCGTTCATCGTGCTGGACTATCACTCGTGGCGGGTTGAGGGGGTGTGTTGGAAGTTTATTCTCTGCATTCGGACGTTGATGAGATAAGTCCGCATGCGGACAGATTAACGTTGCATTTGGCTATTGGGCAACCTCACCACTTCGTCGTATCACATGTTTCATGCTTGGCATCGTATGGTTACCTTACTTCTTGACATTCGAGCTCCGTCTTTCCGTATCCTACAAGTACCTCGTCTTGTTGTCGCTTGCGTCCCTCAGCTGTTGTTCACCAACGCTGAGGTACGCGTATTGTTTATCTTGCTCCAAGTCTCATACTTACTAGATCTTAGCGCACTTTCCAACAGGTACATTAATTATGAATACAGCTGTTGTTCACCAACGCTGAGCGCACTTTCCAACAATATTCTGGTCATTCATAGGTAAGGATCCGACTCTGACTTTATTTATAACCCCCACTATCGCCTACTCTGCCTCTAGTCACTCATTAACGCTACTTCCTTCAAGTTTCTCAAGTCTCCGTCCAGGGAGTCGTGCCGTATGGTATGGTTCAGCAACAAGCATTGTGGTCTATGTTTCTGTCTAAGGAACGCTGGTCTTCGACAATATGGCCAAAGTCGATCCCACATTCGAACTCGATCCTACATTCAAACTCGGTCCCATGGCCAACCTTTATTCCAAGGCCACAAACTGGATTCTATGGCCAGACTCGATCCCATCACGTTCTATAGTACTGCGGCCTGCCAAATTCGATCTTATACCACCGAGCCCGATCCTATAACGCTGTACTTTATTCGAGTCCGTGATGCCTGGTGCGAATCCCCGCTTATGGACCACTATGTCTTGCTTTCGTTGGACTTCAAGACGCTCACAATATCTGTCGTGGTTACCCACTGTCTGTTATTGTCAAATTCTTGCAGGTGGTGTTGACAATGAGATTGGGGTAGAGCACGTGTATTGTACCAAGCATTTTTGTATAACTCGCATACCATCCAATATGATTTCCTGGCCAATCAAGTATAAAACCCATAATATCATAATACCAGTATTTGAAGCAATTGTCTGTATGATGGTACAGATGGCAAGAATTTATATTTTTGTTACTTATTGGACAGGAGAGCCACTGTGCTAGAAATTCTACATGAGAAACACTTCGTTGAACATGTTTCATCACTTCAAAACAGTACTAGTATTTGTCACTACACGATTCATGACAATCATTGGTCATAGGGGATAGCGTTCTAAACACTTATATGCCTATATATCTCGCACTGTCATATTTTAGCCGAATATGGTTATTATCTACATGATAATGTGTATATAATGGTTTGTGGGGAACGGTGGGATTTAGTGATGCCCGTTTGCAAACCACAAGGGAAAGCCAACATGGATGTAGTAGCATCACGTGACTATCGACGAGCGTCCATTGAATTTGTGATGAAAGCGCTTCTGATCAACCAGCACCACTAGCATGGAAATATCACCAATTACTCTCAACCTTCCGGAATGCGCGCCCAATCTCATGCCATTCCACATCTCTCACTCAGGGCCCGCACCAATATCTACGTACTTTCGGGTCAAGCCCTCGCTTTCTAGCCCGCACCTTTCCCTTACACAAAACACGTCAAACGAAACACACCTGTCTACAGACCACAGCCAGAACACCCTCGTTGCTGAAGAGTCTCAATGCTCCATAACCACAATTGCCGAATCACAGTCTACTCCATTAGAGGAGGATTCTCAGACATGTCCTGCAAGAGTGGGCGCTATGGTAGTCGACGCGGATTCTGGGACTCAAGCCAGCTCATCAAGTGAAGTAGCTCGCGCGCCACCTGTGCCATCTCCAGTCGAAGTTGGTATCAACAATAGCTTTATTGCAGCATTCAGAGGGAGGCAGGTACACGGTCGTACCGCAGACCTGCCACAAGGATACGGTGGCATAGTTCTTAGTGCACCAAGCGGTGATGCAAAGAGTCAGGGTGACGACGCTGGGATGGTTGAAAAAATGGCTCAAACAAGAGGCAAGGGTCGAGCAACACGAACATGCAGCCGACAGATGGACATAGATGAGGACGATGCGGTGGATGCAGATCATGACGGCTCACATGTTGAGATTCGGAGACTAACCCCGGTCTCAAGGTTTTCTTCCTTGACCGTTTGGTCCCCAGACATACCGGTGGATGAGGGCAAAGACGAGTATCTTAGGTCTTTGACAGAGTGGACAAAATTAGCGGCAGAGGTACGTTTTCATGTATATTCAGCTATCGTGTCGTGATTCATCTTCAAAGATTCATGCCTATGACGCATAATATGGAGCCTCAGTAGTGGACTGTAAGATGATATATTACTACACGCGTCAGCTGTTAGCCCTGGTTTGGCTAATATCAAAACTCCATCATGCATAGTAATCGACTTGATCGATGCCCTTTCGTCACCGAGTCTTCACGGCTAGATCTCGTCGCTTACTGTGATTGCTGACTACCATCGGAACTTCTGCAAGATCACTCGAAGATTATTTTACACCATTATATCTTTTGGATCATGAACTAGATTCTAGTGGCACTATGACTTAGCTATTAGGTATAGCGACTTGCCTATTCACTTGCGTAGCTCGTCACTCGGGGAGAAACACATCGTCACCGACACGGAATGGAATATTGGCACGAGTGAGAGGTCAATTTCAAGATTTAGAAATTAGGTTTGACTCTCAAAACTCGGGATGACATGACACACCGGGGCAGCTTTGCATTTGCAGCTGGATTATTTTGTTCATTATTCCGAAAGTAGTGATCAACATATCCGTCCAGATTTCGCGAAGCTTTTCATCTCTTGATTGAAATGGCGGTGGCGGTAGAACTTCCAGAAGCAGATTCCAGTCTTTTCCTACGATAACAAATAGGCACGCTGCTTGGCGCAGAGGCACAGTTGCATTTGTACAATCGCTTGATAAGATGGTTTGGCAGGTTAATGTCACGATTCTGGACTCGAGCACCTGATGGGTTATCAATGTTGCCACATCGTTTACATTTCCAGTGATAGGGATTCGAGGTGTTCTCAATTCGTTCCAGGCGCTCAAAATTGCCTGACGCGAGGGGGAACCCTCCACCGTGCACCATCTTACGTTAAGGACGTCGGTTTTCATTGTCGTCATGGCAGGCGAGCGCACGCAGCGAGAAAGAGAGCTATCAAAGAATAGATTCTAGCTCAGTACGAAACGAGAGAAAAACAAATGGCTCACATCTCCGATGAATCCTCGACGATGACCGCGAAGGCACTCATGAACGGGAGTTGCCATCTGTATACTGAGGCTGTTCCTCAATGGAAACTTTGGCACCCAAGCGAGATATTTCTGAGAACGCTGCTTTGAGGAGGTCAAGGTCTGCGTCCAGGCCCTCCGCCCGTGTCTTCATCTACAGAGAAATGAGACTACACAAAGATGCACCTTATAAATCTACACACCGCAGCTATAGTATCACTAGCTGCAATCAGCTCATGATGGTGGTTGTAAACAAGAGACTGCCTATCGCCATCAAGTTGTCGTATTTCTGAACATCCGAGTGCATGAGCAGACGTCTCACACGGTCTTGAACAACACGAACCTGTAAGTAGGTCGTTCTCTCGCTTCAGGAGAGCCGACAGAGATGATGCGGTTATGAGTTGTTCGTAGTATGATTTTGCGTCAAAGGCTGCTGAATCTTCAGTAGCATGGTGAGAATCGAGCTTGAGAACTTGATGACTTTCAAAGCATACCTAAATCCATGGGGTCGTCTGATCTCCCAGGTAGAGGTGGGGGTGGACCTACTCCGAGGCCATAGTGCTTCCTTAAGAGATCTCTAGCACGAGACTTTGCAAGAGGGCCTGGAGGTGTTTTCGTCCGAGGCGTTTGTCCAACACCAAGGGAGGATCGACGAGAATTGGACGGAATTACGGTTGAAGAGCTTTGAGGAGACGTTGGTCGCAGCGGAGATAAGACCACTCTAGGAGCTGACTTCACACGTTGGGCCGTTGGGGATGTAGGTGTAGACTGTGTGGTGGACATGAGAGGTGATGATGATACTCCAATTTGACGCGATCACGTGCCTGTGCATCGGCAACAACTCGGAGTCCGGACGCCGAGTACGTAATTTTATCTGCCGCGGCGGTCACTTGCAAGCATCTAGTATTACGGCCCATGGCACAGATGCCATTTGGGCTGGTTCAAGCACCACTCATATCACGACAAGTTCTCTTCGCAATATCCGTACTAATGTCAACCTTCTATGGCGCATCAAGCTTTCAAGCTCCACCCTGCACGTCCGCCGTTGTTTGAAATAGTATTTTATCACTTGTGCGTACCTAAATTCTCGTCTACATCTGGTCTTATAACAATTTGCAATACAGCACACTCCAAATGTCTTTGAACATTCCCTTAAAGTAATACCCTTAGTATCACCACTTCTTGCACGCACGTTCCAAGTTCAAAATTCTAAATCAATCTAATGTCGAAAACATTTTGGCCACATACCAGCTACATCGAGAGATTCCCCTTCACCTCGCTATCACGTCCGGACTCCGCAGCCTGACCTCAAGGAGCAGATGCTCGACTCCCGCAATATATTGCTGGTGCTGGTGCATTCCTGGGTGCGTCGCTTCTCACCGTTTTGAACCACATCAACAAGCTGTTTTATGTTCCGTGTCGCCTCGCCAGCACAGGCCCAGGGAGCATAACACCTCATTCAAGGTCACCCAACAAATGCACATTTGCGTCAGCATGACGCCAGACCAGAAAAGTCAAAAATAGCGGAGATTGACACAATACAAACAAATTCGCATCTTACCCTGTGTGCCGATAACATCCTGCGAGCACCTTTCATTATCTCATCTCGTCCTTAGGTCATCTGTCGCTTCATGCGCACGCTCTCGTCTCGCTCTCCGCCTCAGAAATCGGGTCATCGTATGATCTGGATACCAGAAATGGTCAGCCCAGAATGTTTGATTTGTATCGTGGTCCGTGGAGTTGGTGAGGTGATAAGAGGTATCAGGTTTCACCAAACTTTCTCCTGGTTGAGATTCCGTGATTGATGTATGATGAAGATACATCACCACCTATATCAAGGGAGTATTGAGAGAGAAAATGATGGCTCGAATGCGCAATGGCTGAAGGCGATGATATTCTGTTGGCACACCATCAGAAATCTAGAGATTTGAAGAAGTCGAGGGAATCACCCGAAAACATACGGCTGCCAATGCACACCGTCAATATTCATTCCAAAACATGCCACACTTATGTAACCATCATGCACTTCATGCCCTTCAACGGTTGAGTCACGCTTTCGTAGGGTAGCCTGAGTGGAAATGTGGATTGGAACGCTGTTGTATTTCGCATGAACCAGCTACTATAATGACGCCCGAGATAACACCGACACCTCAGAATTCCTGATGATCAAGATTCGAGACTTGAGAATTCTTGTGGCGTTAGAGCCCTCGCATGCTAACAGATTATACAAAGCCGGTTCTGTGTGGGTTTGCTTAGCGAAAAACGATCGAAAAAAGGATGGGACGCTCACCGCGAATGTACATGTGCTGTGAATCAGAGTGGAGCAGCTGTACGATTTCATCAGGTGGCCTTGGTTCGACATTGAAAGAGTGGGATGCCATGGCTGAGCACTGAGGTTTAGCCTAGGAATAAGTACTTACTTCAATTTGGAGCATTGTGGATGCTGGCGTACCCAGGTGCAGACCGTGTGAATATCGCACTAGTAGTTAGCTGGTTTACATTTGGGAACAAGAATATATCAGATGAGCAACACGATCGCGAACTAGACTCGTGACCAGGTGCAGTCGCATGTCTTTTGAGAGTGGAGAATATATAATAATGATGGATGTAGCACGTTGGACTGGCGCGGCTGGCAATGTGCCTGCCTCTGGCAGACGGAAGCTGGTGTGGCCTCAACTAGATGAAAGTGCTACCTACGACAATCTACCCCTACTGACTAAGCTACGCAAATGGTGGCAAACACCCGCCTGTGCCACCCCCCGCTGGAGGGGTACCCCACTCCAACGTTCTTTTAAGATACGGGTGGTTTAGGAAGAACGAAAAGAAGATATTAATGTGGAACATCGACAGCGCTCGGCCGATGTCGACTCCCTGCACTCCTACCTGGTGTGACTTCGATTCGTCAGAGTCCAATATTCATGTTCTATCGGATTCAAACTGTATTATCAGAGTCGAATTACAAGATTTGCGAGTCCTGGAGTCCCGCCAGGTCGTGAGTTCTGCCGTTGACCAGGCACAACCACCGGTTGGCAAAACTCCAAAGTTCTGCCAACAACGCTGGCTGTATCCCTAATTAATATCCGGTCGTTACAGTAGTGGTGGGCGCTCACAAGTTGGCTCGACTCACCTCCTTATGACCAAGGAATCATCGTCTCCATCGTTACCTACTTCAAATGTCATCGAGAAGCAGTGCGCGGTGGTGTCGACGGTGATGTCCGAGTCGCCGCTGTCCGGATTCCAGAATGCCCCGTGCACGCATGAGGCCCTAGCTAGATGGACTTGGCATAAGTTTTGTGCCTCACTAGTGTGAACTTTTATGAAGTTGTGTGAGCCACCGGCGGCAGCGGCCAGTGGGTTGCCCAACGATTGATGTTGATAATAAGTGCTTGCGGACGGTCCCATAACGGGTACCCATCCCCGACCACGGTTCACAATGACTTGGACACGTGCTAGCACTCGTTTAGCAGCTCGCTGGCTTCTCGATCGATGGATAAATTTAGTCTGGAGGCTGGCTCTGCCCATAGTGTCGGGTGTATACACGAGTCGATCACTTGGCAGGGGGCTGACGCGCGCTGACATGTCAACTGGTTGGGTCATGAATACAGCTGCCGGTCTGACGTACGTGGTACAAAAACTTACTTCCGCGAGTTACGATCCTTCACCCACCACAGGCTTGTATCGGCTCCCTAGCACTTCGCCAGTCGCTCCTTTGCTATTTGCTGAGTCTTTCGGGTCGTCTTCACCATCAGTAAGTCGCGATGTATTCATTATTGCTGTACCTTAAATGATGCAATCGCCACCGTTGCGTTTTTTTTGTCAACCTCCAGTTTAAAGCACACTCCTTTCATATAAAAAACATGTTTGCGGCCCTCGCGTTGACAATTTTGGCCTCATCTGCTGCTCTATTCGCACATGCCGATCCAGATCCCACCAATCCTGGACCTGGAGATGTCTTCATCGAGGGCCAGGCCTGTTCCATGAGCTGGAACCCGGATACCACTGGCGTGTGGAAGACTATGATCATTCAGTTGAAGACGGGAGACAACTTCAACATGGTCAACTTGACCAGTCCGTTCATATACTCGGTCATGAGATACTGACTTCAACTGTTCATAGCGGTCGGCACTGTTGACGGAACGGACGCGACGAAAACTTCATTCTCTTATCCTTGTCCTCAGGTTGGTGGTGTCTCATTCCACCCATACACGCATCGTAATCGTGCTTATCCCCCCAGGTCACACCCCACTCGCCTATCTACTTTTACCAGTTCTCTTCTCCGGCTTCCACCAACAGTGTCTGGACTGGGCGATTCACGATCACTGACTCTGTAACCGACATCGTCCCCGCGGCTGAAAGCACTCAATCGGACGGCTCGGCCATTCCTTGGGGTACCGGTTCGCTCGTCAATTCGACTTCAACCACCACCGTTGTTATCACGGGATCCACGTCAGCTACAGTTAGCACACTTGGAACATCGAGTGCCACTTCTTCCGTAAGTAACGCTTCAAATAATGCCAGTCTCACTGGTAGCAGAACAGACTTACCCAGCAGTATTATTTAGAGCTCTAGCTTCAGTGCCACGACTGCCAGTGCATCTTCAACTCCGACGCCGTCCTCTGGTTCGCAAGCAACTGGCGGTGGACTCCGCTTAGCCGCGGAAAGCATCGGCTGGAAGACTGCTTTAACCCTGGGCATCTCGGCACTGGGCTTCACTTTGACGCTTTAGATTCATGACCTCACGATTAGTACAGACCCCACTTCATGTTACCACAGCATGCCGGATACTCCTACTCGCGAATTCTCCCAGTCATTTATCTCACTGTACCTTTTTCAACTTTCGGGTCTGCGGCGTGTATACCCAACAGGGCAAATATATTGTTAATTTAACTGGGTCGTTTCTCTGTCGGTATTCCATTTTTCGTATTGATACCACAGACAATACTACCTTATTGCTAAATTATAGCGATGCTCCAGATGCTTTGCTGTGATCTTCGTGCCAGTGGTGATCCAGCCTGATTGAGTTTGATTGCATGATACTGATTACATGTTAGTTCCAGGAATACTTCACCACTGAACCCATAGGCTGCATCAAATGAGTATGTAGTGTTTACTCGCCTCACGAACAAGCCGCCGAGAAAAAACCGCATGCCACGGTTCACGGAACAAGGCGAAAGTCAACAGGGCCGAATTCGAATAATCATATCATTACATCACTGTTTTACCGATTATAGTAGCGGTGATGGTAACGCACAGGTCTATAGGCCTTATCTCTCGTGTCCGAACTAGGCCCCGAGTTAGAGCATGCCCTGATAAATATATAAACCCAGGTCTTGTGGAATCGTTCGAGTGGAACTTTACCGCTAGTATCGACATTAGTACTGTATTCAACGCGACGTAATAAATCTTCTACAGCAGCTATGTCAGACTCCGTCGCTTCAAACTCTAGCTCCCTATGCACGTATATGAAGGACCATCCTCGTACACTGGTTGCATATGTCAAATATTTCGGGAAAGTTCAGGACAATGTGGTTAGTGCTGAGATGTCTGGCATCGACTCAAAGGTCAGTCTGGGACGATGGACTTCTTGTACTTCATTTGCATTGACGAATGCACCCAGGGCATGACACTTTCATACAAGCTCCAATCTGGAGTCTCAAATTCGGTTCGGGTACCATTTAATCCATCGCTTCCAGGATACGATGGTGCCAAACCCCGCCTTTTGAGTATGAAGACAGAGGCGCTTGATGGTCTTGGTATGGTACGTGTTCGCAAAAAATATTCCTTTCAATCTGTCTTGTGTCTGATGCATACGCGTCCACTTTAGCTCAAAGTTCCCAAGTTGACCACATTCCGGTTTCCTCCCAAAGCTATCTTGACGCCATTCATTTTCCTCGCGTACTTTTATCTTCTTGCACCACCACCCCCTGGCACGACATTGTTCTCTATCCCTGCCGCCACCGTGGATACATTCTTCTCCCCAGCAAACGCGATTAAAAACTTCACCGGTTTAGGGTTTGCTGCTCGGACTCTTGCTACGATACTCGGTGTTATCCACACGGCTGAAGGGCTGTATACCTTGTCACTTTGTAGGCGTTCTGTAAAAGGCTTGGCAGTGACGGTGAGTTTGTCTGATGAGTCTTCGAGTCTTGCGCTTAAACTCTATGTTCAGGCTGTTTACGTGGGCTGTTCTATGTTGTTCGGCGTTCACATATGGAAAGACCTCAAAATCCGCATTCAGGAGAAACGCACTGAAGCTGCCACGAAGTTTGAATGATTGACATGGATCCTATGTGCAATTCTGGCCGAAATATATGTTGAAACGTTGAACTGCGGTTCGCGGAGTATCGAGCTGTATGTTACAGATTAGTATTAGGCTCAAACATTTGAAGTTTAGTTGCTTAGTGGATATGTTGTTCTTGATTATGAGGTACTGATCTGACCCTACGTTAATTTCATATCGGTAGAGTCGTACTGCAGAGCTCGGCTTTACATAAATTGTTTGTGATAATAAGTAAGAAGTAGTGCACGGCCGGTCAGATTTTCAAATTCAAAGTCAACTATAGCTTCCAAATATGGATATGTCAAACAAACTCTAGTCTCTTGAGTCTTGACCACGTTGTTCTATGCAAACACACGCGACTCAAGCTTCAAGCTACGGAAAAAGAGTCAGTTATCTTGAGTGTTTTGATCTCCTACATTATGTGACCATGATGTTTCTGGATTCAACGAATATAAGTGCGTCAACGTCCTGGTCGAGGATAGCCGCTGGCGACTGTGATCGCGGGCGAAGAGCTGACACTTCTGTCTCCATCAGTTGTGAAATGAGCGGAACGAGAAGCTCGCTCTCAAGGAAATTGGTTGGCAAACTCCGGAACGCACGCACGGTGCGGAGCATACACTTCCTTGACAGGAAGATCAAAGAGCCTGTCTTCGTCACATTGACTAATAGAACTTCAATGCATCGGCAAAAACTTCGGAACGGCCGGCTACATACCTTAACCTGGTAACATTCATGCACCCACTTACCATGCAGACGCCTGCGACGAGTCTGTACATACAGATCGGATAATATCGACCACTTCAAGCTGAACTGCGCTCGGAAAGTTAGAATTCGACTCCTCGTACTACATACCTTGTAACTCTTCCCCCCAGCTTTATGCATTCCCGATAGGGAAACAAGAGGCATACCCCCACGATCCTCGTTGAGATGGGCGGACATATATGACAAACCTTCGTATTGCTGAAGTGATGGTATCGATGGAGCGGAAGTACCATCACCCCTCTCCCGGGAGGAAACATCCTGTGAACTCGAGTCTGCATGCCTGGTTAGGTACAGACTAGATCACACTGCGGCTCCGAGTGAGCTGTCAGTGTGACGTGGAACAAAGTAAGCCATCTTTCCTAGAATCCATTAATAACATAGTAGCAACGCTCGATGAGAGCGGTTGAATCTGTACCCGGAAAACTTCAATCGATCTCGGATCGTTGGCGCGGAGAATATATTTGATGGTAGCTGTTCCCCATGAGGATTACTGTCAAGGAAGGAGGAGCCCCTCGAATTCAATCTCAATCCCATGTCTATACCGCGAGTCTCTTGTGCGAGATTCCTGGTGTGCCCATTTTCGTCAGTTTTGACTCTTGAGCACGCAGGTAAGAGGACCATGGACCCAAGTGCAGTCATCGCGTCGGGTCGATTATGTAGGAGGAGCCTCGCTTCGTGACCATATAAATTTGAGTTTGAAGGGAAGGAGAGAATGTTGGTACGGAAACCTTCCTTTAGTACTTTGTAAACGTTCGGATGGCGCGCTTTGAGTAGCAACGTGGTGTATTCAATCTGCTGAGATCAGCTACATCTATAAACTCAAACTTTTGAATACCCATGCCGATTCCACTACCGCCTGGGTCCTGGGTATGACGCTCCAAAGCGTACTTTAATAAATTGCGCGATACAACATCCAGTGCGCGATACACAACACCCAGTGCGCGATACACAACATCCAGTGCGCGATACACAACATTGAGCGCGCGATACACAACATCAAGTGCTCAATACACCAGCTATTCTAGTGAACTAGACGGCCGAAATCTTCAAAGTTAGGCTCGACAATTAGGTACTTCACAAGATCATCAGCTGTACGAGTGATAAGTTTTCGCTCATGATCAAAAGCACTGCGAGCTTTCACAATATATAGCACAGCCTTCCAGCAGTCTAGATTGATTTCTCCGATGTCGAGTTTCTCGAAGCGTTCGACGGCATCCTTGTAAGGCTGGGGATTTCGTCCGTCCAGTAAAAATCTACCCATTCCGTTCCACCACAGCTGCTTCCAGTCGTCCTCGCATAACTTTTGCTTCGTGCAAGTTCCCGCGTGCACCATAGGTGGGGCTTCACATGCAATGATCCGGCGGTGTACATCAAGTCGTTCCTTGACTTTGAACATTGTGTTCCACACAACGGACCCAACAGCGCGAAATTCGTCGTCGGAGATATCATTGATGCGAGCTGAAACGAGTCGTTCGAAAGCATGCGGCAGGATTTCTTTGACATTGTACTTCAATGCGAGTGAGATAAGTTGTGTTGGCTCAAGCGAGTAACGCTGCCGCTGGAGATGGTGAACAGCATAGACTCGCGCATCTTTGCAAAGATACATGTCGCTTAGCTCGAGCAGTTGAATGACAGCTTTGTTACATATTTTGAGGACATCAGGCCTCCATCTGTATGGTATCAATTGTTAGACTTGTCCGAGTCGTCCATTGTCAAAATAAACTCACTTGTTGTAACAGACAGACAAAAATAATTCGAACGCACTTTCGCTTACTTGCGACGGCACACAAATAGGCTTGTCATCAGTACTACCATCAACCTGTTCAAGTTGGGTGCCTTGGCTTGCAGCAAACATGTCTCGGAAAGCAAGTGATTTATCCCCGAGAATGCTTGCATGCACCCTAAAGAGTGAGTTTCCTGCCTAATAGTGGTACACTGTCAGTCCGCGGTATCCACTATGAGACTATTCAGATAAGTGGTCATGGTGCACGAACCTGGAAGATGTGAGTGCCATCTAAGAAGTAGAACATTTGATGGTGTCGAGCCGTCATTGAACCACTGATAGTTGCAAGGTTGACTAGTATGAAGAACAGCTTGAAAGAGATGACTTGAGTGGTTGTTAGTAATAAAACCGGACACACTGGAAAACAATGCCTTGACCACGTCACCTGCGAATTACATATGCCCGCGGAACTCTTGGTGACAATTTTTATTACCCTTCCAACCTACACTGACTCGGACTCTCGGAAACAATGGACATAAACAGTCCTTCAATGCCATTGTCACTCCCGCTTCTCCCTGAAACCAGAAATTGGTCAGCAGAAATCCGAGCTGCCTATGAGAATATCCAACACACTTACGATCATGCAATCCGAGTTCTTCGAGCAGAGGGAGCCGACCCTACCCGTATTGCTTTCCATGTGGATGCTATCTCGTCAAATGCACTTCTGATCCTCGAAGCACTCACACCAGATGCCAGTAACACAGACTCCGAGTCGGATGAAATGTCAGAGTCTCTCCCAGTCAAATGGTTAGCTGATGTAGCCATGGTACTTGGCTGTGTAGTTTCGGGTCTGGAACACCTAGGGACTACTGCAAATGAGGAGTAAGCCTAAATTTTGATAGATATGTGGATACTGAGACAGGGATCTTACAGAGAGGAGCATCATGTTGATATACCAGAATTAACTGGAATCGAGAACACGGGAAAACGAGGGCGGCCCAAAAAAATAATAGACCTTGATTTCTTGATCGAGGCCACCTCTGCTCAACATCACATCAGACATGTTGAGCTAGCAAAGATTGTCGATGTTCATCCAGCAACATTACGGCGCTACATGCGTCAACACGGCATTGAAAGGTGCTATTCCAACCTTCGTGACCGTGACCTTGATGCTTTGGTGAAGATATTCAAATGTCATAGACCAGAGTCTGGGTTTCGGTACCTTGTTGGTTTTCTTCGACAACAAGGTGTCCGTGTACAACATAGGCGAATATGGCAATCCCTACAACGAGTGGACAGAATTGGACGCCAATTCAGACGCCAGCAAATTATTCGAAGAAGGACATATAAAGTTAAACGTTCCAATGCTCTTTGGCATTTGGATGGGCACCATAAGATGATTCGGTGGGGATTTGTTGTCCATGGATTTATTGATGGTTACTGCAGAACGGTATGTCACAAGTCCGAGTCGAAGTCATTAGAAATTAATTATGGCGTGTCCAGGTGGTTGCACTAGAAACGAGCACAAATAATCGTGCTACAACAGTTCTCGATTTATTTCTCAAAGCACAAGAAGAGTATGGTATGCCATCACGTATGCGAGGTGACCGTGGTGGTGAAAATATTGATGTTGCCACTTATATGGTCATGCGAAACGGCCCAAATCGTGGCTCGTTTATGTGGGGATCGTAAGCCTAGTATCATCATTTGATCCTTTGGGTGTTCTTCTCACACAAGTACCACAGGTCAACTCGGAATTCGAGGATTGAACGCCTCTGGGTTGAAGTAGGAACACAATTCGTGAGACGTTGGAGGGCTTTCTTTAGCCGTTTAGAAAGACTGCACAGGCTCGATATTGAGCAAACAGGTCATTTGTGGCTTCTCCAAAATCTATTCTTGGATGCTATCAATGACGACTGTAAGACCTTTCGTGAAGAATGGAACCTCCATCCAATTGCTGGCCCATCAACAAACAATAAGAGTCCACAAGTGAGATTTCAGATCAAAAATTTGAACATAAAGTAACTGACACCATATTTATCACAGGATTTGCGACTGATAAGCCAGGCAACACTTGGTATTTACCGAGACAATTGTGACGAAGTTCATCCAGACACAATTGAACAATACTACGGCACTCACGGGCGAGAGCAGACTCGTCGTCATGGGCAGACTGGTGCTGGCCATCCTGATGATGAAGACACTAATTCGGAGGATCAGCTCATCTTACAGATAGAAGAAGACCAGGAACGGAATATTCGACATGCCGCTGTTGAAGTTCCCGGAAAGAAAAGCCCCTTCGAGACTCAGCGTGATGAAAACTTGTTTTTTTCAACAGTCGAGCAAATAGTTACTGAGGGCATTGTACCGGAAGGTTATGGCTTGCTCCCGGATGAGCAAGGTGATGATGCAGCCATGACCGAAGTCTTACAATTCGGAAGGCGCGGAACAAAATCAATTACCATCTCGTTAAGTGATCCTATCTGGGAAGCTCGTGCAACACTTTGGTGTCAAGGGTTATCAGCATTATCTTTGTTTGAAACAGAAGGATACTTGTAGTTACATCATTATATTGAATGAATAAGCTTAGAAATTGATGAGACTTGCGAGTCAATAACCAATGCTTATGCGAAATAAAAAATCTATGAGCCGTACTGATTTGTTCTCCCGAACCATCTTTACTTCATTCCATACACTGCTATGTCTGATCGCCGTGAAGTATACTGCCGAGACTTTCGTCAGGGAGGGCAAGCCTGCACCTGTGAATGCTTCACCCCACCCTCTAATCCTGATGCTCCATACTACTGTCGAGAATGCCAGCATGGCTTTAGCAAGCATCCCGAAGCTCTGGATCCTACAAGAGATGCACCTCGAAAGCAAGATGGCACAACATCTGGAAAAAAGAGACTCGTCAGCATATTCAAGGAAAAGACCAGCTCGGGGTCTGCAGCAAGACCTTTGCCATCTGCTGCCTCTTCCAAAAGCATGCTCGATCAGAAGATACTAGGTGTCGAGCGAGCAAGAGATGAAGTCATGAATGGATATAGAACTGGTTTAAATTCACAGAGCAATAAGGTGCGCAGTACACAATGACCGATGTGCAGCACTTACAAGTCAGAGCAGTTGCAATTTCGTCACGTTACTGGTAAAGCAAGGGCCACGAGCCAATTTGACTCTGAGGATAAAATTACCAAGGTTGCACAATGGCTTCTCTTGGTGAATTGTCTTGATGTAAATTCAGAATATATATCTCGTTCATTGCACAAGAAAAACTAACACAATATGTTGAAGGATGATGGTAACCTCATCAATACAAGCCCACCGTCACGGACACAGTTGCACAACATGGAACGTCGTCAATGTGCACATATCGAGACTGCTAGCAGGTTTTCCTTTAGCCGAATGTGGACTCACGACGAAGTCAATCAATACCTGCAGAATGAAGTGTTCCCTTTGGCACTTGGATATGTCAATTCGACAGAAAAGGGGAAAGGAATTGGCATACCTTCTTGCCCATGGGTTTTGATAAGCAAGGAGAGGCTCCGCTATGAGGTCGTAAATATTGAAAGGCCTGACGGCAATGATCTTGCACGATTCCGAGGCAGACCCAAGTGCCCTGTAAAAGATGCAAACATCATTATAGGTAAGAAGCCTCTGTCTTATATAATTTCTTGATGCTAACCTGAGTATCTTCAGCATTGCGGAGAAGAATTCCAGAACACGTCTATGCATCATGGGATCCCGAATATCGAGAGACGGGGGATGATGGAATGTTTCTCGACTCTGATGATGCTTCAAGTTTTGAGGCGGCGAAACCAACAATCTTAACACGTGCAGGTAAGTTTATTAATTTCGACCACTTACTTCTTATTTGGTTCATATTTATCCAACTCTCTACTAGCTGCTGCGAAGCTCAAACGTGGGCGACGAACATCATTGTCCATCGAGATTCTCTCCGACACGGAATACAAACCAGTCATCAAAAAAATGAAAGGTGTGTGTTGTGTGACTAGCGAAATATACTCTCACTTATTCGTTATTCTAGTAGGCACTGCGGTGAAGCAGGAGCTTGAGGAGCCAGCGTCGGATCTCCGGGCATCGAGTATTATTAATGCGGCCTCACAGCCTACGAAACGTGTGTCCCTATTTTGATGTAAAGTTTCTCAACTCACTTTAAATTCAGTTTTTTTAGAAAGTTCTAATGCAGATATGGATGATCTCCCTGATGTTATTCGACAACTGTCTCTGGTACCACAGACCCCAAGCAAAAACACTGTCCCCTCCACTGGCTCTTTTTTCACCGGGTCACGTTTCGGCACTGCTGATTTACTTTCGACACAATTTCATTCACCCATTGTTCAACGCCGTCGTGTTGCCATGCCACCCGACTTCGTAGAGCCCCAAGCATCTGATATCATATTGCGTGGTATCCGCGACCCCGATAGTCCATCTGCCCCTCCTCGTATTAATCCCTGGTCAGAAGATTATTTTATTGGTGATGTCAATATTGCCCTCTAATCTCTCGTGTCCTCTCGCCGTCTACTCAGTATCTTTTCTAGTACCATAATGATCACTATGGAGTCCTTATTGCCTATACCTTGCTACTACCCTAACCAGCTCATCCATACTATATGCATTCCCTTACCAATAATACTCACATTAACCAACAGCCAGGCCTCAAAAAGATTCGAGGCTTTGCCGATGCTGGCAACCTTCAGTTTTTTTTTGCTTTCCGACTACTACTAGTTACTAGCGCTTATAGCAGACTTGCTTGTTGAAAAATTCATGATATTGACATGAAATACTATTGCAACGACTTCGAAGCTTCAAGCTTCAAGGCCCAACTAAGCTGCTTTTGTATCGCGCACTCGACGTATCGCGCACTGGATGTTGTGTATCGCGCACTGGGTGTTGTGTATCGCGCACTGGGTGTTGTGTATCGCGCACTGGGTGTTGTATCGCGCAATTTATTAAAGTACACTTTGGAGCGTCATACCTGGGAGATATGGAACAAACAGTGAATGAAAAATGTATGTGAACCAAAAAGGGAACCAAGAGAGTCGAGACAGGTACATTTTACATAAGATTATTCGTAACAACTTGAAGAAGGAAGGAAGGGAGATGCATCATGCAGTGACAGGGAACGTTTGAACAGTGAAGCTATCGAAACGAAACGAGCACCGACTGGACTGAAGGGCCATTATAAGGAAGGAGAAAAAAGCGCCGCCTTGACCCAGTCCAAATTCGGAACGTGCGATTTCTCCCAGGAAGGTTGGCGAAACCAGATCTCTGCTGCGTTGGTCTCCCGACCACATCGTAAGTCTGGCAGCGAACATGGAAATTCTTTGCGCCCAAGCGCTGCAATTCGCTTTTAGCACGATGTTCGCATACAAATCAGATTTAACTCACCGCGAGAGTATGCGTCGGTGAATTCTGACATGCCGGGTTCGAACAAAAACGATCTATGATTTACGACTTCAGCGAACCCAAACCGCGATGACGGGACGGGTTGCAGCAGCTACCATGGCAAAGATGAGTGATGGTGCCAGAAAACGAACAAGACAAAAGCTTACCCCAGAGATCAAATCCTCGAGATCTTCACGCAATTCTTCAAAGGCAGGGAACCGTTTGGATGGTCTGTCGCCACTGGAGCACCAAGAAACATAGGAAAATACGTCGTCCTTTGTCACAAAGAGTGACTGACGAGATGATATCAGTAAGATAGCAGCGAAGGAAGACTCAAAACGTACCTCGTGCTTCTTCGAAACGAGCTCGTAGATGACGCAGCCTAACGACCACCAGTCTGCGGGCGTTCCATACTTCAAAGGACGGGGGTCGGATTTGTTGCGCAGGACCTCCGGTGCCATGGTGCATGTTGTTCCCACCGGTTCCGAAGAATAATTCTGTTGTCGGTCCAAGGGTCCTTCGTCTGTGTTTACATAACTCACGCCAAAGTCAGTGATGCGTACGTTCTGTTGAACGTCGATCAGGATGTTTGCGGCTTTGATGTCCCGGTGGATGATCCCTATCTCGTGCAGAGCATTGATCCCGAGGGTCTTCGAAGTCGGAGGAGGCGTGAGACATGACATGTCGAAGACCAGGAAAGACGACCGCTTACCATTTGAGCAGCCCACCTGCGAGCATTGGGGACGCAGTACGTAGGATTATGTTTCAAATAATAAAACAGGTCGCTAGCCATCAGGTCCTAGAGACGTCCGATGGAGTCAGATGACTGAAACGGTCGCAGGGAGGAGGACGCACCATTACAAAACATATCTTATCCTTTGTCTGAAACGACATTTCAAGCCCCATGAGGAAATCAGCCGCGGGACATGGAAATGCGCATGAAAGACGCTTGTAAGCTTCGAGTTCGTTCAGAAGAACATCTTTCCTGGATTTGCGCTCAAGATGGTGCTTTGGGAAGACCTTGAGACACAACAAGCGATTCGACGCTACGTCTTCAGCTCCCATCGCCACGCCGTACGCGCCCTCGCCCAATGTGCCCCAAACACGAAAGGGGCCATACGTGCATGACACCGGCGCAGTTCGGACCACCTCTGCTGGGACGGAGTGCGTGAAGGTGAAAATGTGAGCAGGTGCTGGAGGGTCGGCCGGCTCTGAAGCAGAAGGGTATTGAGGATCGGGGGGCTCTGAGCGAGGATTCGCGATGCCAGCATCGATTACGGTAGACATTATGACGGGGGCGTTGGATGCAGCGCTCGAGTGAGGTTCAGAAGCAGAAGATTGAGTGATGGACTTTTGAGTGACCATGCCTGACAGATAAGAATGAGGAGAAGGGTATGGAAATGCCAAGGAGCAATTCGACGAGCGTATTTAAGAGTTCCTTGGTAGGACCACAGCATGCTTTAAATGAGTTGTGGAGCGTCGGTTTGTGGATTGTCTGAAAACACCCACAGGGTAATCATGGCGACTAGCCACTGTCGATCACGACGGGGGAGATTGTGGAGATGTGCGCTGTGGGACAATCAAAACACGTTGCGACCACAGTTGAGCACCAAGCGTCTGCGCACATCGCTGCTAGCTGCTGAGTGGTCAATAACACTCACGATATCAAAACAATGCGATGCCGTAAAAATGTGCATGTCCAAGTCTAGAATGCGAGCGGTCTTAGCACCAAACATTCTAGTCAAGCGCTAACCGCTGCAAGGCATGCTGTTACAGGTGCTTTACTTCTTCTGAATATTTATTTATCAGCGTCGTACGACAGACCACGAATGGGTATCTTCAGAATCTGTACATTATTCTTCATATTCTTATCTCATGAATGTCAAGTTGACGTCCCCAGCCGTGGAGTCGGTCGCTCAAGATGGTCTCCGCGGCAGCGGTATTGACATTTACAAAGTATAAATGTATGTTAGCAGAAAGATCAGAGTGATGCATGAACTACACCTTTGGATGACAGCATGAAAGAGTCATGGAATGAATTGACAGCGTTTGAAGGTAATAACAGGGTTGATGATTCGGATTCAAACTTTACATGTTCAACGGGCTTGTGCGGACGTGTCGATCACGGCGTGGTCCCATGGAGGTCGCGATTGCGAGTAGGAAAGTAGCCGAGTCGGTGAGTTATATTTTGGTTTCGGCTTCATGCATAACAAGGTTTATAACGGGAAAATACATGTAGAGCAGTAGGTTCAAAATGCCCTTGAACTAATATCAGCATATACTGTGACACGCGAAAAAAAAAACATACGAAGGATACTGACACAACAGACACCCCGTCGCGGTTCACCTGCAAGCTCTCGATCTGAAATCACAAGTGATGCGGGAGGTGGTCGACATGTAGCACGAGCGACGAACCAGAAGCTGTGACGATAAAGACAACTTAGACAAGGAAGCAAAGAGCATGATGATCCCAATGAGGTTGCGGCTGACCCGGGCCGGCGGCGCAAACCGTGCAACCTTCAAGTTTAACTCTTCTACTTGGGTACGGGAAGCATGACTCTCCACTATGATAGTATGATTCTAGGCAGATGTGTACTGATAAACATCGCAAACTATTTGGAAATAAGCTTATACGAAACTCTCGAATAAATTCAGAATGATCAACGGGAACGAATACCTGTCATGTGACTCAAACTTGTTGCAAAGTCGCCTGAGGCAGACTTAACACAGACCGGCCATTTCCTACATGTCCTCTCGTTTATCGTCTCTATCATTACATATGTTGCACAGAACTTATCTCAGTTATCTGTGACCTGCGTTCTGTCAGCGTTTCGTGTCGGCAAGATATACCTTCGTCAACTTACCATGACTCCACGCTCTTTTACAGATTCAGTAACACCAAAAAATATCACTGCGGTTGCGAGAGATTGTGCAAGAGCCAGCTGCACCAAGTACCTTATGGAACATGGAGACGGCATGTAGAGGTCCCGATACGAAGGGGACGTGTTCTCTGAAAGAAAAAAAGGATACATGCTAGCATGGTATCGGGACCCACAACCTGTCCAGCAGGATGAACCGGAGATGATCATGATCCTGGTATAGAGGTTCGTTTTTCTGTTTTTGTGCTTTTTACTACAACAGACTGTAGTAGCACATCATCCATCCATTCACACAGCGATCTCAGAGCACAGCCTTGGCCCTAGCTCACCGCGACCTGAAACAGCGACGGAGTGTCTCATAACTCTTTCCAAGGACCCTGCAGTCCTACATGTCATGCAGAAGCGTCGTTTTTCTATGGGCTTGCTTACCGAGCTTGCACCACATGAGCACCCTGGACTTCTGGGTCTTAACGTCGGGAGTGGAGGTACCATCAAGCTGCGAATTCGGCTCGATACCTATGATGGATTTCATCCGTACCTGGAGGCCAGGCGCGTGTTGTGCCATGAATTGGCTCACAATATATATATCAAAAATTAGCTTTTAATACCCTGTTTACACCGCGGTCGTGTACTGCTAGTTTAAAGAGTTAAATTCTCAGCTCAATCGTGAGGTTGCAGAATTTGAGGCTGCAGCAAGAGCAGGAACACGTGAACTTTCTGATTTACGAGACACCGAACTTCAATGCATCAGCAAAAACTTCGGAACCGCTGGCTACATACCTTAACCTGGTAGCATTCACCCACTTACCATGCAGATCGGATAATATCGACCACTTCAAGTTGAACTACACTGGGAAAGTTAGAATTCGACTCCTCATACTACATACCTTGTAACTCTTCCCCCCAGCTGTATGCATTCCCGACAGAGAAACAAGAGACATACCCTCACGATCCTCGTTGAGTTGGGCGGACATTTATCACAAACCTTCGTATTGCTGAAGTGATGGTATCGATGGAGCGGAAGTACCATCACCCCTCTCCTGGGAGGAAAAATCCTGTGGACTCAAGTCTGCATATCTGGTTAGGTACAGACTAAAACTGCGGCTCCGAGTAAGCTGTTGGTGTGACGTGGAACGAAGTAAGCCATCTTTCCTGGAATCCATTAATAACACAGTAACACTCGATGAGAGCGGTTGAATCTGTACCCGGAAAACTCCAATCGATGTTCTTGGTCTCGGATCGTTGGCGCGGAGAATATATTTGATGGTAGCTGTTCCCGATGAAGATTATTGTCAAGGGGGAGCCCCTCGCATTCAATTACATGTCTATACCACGAGTCTCTTGTGCGAGATTCCTGGCGTGCCCAGTTTCCGTCGGTTTTGACGCTTGAGCACGCAGGGTAAGTCTGATCAAGAGGACCATGAACCCAAGTGCAGTCTTCGCGTCGGGTCGATTATGTGGCAGGAGCCTCGCTTCGTGACCATAGAAATTTGAGTTCGAAGAGAAGCAGAGAATGTTAGTGCGGAGACCTTGCTTTAGTACTTTGTCGACTGTTCGGATGGCGTGCTTTGAGTAGTAACGTGGCGTATGTAATCTGCTGAAATCAGCTACAACTATGAACTCAAACCTTTGAAAACCCATGCCGATTCCGTTACCGCCTGGGTCCTGGGAGCTATGGAACAAACAGTGAATTGATACCGAAAGATGTATGTATGTGAACCAAAAAAGGGAACCAGGATACAGATATATTTTACATAAGATTATTTGTAACAACTTGAAGAAGGAAAGGAGACGTAATGACAGTGAACAGTGAAGCTATCAAAACGAAATGAGCACCGACTGGACTGAAGGGCTATCATAAGAAATGAGAGAAAAGTGCCGGCGTGAGCTGGTCCACATTCGGAATGTGCGATTTCTCCCAGTAAGGTTGGCGAAACCAGATCTCCGCTTCGTTGGTCTCTCGACCACATCGTAAGTCTGGCAGCGAACATGGAACTTCTTCGCGCTCAAGCGCTGCAATCCGTTTTTAGTATGATGTTCACAGACAAATCAGATTCAACTCACCGCGAGAGTGTGCGTCGGAGAATTCTGACGTGCCGGATTTGGACATAAACGATCTATGATTTACGACTTCGGCAAACCCAAACCGCGATGACGGGTCGGGTTGCAGCAGCTACCGCGGTGAAGATGAGTGATGGTTCCGGAAAATGAACAAGACAAAAGCTTACTCCAGATATCAAATCCGCGAGATTTTCCTTCAATTCTTGAAAGGCAGGGAACCGTTTGGATGGTCTGTTGCGGCTGGAGCACCAAGAAACATAGGAAAATACGTCGTCCTCTGTAACGAAGAGCGACTGATGAGATGATATTAGTAAGATGGCAGCGAAGGAAGACTCGAAACATACCTCGTGCTCCTTCGACACAAGCTCGTAGATGACGCAACCTAACGACCACCAGTCTGCGGGTGCTCCGTACTTCGAAGGACGGGGGTCGGATATGTTGCGCAGTACCTCCGGTGCCATGATGTGTGTCGTTCCCACCGGTTCCGAAGAATAATTCTGCTGTCGGTCCAAGGGTCCTTCGTCTTTGTTTACATAACTACCACCAAAGTCAATGATGCGCACGTTCTCTCGAACGTCGATCATGATGTTTTCGGTTTTGATGTCCCGGTGGATAATCCCTATCTCGTGCAAAGCGTTGATCCCAAGGGTCTTCAAAATCGGAGGAGGCGTGAGTCATCGAAGACCAGGACAGACAACTGCTTACCATTTGTGCAGTCCACCTGCGAGCATTGCTGACGCAGTACGAAGGATAATGTTGCAGATAATTATACAGGTCGCCTGCCATCAGGTCCTAGAGACATCCGATGGAGTCAGATGACTGAAATGGGTAGCAGGGGAGGAGGACGTACCATTACAAAACATATCTTATCCTTTGTCTGAAACGACATTTCAAGCCCCATGAGGAAATAAGCCGCGGGACACGGCAATGCGCATGAAAGACGCTTGTACGCTTCGAGTTCGTTCAGAAGAACAGCTTTCCTGGATTTGCGCTCAAGACGGCGCTTTGGAAAGACCTTGAGACACAACAGGCGATTGGACACTATGTCTTCAGCTCCCATCGCCACGCCGTACGTGCCCTCGCCCAATGTGCCCCAAATACGAAAGGGGCCATACGTGCATGACACCGGTGTAGTTCGGACCACCTCTGCTGGGACGGAGTGCGTGAAGGTGAAAATGTGAGCAGGTGCTGGAGGGTCGGCAGGAGGGTATTGAAGATTGGGGAGCTCTGAGCGAGGATTGGCGATGCCAGCATCGACTACGGTAGACATTATGACGGGGGCGTTGGATGCAGTGCTGGAATGAGGTTCAGAAGAAGAAGATTGAGCGACCATGCTTAACAGATAAGAACGAGGAGAAGGGAGCAATTCGACGCGCGAATTTCAGAGTTCATTGGTAGGACCACAGCATGCTTTAAATGAGTTGTGGAGCGTCGATTTGTGGATTGTCTGAAAACACCCACAGGGTAATCATGGCGACTAGCTACTGTAGATCACGACGGGGGAGATTGTGGAGATGTGCGCTGTGGAACAATCAAAACACGTTGCGACCACAGTTGAGCGGCAAGCGTCGGTGCACATCCCTGCCAGCTGCCGAGTGGTCAATAACACTCACGATATCAAAACAATGCGATGCCGCAGAAACGTGCATGTCCAAGTCTAGAACGCGAGCAGTCCTAGCACCGAACATTCTAGTCAAGCACTGACCGGTGTGAGGCATGCTGTTACAGGTGTTTTACTTCTTTTGAATATTTATTTATCAGCGTCGCACGACAGACCACGAATGGGTATCTTCGGAAGAACTTGTACATTATTCTTCGTATACTTATCTCATGAATGTCAAGTTAATGTCCCCAGCCGTGGAGTCGGTCGCTCAAGATAGTCTCCGCGGCAGCGGTATTGACATTCAAAAAGTATAAATGTATGTTAGCAGAAAGGTCGGAGTGATGCATGAACTACACCTTTGGACGACAGCATGACAGAGTCATGGAATGAAATGACAGCGTTTGAAGGTAATAAGAGGCTTGATGATTCAAATTCAAACTTTACATGTTGGGGCTTGTGCGGACGTGTCGATCACGGTATGGTCCCATGGAGGTCGTGATTGCAAGTAGGAAAGTAACCGAGTCATTGAGTTATATTTTGGTTTCGGCTTGATATATAACAAGGTTGATGACGTGAAAATACATGTAGTAAGAGCAGTAGCTTGATTTGGTGAACAAAACGCTCTTGAACGAAGATTAGCATACACTGTGACACGCGAAAAAAAACATACGAAGGGTACTGACACAACAGATGCCCGTCACCTGCAAGCTCTCGATCTGAAATCACAAGCGACGCAGGATGTGGTCGAGATGCAGCACAAGCGACGAACCAGAAGCTGTAAGCTTGTAACGGTAAAGACCGTGACAAGGAAACAAGGGAGCACTATGATCCCAATGAGGTTGCGGCTGACCCGGACCGGCTAGAACCGTGAAACCTTTTGCGAAAACTCTTCTGCTAGGTACGGGAATCACGAGTCCACGACTCTCCGCTATGATAACATGATTCATACGAATCAAGTCCTGAAGGCCATGGAAGTGGGCGCCCATGCACGTATATGCATGATATTGTCTTGCACTCGTCCAACTATCTCTCCCGTTCACCTGGTCTACCCAGAGCCTGAGATCGGCTGCCTAGGAGTGCAACTTCTACGGAACACATTGTCGACGACGAACTAGAGTAAGCACTATCCACATATATTTATAGAAACTACCAACTCGAGAAATTTCGTCAGCCCGCTCCTACTCTTAACTCAAGTATGTGCCAATCAGAATTTGACTGTAGTAGGGAATCCAGACATACCGAAAGTTGAGAGCGTCTTGGCCGCACTTGCAGTATACAAGCAACGAAATCATTGCATCCCCAAAGTCTCTTGACCACGTTTTTCTTTGCAAACAACCACACGCGACTAGTACTCAAGCTTCGAGCTACGGCAGAATCTTGAGTGTTTCGGTCTTTTATATTATGTGACCATGATGTTTCTGGATTTTGTGACGTTTCATGCACCAATGCATCGATTATCTTGCTCCTATCACTGTTTTGTCTGTTTGACATTGGGGTGTCTTCTAACATGCCACTAGTACTCTAGAGTAGAGCGGAGGCCGCACTCGTCATTGTATCAAGGTCTGGAAAGGCTTATCTTAAATGCCTGCGAGCCAGCCTTCCCCGGGCAATAATAGCCTGTCAATGGGGTCATGTGGTTTGTTATATGTTCTTCGTATATATAGTGCCGCATTGCAGTTCTCACCATGATTCGGACTGAACGACACCCTGTCGATACTGTCTGGCCTTTAAGCGATAGCCCGCATCTATGACTAGGAAAATTTTCGTTGGATTCGGCGTAGATGTTGACGCTGTGGCTGGCTGGTACGTGGTTTTCCATTCGTAGATGATAATGGTGATCATGATGCAGGCTTGGGTCCTATGGAGGAGAAGATTCGCCATTGGACATCTCTCGGGTACGCTCGCATTGACGTTATGTGATTATCAGCTTAAATCAGCGCAGGGAATGTACGCGGGAGAAGTTGGAGTGCCTCGCCTTCTAAAGTTGTTTGATAAGTATAAGATCAAAACAACCTGGTTCATTCCTGGTTGGTCTCAAGTTCAGTGCTCCCAAGACACAAGGAGCTGACGGATAGCGTATGTAGGTCATAGCTTGGAGACATTTCCGAAGCAGATGGAGGCAGTTCGAGATGCCGGTCATGAAATGTAAGATTCCTTGGGTGAGGAGATCTATATCTTTCTCATCTCATACGCAGAGGTCTTCATGGATACTCCCATGAGGTAAGTGATAATGATATCAATATTGGGCAAGGAGCTGAATGTTTCCAAAGAACCCTGTTACTATGACTCTGGAACAACAGCGAGACATTTTGGACCACACCTTCAAGCTTCTTACGGATTTCAATCATGGTGTTCCTCCGAAGGGCAGCGTCGCCCCTTGGTGGGAAACCAGTAAGGAGGGAACGGCGCTGTTACTGGAAAAGGGCATTGAATATGGTCACTATATCGCTACTCATTTCAAGCAAGGTACTAACACCTTTTAAAACAGACCACTCCAATATGTGCCACGAGTGAGTCGGCATACCAGTCGTGAAATACTCAGACTTACATTCTTTCAGTTCGCAAATGTATTATCTTCGTGACGAAGATACATGGACAAATATTGATTATCAGGCGAAAGCTCACACGTGGATGAAGCCGCTGCAAAGGGGCAAAGAAACTGGGGTCGTTGAGATTCCGGCTAACTGGTCCGTCAAATACATCGCCAATGTGCGCTGATTTGATGCTGATTATACGTGTGTTAAGGTACCTTGACGATCTTCCCCCCATGATGTAGGACGCAAGTCGTGCACAAAAGCAACATGCTAACACTAGTCTAGGTTCATCAAATCAAGCTCAAACTCTCATGGCTGGGTATGCTAACACGTTTAAAAACCTTCTCACGTCTATTCATGCATCCATCAGGTCAGCGCCCAAGCTGTCGAGCAGCTTTGGAAAGATACATTCACTTACCTCTATAGGTAAGGGTAAGATTGCTTGGTTTCAGCCCCCTGTTGATTTCTAGCGACCAGAGAAGAGAAAGATTTTGTATTTCCCATTAGCATCCACCCGGACGTTAGCGGGTCAGTCTCCACTTCTTACCATCATTTGAGTGTTCTGACCTCGGTCTTTGACAGTCGTCCACACGTACTTCTGATGCTGGTATATTTCACTCAACCTCCTCCTTGTTCTCTAATTCATTGGCTGTCACAGGAGAGTTTTATTGAATGGATCAATACTCACGATGACGTCCAGTGGCTAACCTTCTATGAAATGGCTCAAGATTTCAGAGCCACAAATGACCCAGCACCAGGTGCCATCATGCCCAAAGGCTTCGAGAAGGCCTAAGCTTGTCTTTACAATGCAATGTGTTTCATACGGCATGTTTGTGTTGAGACTTCTTTAGGCGCTGTTGAATGTTTACCTACTCATTTGTATCAGTATGTTGTATCAATTTGTGACTTATACGTTTCGAAAGCCATGGCAGAAAGGGTTCTGATTTATTTGAGTCGGACAGACCTTAAATGAGCTTGTGCATGTCATGTACAAGGTTACTGCCAGTGTGATCGTCATGCTTTGGCTGCCGTGCATAGCCTTCAAGTTCCTGCAATCATCACTGCTCAATGAGTCTTCATTTGCAATAAAAATATGTACAACCGATACGTCTCAGTAAGCGAACTCGAACACAATACAAGATCGATTCGAACAAGTTGATTTAGGTACTCCCAGTGGCTTCTTCATCTTCAAACAGCTTGAAATTCATACTTTGCAGAAACCCATCCAGAACGTAGTCCAAAAAATTCCTCCTATGTTTCCCCAACCACGCAAGACAGCCGACGATGGCCATCTCGTCTATCCACTTTTTGAGGGTTTGGCCTAGAGTACTCCCTCCCGGCGAGAGCTCATACCCCGGGAGCGATTTCCGCAGTATCATCTTCATATTCGAGAAAAGCAACTCTGAATGCTCTTCTGGCATCTTGTAAAGGAGCCGGGCCTTGGGCCTCTCGCGCGGCTGCGAAGAATACGGTTCTGGCAGGGATCCCAGCATTGTGCGACCAAGACATTGAATTATAGATGCCGTTAACTGGTAATAGCTCAGACTGACAGGATTGGTGGTCGGCCCAGCCATGCCGCATACTCTTCGTAATGAATATGCCATATGAAAACCAGAAGAGAAATCTGACGGTGAAGAGCGCTCATACATGAGCCGCGTGAGATCCACAACAAATCCATCTGTCGGGGTGTCTTCCTTGAATAGCGTTGACAAGATTTCGGGGGCCTGTGGGCTGGTACACAAGAGCGCATGCCACACTACAGGGCTGCTTGACGCACGTGCAAGAAAACTCACTACGGCGACTTCATCTTGGAGCTCTTCCAAAATCCCTTCACCTCCAGACATCACTGCGCCCAGTCTGCTCATGCAAGGTATCATGAATCGGAAGAGTTGAGAGGACGACTCGTTGGAAATCGAAGAGAGTAAAGGAGCGAAACTGACACCTTCTGCGAAAGACACTTCATCCTCCGAACATTTGCAGACCTTGAAAGCCTTCTCGACTTCTCGGCTGATTTCGTCTGCAAATGAAGTAGGCTTTGCTTTCTCCATGATTCTAAAGACTAGATATGCCCTGTCGTATGCCGTTTCGAACCGCCTGCTGCCCGTGCATATCTGCATTAGAAGCACATAGAGCACTACATCAACGAGTGTAAGTGCGTCAACATCCTGGTCGAGGACAGCCGCTGGCGACTGTGATGGTGGACGAAGAGCTGACACTTCTGTCTCCACAGTATCCGCCAGTCGCGCAATGAGCGGAACGAGAAGCTCGCTCTCAAGGAAATTGGCTGGCAAACTCCGGAACGCACGCACGGTGCGGAGCATACTCCTCCTTGACAGGAAGGTCAAAGAGCCTGTCTTCGTCACATTGACTAATAGAACGGAATTGAACTCCAATGTTTGGGGTCGCGACAGCTTTGTGATCTTGAACACAAAACTGTCATCTGCCCCTTCCTGGGAGGATCTGTAACGTGCAAGTGACATCGCGGATTGCACATCTACGTGGTCGATGTGTGCACCACGTTCGCCACTGGCGTAAATTGGAGTGGGCGGTACTGGATTCACGTGGAGCAAAGAGCTCACTAACGAACCCGGCTTGATATATTCCTTCATCTCTGGACGCAATACCACATGCCGCAGGACGAGGGCAATGCGAGGGCTGACTACAAATATGCGATGCAGGCCAGGGCAGCCACCTCCTAAACCTTCCCACAAACCAAATGTGTTGTGCGTGAGGATAAATTCTTCCCCTTCCGCGGCTTCCCAGATGCTGAAGAAGTAGTTGTCCGCCTGAGTATGGTAAGTGTACGCATCGTGGTTTTCGAGATCAGGTGGGATATGCGATTCAGTCATCATTTTTTGAAGACCTTCTTCGCCGTACTTCTCTATAAGTTCTGCAGCATCTCTCATGATATCTGAATGCGATGTGTCCAGGTAGTATCTGAGGACGTATAGCCAAAACTCGACAGCGGATTGAATACCCTTCTTTTTCATGTAGGACTCAATCCACTGACGGCCCCTTGCGTTCTCCGGGTGATCCGCTTGAAAGTAGGTGTTGGAGCATGATACCTTGCGATAATGCATGATAAATAGGAACTTCCGTAGGAGCTCTAGCGGCCTCCGCTTCAGAGTGAAAGTACCCTGAGGAAGCGCTTTGTGCAAGTCCATGATAATAGATGCTGCATGACGTTCGAGGTCCGCTAATTTCTCTTCTAGCTCGTTGATATTATACGTGTTTCGAACGTCCTGGTAGAGATTATGTACGCCGTAAACCTTTCCAATAGGACGAATGTCAAGGCTACCCGTGGCAATATCATAGTAGTAGACGTATTCAGGATCAACACCAGTGCGTCGAAATTCTTTTTGTCGTTCTGTTTTGGACCTGCAAAGAACATCATTCAGTATTCTGGTCTATTGTCCTACACGCAGAGTGCTCGAGAGGACACTGAAAACATACTTCACAGGACCGACTTGGAATCTTCGTAATATGAATCGTGGAATGAAATGTTGGTATTGTGTTGTAGGTGCACACGGACTCGGAGAGCCGTCTGTCTTCTGAGTTTCTCCTGCAAATTCTGTTCTGGCTTGTTGTTTTGGTGTATTCCTGCGACGTCGTGTCATTCTGTACTAGTAGAGTTCAACGAACCCAAGAACTGAGCGCTGAGCGCCAGTGAACACGCCATATCCATGCGGCCGCGTTGTCGTCACTGAACCCTTTAAAGAGCATATAGTAGTACTATACATAGATACCTTATTAAGTTATATGGTGCTTATAGTATCCGTTATGAATATTCAGGGCAGGGCAATGGTAAGACTATTGAGGATATCAGTAACCGCCGATGGTCGCTTGTACTTGGACCGACATCGTCAGCATCGCTAGCACTGATTTTATTAAAGTGGCTACACACTATACAGCTGAATATTGCGAAAGGGGTCTACGACTTAAGGACAATAAACCTGCATCTTGTTTTTCAAGACAAAATCGCCAAAACTCGTTATGCATCAAATTTTGCTCAAAGATCATCATCATCATTCTTAGATTACACGACTGCGAAAATTCAACAGTGTTCAAGATTCACCAGGTAAGATCTTTGCAATGTTCATTAACTCGGCCCATCTCTTGTCTTCTGCCCACACGATGCTTTGGTCTTCCTGCATAGTCAGAGCTTCATCAAGTCCATGCGTCGGCTTGCCCTGTTGCTCGAGGGCGGCGATCTCCTTGTCGAATGCGTCAAGCCATTCAATCGCCTTCTTCATTTGTGGATAATTCATGCTCGGGATACGAAGAGCCCAGAAGCAGCGGTCAGTTGCATGCGTGACCCACCCTGTTGCACGAGCTTCAGTAATCATCTCACAACTCTATGGATACTGATATACCTTTTGGACGCAGTTGTTCTGGAGTCCAGCGAATCGTATATCTGAGAATTGGGAACCCCGCCTGTTGGAAATCTCTTGCAAACATCCTCACGGGGATGTGCACTTGTCCATCACTTAGAATTTCTCCCATGTGCCTCATCGATTCGTCGATAGTTGCTGTACTTGGGAGCGTCTGATACTTCTTCACGAGCTTCTCAACGACGGGACGTGGGAAGTACCGCAAGATGTTAGGGAACACATCCTGTGGACCTTGAACCGGGTGCGCGATCGCGTAAAGGTACCACTCCTCGCTCAGATCGCCAATAGAAATGCTCTTGACTCCTTTCTCGCGCAGAGCACGAGCAAGGGCTCCCGACCGTTGCCAGGTCATTGGGTCGGGTGTGGTAGGGATCCAATTGCCATCAAAACATCCTCGGTACGTGCCGTGCTCCACACCGACTTCGTCTGTCTCTATTACCTTCATCATGGCTTTGATAGGAACTTTGGCAGGGTCTCTCAGAGTCTCCAAAATGTCAGGGGCATTAGGATCGAGATTGAGGGCGCGGCAAAGGGCTTGGAAGGATTGCCTCAGCTCCAACGGGGTTTTAGGGATAGTCCTGCAGGCAATGAGTGAGTTAATGGCAAGTGATAAAAGTAAGTGACTCACATCATTGCGTTTGATTGCAAATGGGCGGAACGGAACGGAGAGTTCTGCCCTGGTGGCAGGTGTGAAAGGTGGTGCAAGATTTGGTGTACGGCATGGGCACCTATTGCTCGTTAGCAATGATGTGAGTTCAAAGGAAACTTTCACTTACCAGCAGACAGCCCAGAAAGTTGTATATTGCTTGGGTCACCTGCACATGATGTCAGGATATCGACAAAATCTGACATGGCGTGCATGCAAGCTTACCTCCAAATGATGCAATGTTCTCCGAAATCCACTGAAGCGCTAACCATTGATCTTTGAAGCCAAAGTTTCCGTCTATCTTGGGCTCGTCGCACGCAAGGAAACCAAGTACCGAGAGCCTATAGCCGATGTTGATATGAATTTCCTTCCTTGACTCGGCCACATATTGTGACTGGGAGCTCAAGCCATGGGGCGAACCAAACTGAAGAAATCTGCGACAATGGGTCACTGAGAATTATAGGTCTATGCACAACGAACCCTCCGTGAATGTAAACCTTGACAGGAAGATTCGCCCCAGGTTTCGATGATGAATGGCACGCAATATTGACAAACAGGCTGAATAATGAAAGTATCAGATTCAGAGCTGGAAACAATATCCTGAATTGCTTACGGGTCCTCTGACGGCTCTCCGTAGCCCTTACGATCAGCTGGTGCTGTCGCTGCACCCTGTCCATCGTTCGAAGGCTGAACACAGTCTAAGGCAATTCCATCTTGTAGCAATGATTTACGAGAGTTTGATGATTTGACATACGCTTGGTCTCATAAATGTAATCCTTGTCTTCATATCGATAATCAGGAGGTAGTGGCTTTGGGTCCTGGAAGCGAACGGGTGGCAACGCGTAGGGAACCTCTAAATACTTGGTTCAGCGTACGAGTGTAAAGGGTCTGGTTGACAACCTCACCTAAGAACACTGAAGCGCCGTTCGTGGTTCTGCCACCTTTGATGGGACCGTACTTCGTCTCGACGACGACACTGACACCCTTCTGTAGCTCATCAGGGATGTGTGGGATAGGTGGGATAGCCATGTTTGCTCGAGGTGTAAGTGACAAGACGACTTGAGAGATTCGAGTTGAACTTGACAGTGGGCCGGGATGAACAATCACAGGTTCTTATAGGATCCACGATATAGGACGTGCATGTGCCACAGAGACCTAGGCATTATTGATCACGAGGTAGGAAGTTATATATTCGGGCTAGTACATGGATGAGTAAAGCGGGATGCTCGGAACGCCTTTATGTAATGTCCTCAACATCACATCCTATTTTGGAAAACCTCCTATTGACCGCTTATCATGTAACGGTAAGCGCTTTGTGTATGATTCAGCTAGCGTTTTGAAGTCCACTCTACTACAGCCGTGCTTTATGTTTCACATATCCCTTTGGCATCATAGCGCCTGGAGGAGGATCATTCTTCGCCCTGAACCTTTCTGCCATTTCATGGAACGTAACCCACTTCACGTTGTCATGAGTATTGACCCACTCGATGAACCGTTCCTAAACGCAGGAATGCAGTGTCACATAGGCACGCTTGTAGGTCATTAGAACCACTTACCAGCATGAGTAATACTTGGGGACGTCTAAATCAAATAAGTTAATCATTCTAAATGCGAAAGCAATGTATGAGACGTACCCGCCCACGTCCGGATGGATACTCAGCGGGAAAATGAAATCTTGTTCTTCCCTGTAGAGATATGTGAAGGTATCTTTCCAAAGCTGCTCGACAGCTTGAGGGGCCACCTAAGCGTGGTCAAGTCAGTAAACGGTTTTGGGAATTGTACCATGTTTTGCTTGCCCATCCATGAGAATTACTGCTAGCCTTCATGAACCTATGTTTTGCGTCAATGAAGCACGCTTTTCTATGAAGCATAAAACGCACATCATTGGTGTCATATCTTCGAGGTACCTTTGATAGAAAAGTTAGCTATGATTGATCACTCCGGCAAGGGACAGTGTTACCAGCTAGCAGGGATTTCAACGAGACCTGTTTCTTTTCCCCTCACAAGAGGCTTCATCCACGTGCGCGCCTTCTCCTTGTAGTCGATTTTGGTCCACGTATCTTGATCACGAAGGTAGTGTGCCTGGGAGCTGCGAACACAGCAGTCAATATCCGAGTGGGGTACACACATCCCAGATCCTTACTCGCGAGACATGTTCGAATGATCTACATGGAAGTATAAGAGCGATCCAATATCGTGACATAACTTGTAGGCATACCATACTCGATTCCTTTCTCTAGAAGGAGGGCAACGCCTTCCTTGCTTGTTTGCCACCACGGCGCTACACTGCCCTTTGGAGGCACTCCGTGATTGAAGTCTGTGAGTAATTTGTATGTGTAATCAAGAATATCACGTTGTTGCTCTGGCGTCAATGCATCCGGATTCTGTGGAAAATTAGCTGAGCCATGTAAGTCTAGTTGGGTTAAGTGTGTGCAGGCACCTCATGCGAATAACCGTGCAGTCCGCTAGATAGCTATCAGTCAGTGGTCATCATGACACAGGCACAAGACTAACATTTCATGACCTGCGTCCCTGACAGCTGCCATCTCTTTTGGAAACGTTTCCAAGCTATGGCCTGCACATTAATGGTGTGATAAAGCCCCAGTAACAAAACTCAAACTCACCTGGGATGAACCAAGTAGCTTTGATGTTGTATTTATCAAGTAACTTCAATACTCGCCAAACTCCAACTTCGCCCGCATACATGCCCTAAAAGATCATCAGGTAAAAATGCCATAGGTTAGGTTGAAAGCAATTCGATCATACGCGAGATATGTCTAGGGGAGAGTCCTCGCCACCGTACGAGCCTAGCCTGAAGTGGTCGCATAGAATACAGTCATTTCGGAGCTCACAAGGAATTAAACTTACCATCCAGCCACAGCATCCACATCAACACCAAACCCTATGAGGATCTCGCGGGGCATCTTATTAGGTTAGTACTTCTGGCGAAAAAGAGACTAGAACAGGCTCTTTATATAGCCTATCTTTAGAAAGACCAGGGCTGCAGAAGAGATCTTGTATTATGATTGCAGCTCGCTTTTGCCACGATCCATGATGTAATATCTCTTGGGGCCTTCTACACGTGTAGATTATCAAACCAAGTTGATAGAACACTGACTCGCGTCATTCAATATTCATCCGCGTGAAGAAGTCTTCTACAACACGATGTACAGCATTTCACAGACGTTGTGCGAAGCCCTTAGGCATTACGGCACCTGGTGCTGGTTCTTTTCTGGCTCTAAAGTCTTGAGCCATCCCGTGTAAGGTTACCCAGTGTACGTGATCGTGGGTATTGACCCATTCAATGAAACGCTCCTATGTATCGCCAGTTATTTAGAGAGCAAGGAGCATGTTGGATGAAACACACCAGCATGAGAAGCACGTGTGGACGACTGTACCAAAATAAAACACTTAGAGACGCTCAAGTATCGAAGAAGGGAGAAAGAGAGACTCACCCGCTGACATCTGGGTGAATCGTGAGAGGGAATACGAAATCTTCCTCTTCTCTAAGTGGTGTAATCAGTAGACAGTGGATTGCAACACAATTAGTATCGTTACCTATACAGATAAGTGAAAGTGTCTTTCCAAAGTTGCTCGACATCTCGGGTGTTAACCTGTCGGATACATAAATGAAACAGCCCAGAAGTGCTTCAAACGTGATGACACACCCAACCATGAGAGTTTGAGCTCGACTTAATGAACCTAGACTGATGTTAGTAGGTTGAACTTGCACACAGGTAGCGGGATCTGACATCATCGGGGGAAGATCGTCAAGGTACCTTTCCAATTGTGTAAGACGCATGGAAGGGAAGACACCAATGATACAATCCACGAACCAGTTAGCAGGAATCTCGACGAGTCCTGTTTCCTTGCCCCTTTGTAGCGGCTTCATCCACGTGTGAGCTTGCGCCTGGTAGTCAATCTTCGTCCACGTATCTTCATCACGAAGATAATACATCTGCGAACTGAAAGAATGCGAGAATTCCTATGAGTAAATACTGGCAGGACTGGTATACCGCCTTACTCATGGGACATGTTGGAGTGATCTGTTAAAACGGTGTCAATACTTCACTTGAAACGAGTAGCAATGAATTGTGACCATATTCAATGCCCTTTTCTAACAACAGCGTCGTCCCCTCCTTGCTGGTTTCCCACCAAGGGGCGACGCTGCCCTTCGGAGGAACACCGTGATTGAAATCCGTAAGAAGCTTGTGGGTGTAGTCCAAAATGTCCTGCTGTTGTTCCAGGGTCATAGAGACAGGGTTCTTTAGAAATATTCAGTACCATGCCCAGGATTGATACCATCACCATTTACCTCATGGGAATATCCATGAAGACCTCTGCACATGACATGAGAAAGATAAGGATCTCCACAGCCAAGGAAGCTTACATTTCATGACCGGCATCTCGAACTGCTTCCATTTGCATTGGAAATGTCTCCAAGCTGTGTCCTTCATATGCGCCCATCAATTCCACGTGTCTTGAGAGCATTGAACTTAGGACTGACCGGGGATGAACCAGGTTGTCTTAATCTTATACTTATCAAACAGCTTCAGAAGGCGAGGTACTCCAACTTCTCCCGCATACATTCCCTGCCTGACTTGAGCTCCCAACGATCATGTAAAGATTGTACCGTGACCATACTCGTGAAATATCTAACGGAGAATCTTCTCCTCCATAGGACCCAAGCCTGCATAATAGTACTCGGCGCTGATTCTTTTCATGATCAAATGGAAGACAACATACCAACCAGCCACAGCATCAACATCTACGCCAAATCCAATGAGAACTTTTCTGGGCATTAGGTATTTGTGGCTGAACCGCAAGAATATTCAGACAGTGTTGATGGGGAATCTTTGAGTCCTAGTCATGGTGAGAATGATATCACAACGATATATATATGAGGGAACGTAGGATACAGTCCCATGACCCTTTTCAAGGACCGGTAACGGGAGATGCAGCGAATGCTCACTCACAAACGATCTAATATAAGCCGAGTAGATAGCGACGCGGTGATGGATTTATTCTAGAGGACTGTTAAGCTGAACTCGAGAATTCGCATCGTACTGCTGCAATCGCACAAATTTCGACCAAAGCTATAAGTAAGTTGAGGGGATCGAGGCGACACCACTTTGCAGTCGCGGTTGAACGTTGAACTTGGCATTGACTTGGCAAGAGCGGATTCGTTACATAAGCACTTCATTGAGCAAGTTCAAGTTGTTGTGCCTTCTCGTTCCATGAGTGACATGGCCCAGCATGATAACATGTCACTGTCAAGAGATAAGGGACATTTTTACCAAGTGTCGCATGTCTTTCCGCAGGCCTGAGGCTCTTTCTCAGATGACCAGGACACGACACGACTTAGTAACCAAGCGCCCATGCCCTTATCTCCAACTTGACCGATATATATAAGTACACATGGCGTAAAAGAAGCGTAAGAACCCCGTGTCGTATCCGAAGATGTCGATCAGCTCGGAGAAGCAGGCGGAAGTCAGCGTCAACACTACTGGCAGCATCAAGGGCTACCGTGACTCTACTCCGCCCCGCAATGCAGACGATACACTACTCGCTGAGCTTGGCTACAAAGCCGAATTCAAGCGCGAGTTCTCGGTCAGTGACACTCCTTTACAAGTTGCCGCCCATATGGAAGCAAACATAATTCCGTCCAGATGATCGAGACAATTGCTTTTGCCTTTTCAATCATGGGTGTGGTGGCCTCTGTATCATCGACATTCTCATTTCCATTGGTCTCAGGTGTGTGCCTACCCTTCAATATCAGCCACGTGTGACACCGAGGTCCGCAGGTGGTCACGTTGGAATGGTCTGGGGATGGCTGATTCCCTGTTTCTTTGTGATGGCGGTGGCATCTTCAATGGCGGAGCTGGTATCATCAATGCCGTAAATACTTTTGTCACCTTCCAGAATACTGTGACTTGGGACCTTAGTTTTCGCCTAGGACTTCCGCCGGCCTTTATTACTTTTCCGCTAAACTCGCACCTCCGAAATACTCTGCATTAGCGAGCTGGATCACAGGTTGGGGAAACATTTTGTCAAATAGACACTTATCTCATCATGGGCTTTCCAGGATGGGCCAATATCACGGGCCAAGTCACTCTCGTGTGTTCCATCGACTTTACATGGTTCGTTAAGCAGTACTATATACTTCCTGTGACTTACTTTGTGTAGTGCACAGATGATCACTACCGCGATTGCGGTGAGCTCTGATGGAGCAACGATATTGAGCTCTGGTGCCACATACGGCATCTTACTGGCCATTCTATTTGCCCATGGCCTAGTATGCTCTGCTGCCACGAATGTATTGGCCCGCTTAAATCTGTTTTACGTGATTGTTAACGGCAAGTATTGGTTTACACGGGGTGTATGAACGTCTAGATCCCATTTTCTTCCAACAGTTGGTACCACTATAGCCGCCATCATTGCATTACTTGTCTGTTCTGGTGATAACAAAGTATCTACACAAGATGCCTTCACTATGTTCGAGAACAACACAGGATGGAGCAACAGTGAGCACTGGCCTGTAATCTGATGCCACTGACCGACCGCGTGTACAGATGGATGGGCTTTCCTTCTTGCTTTCACGGCTCCAATGTGGACGCTCACGGGCTGTGCGTGGGCAGATGTCATCTGCGGATGTACCATTGACTTCATAGAACTCCAGATGACTCCGCTGCGCACATCGCTGAAGAGGTAGCCGGTGCTCAGCGTACAGCACCCATTGCAGTCCTCGTGGGTGTGTTCGGGACGCAAGTACTGGGCTGGCTTCTCTTTATCGCGTGCTCCTTTGCAACGGCTTCAGTGGCCGACTTGTTGTCTGGTGCCTTACCACTTCCCATGGGCCAGCTCTTTTTGGATGTACTTGGAAAAAGAGGGATGCTGGCAATATGGAGTCTTATCATTGTTGTCCAGGTACGCTGAAGATTATCATTATTTGTTTTCGCATGAATAATAGGTTGATCAGTTCGTGACGGGAGCTGCACAAGGAGTCGATGCATCTCGTGTCGTTTTTGCTTTTGCGAGAGATAACGCTCTTCCCGGCTCTCGTTGGTGGAAGCGGATCAATCGGCGCACGCAAACTCCTGTAAATGCTGTCTGGTTGGTAATGACTGGTGCCGCCGTTTGTGGCTTGTTAGGTTTCTCCGCCGCCGCACTTTCATCTCTTGCAGGGTATGTTGGATTTCACTTCGTCAAGTCCATATCCTTAGGACTTATCCACATCCCAGGGCCTCCGTCATCGGCTTGTACGTGTCTTATGCAACACCTATCTTCCTTCGTATCACATCGGGCCGTGATAAGCTGGTCCCTGGCACATTCAGCCTGGGAAGGTGGTATATACCTATTGGGATCATAGCGGTTGCATGGGTATCATTCATTGTTGTTTTATTACTCTTTCCCCCAACACAAACAACCACCCCGGCGGGGATGAGTACGTATATCGAATGATTCTGATAGCCTTGATTCGGTTGCTGACAAGATGGTACAGACTACGCTGTCGTGATTATCATGGGCGTTTTCATCTTTGCGTCTATCTCTTGGATCTTTTCAGCGCACAAGTGGTTCCATGGCCCGATCAAGAATATTGATGATCCCAGATCGTCTTCAGAGGGGAAAGAGCTTTGAAGGGTGATATTTGGTCTGTTGTCCAAGCACATTTGTAGATGCTAGTGGCGTAGATGCAATCAAATATGGTGCTCTAAATATGGTGCGCTCCACCTGTGGAAGACTACTAAGTTGAAACAGAGAAGCAATGCAGTACTTCCTGCGCTTGTCTAACGTATTTCTATGCTGTCACAAATCAAGAATATAGGGTTACCAGCGTCCGATGAACGGGCCATCGACTCGGAATCCTGCGTTATCCGGTATACACACTGATTAGATTCAGAACTGTTAGCCTTCTGCTTGAGACTGAGGTATTACGCGTGCACGCGGCATGTGTATAATGCAAATTTTGTGTTACCTCCATTTTCTTCTTGACGTGTCTCCCAGCAGGGTCCAGGCCCCTATGTAAGTACACAAAAAAGCAATAGTGACGTTTTTAAGCCCGCGCGGTCAGCATGGCCAGTATGTAATATTATGCAACACGTATCGACCAACTCTTCTTCGCATCCATCATGACACATGAAGCATAATACATCGAAGTATGGCGAAATAATGATGACTAGGGGTGCCCTGTCATAGAGCGTCATCCTGCCCCGGTTCAAGATTCTATTATAGATCAAGTACGTTAGCATACGACGTAAAAGAACATGGGGCACGGTAATATACCGAACGTACGCAGGAATGATTCTGGATGCTTGTATAATTAATGTAGCGGAGGAACAACTTTTTCCTTCTATGATGTACAAGAGCCTGCCTGTGGGAGACTAACTACTAGTAGTAAATGTCAAAGTTGGATTTCCAAACCGCGCTGAATCCTAACCTTCCTGTTCGGGGGAGCGAGCTGCTGATCCTTTGAAAACCATGTACAATAGGGACAATCACTCGATGGCAAGCAGCATGTGCTAGATATTTTACATGACTGTGATTGAATATCTAAATTCTGAAACAACGATGTCGTACACTGCGAACGCAAATAGTGACTACTCTGCGGCCAACGGCATTTGATACAGGACTAAACTCATAATGCATAGATGGAATCTCCAATAGTAAAGGAGGAAATGAATACCAAGAAATTCGTTTTACTGCCGAGAGAAAACCAGCTAACTTGATCTGAGGTAAAATGAATCTTCTCGCTTAATTCGCGACTTTACCCAAGGGGGTTTTGGCCATGACGCTAATGACCTCGAAAAGTACCTGGGAAGCTAGGGTTGAAAACAATTCGGAAGTTTGATATTCATGACGTACATCGGCTGCGGCCATGGTCGTAAGCTCTGCATTCGTATCATATGCAGGAGCAACTTCAACAATATCGGCCGAAACAATGTGGAGACCATCCAAGCCTCTGATGATAGTGCGTAACTCGCGTGTAGACCAGCCTTGAGGTAATTGAGTTTATCATCTAAAAATGACGTACGAACTTACCACCGGTTTCTGGGGTGCCCGTCGCAGGAGCGAATGCGGGATCGATGGAATCAATCTATAATAAGTTAATTGAATGCTCCACAGCGATATGAAATTCCAACATACGTCAATGGACAAATAAACGGGTCGATCGCCGACGGTCTCCCGAATCCTTTTGATAATACCATCAGTGCCTACGAGATGTTCAGATAATGAATAATGATAAATCCTCGGCCTCGTTCACCTATGGTGTCGATCTCACGGGCTTCGATTCGTCGGAAGCCAGAGGCGTCGTCATTCGCATAATCGGCTGGTCCTGATAGCGTGGTCCGGATAGCACCATGCTAGATGAAGTTCAAAGATAAACTAGGATCAAAGCATTCGGTGATAGATGTTGGAAGGTAAAGAAATAAGATACTTGCAATAGAGCTTCCATTCTTAATCAGACCCTCCTGACTAGCCCAGTAAAAGTATGTGCCGTGGTTGATAGCGGCCTGGTCGGAAGGGGCGCCTCCAAATACAGAAGGTTTCCAGGTATCTAAATGGGAGTCGAAGTGGATGACAGAAATTGGGCCATATGCAGAGTGAATAGACCTGGGTGCGTAGCATTGAGTAACAGTCGCAAATCACCCGCTAGAAGCGAAACGAACCTAAGCAAAGGCAGAACAATCGTGTGGTCACCACCAAGTGTGACTACCCGTGGATGATTCTTTCCGTCGACCGAAATTGGAACGAGGGGCTTGCCGGTGAGAGCATCGTTGCCAAGTGGAGAAAAAGCAGGTCGGTGAAGGAGCTCCTTGTGCCCGCCTTCAATTTGCTGTATGGCGAACTTGTTGTCGTAGGGAGTGACTGGGATGTCACCGCAATCTACAATTTTGAGTCCAGAATGGAATGGGTTGACCTCGAGGGGAACATTGTATCCTCCATACAATGTCAACCGGCGGGATCCGGCACGAATACCAGCAGGCCCGAACCGGGCACCAGGGCGGTAGGATGTTCCGGTATCCTATGCAGAACACTAGAATAAACCTTTTGAATAAACGAAGATGCAATAACGTACAAAAGGTGCGCCGATAAATGCGATATCAAAGGTAGTATCTCGGTCCTTGCCAAGACATTGCACCCATGGTAGCTTCGCAAATGTGGTAATTCCAGAAAAAATAGAGTCCGCGGTTACTACATCGCGGGTGCCGGTGAGCGCAGTCAATAGGAGGAGGGTTTAGTGTATACCTTCATTATCGCCTGGATACACGGCCTGGTAGGGGTATTTGACATAATTCAGAGGAATTTGGTCTTCGTGGTGATGGTCATGGGCGAAGCCTACGGCAGCGAACACCAAAGCGAACAGAGCAACAGCTTGTGATTTCATCTCGGGGGAAAATTCTAGAGGGTAGAATCTGATGAGTTTCAATGAGCGTTAGGCTACTTAAAAAGCTTTTCTGACGGGAAAATTTTCGTATCTCATGACCGCTACCACGCCACGAGTATCACAAAAGATGGTGATTCTGTCTTGATAACATCACAGGTACAAGACGCTTTCCGCCATGAGGCCTGAAAACGCAAGGCCCCATCTGCCAGATGAAGCTTATCAGGGATAGTGAAATGGAAATGAGTCGGAAAATTCGGCTCACAAAAATACTCCACACGAGGTAGGATCAAACACGATGCAAGCCTCATTTTGAGAAGGATGCATGCTGTTCCAGAGGGTTTCGGAAGGGAATCGGCATGGGACAATCCGAGGTTCCGTTATATAGTCCGTTGCATCGGAATCAGCTATAAAGACTGTGGAATTGGTAACGGCCATTCACTAAGTCTCGCATCATGTCACGTACTAGATCCATGCATGAAACAGCACCCCTCCTCCACAACGCTCAACGCGCACAGCAACCGAATGAGCATTCCATTCAGAATTTTCCCGAAGTGGCAGGAGAGAACCAAACAATCGGGCCTCGCCTTCTGGCCTCCCTTGTCATCGATTCAATTCCTGGTAGGCTGGATTTCGTCAGCTTCAAGAAGCATGCACTAACAACCGATGTCAATCAGTCATATTGTCGTACATCTTACAGAATTCTATCCAGACAGTGTCGATCGTGATCACAGGCCGTCTAGGCCCAGAAGAACTTTCTGCGGCGGCATTTTCGATGATGCTGGCCTACGTTACTGGCGAGTAGCCCCATTGATTATCTTTTGCGAGGATGATCCCACGTCCTGTAGGCTGGTGCATTGCACTGGGAGGGGGATCAGCCCTTGATACCTTAGGCTCTCAGGCATTTACAGGAGGAAGTCGTTCCACCGATCTGGCTGTGCATTTCCAGCGTTGTGTAGTGTTACTCTGGATTCTTCTGATTCCCGTCGGCGTGCTCTGGGCATTCATGGAACCTGCCTTGTTGGCTCTCAAAGAGCCCCCTCGCCTTTGCAAGGATGTGCAAGCTATTCTGAGGATCTTGGTTTTCGGTGCGCCTGGGTACATTGCCTTCGAGTCCCTCAAGAAATACCTGCAATGCCAAGGTCAGTTGTATGCCGAGTATTCGTCCGTCGACTTACAAAATATGCAGGAATTATGAAGGCTGCTACTTGGGTACTGATCATAGTATCGCCAATCAATATCGCCCTCAACATTTTTCTTGTTCACTATACTTCATTGGGTATGCTCGGCTGCCCTGTCGCGCTTTCCATAACATACTGGTGTGCGTTCTTCCTCTTGATTGCAATGACATCGATCTCTTCCGTGCACAAACAAAACGCTACGTGGGGCGGCTTTCAACCCAAGGCTGTCTTCAACATCGAGAGCTGCATCGAGTTCCTCAAATTGGCACTCCCGGGTATCTTAATGGTAGGCACAGAATGGTGAGCCGCGACTGTCCCCAACTCAGGTATCCCACTTACTGTGAATAGGGCTGCATTTGAAATAGTAGCCCTTGCAGCAGGCCGGCTCGGAAAGCTTCCGCTGGCAGCACAGTCTGTTATCATGACTACCGACCAAAGTATGGAATTCACTAATACACCTCATAATGTATTAACCGCATCCATAGTCATAAGCACGCTGCCTTTTGGGTTCGGTCAGTGTCCAACGCAACGGACAATTCGTGCAGCTAACATCTCACCAGGGGTCGTCGCCTCAAATCGCATTGGAAACTTGATCGGGGCACGAACGGCCATCGGCGCCAGGAACGCAGCCCATGCTATTGCCTTGATTAGCGTCATCATTGGCTTTGTAGTGATGGTCATCATGTTAGCAGTCAGAAACGTACGTCAACAATTGTCTCGCTATGTGCTTTTTACCAAATGGCAGATAGAAATTTGGCTATATCTTCAGCGACGATGAGGATGTCGTCCAGCTTGTCAGTAGAGTAATGCCTCTAGTCGCTTCATTTCAAGTGAGTACATCTCTATGCGCGATATCTACAAATTGAGAAAGTACCGTGAGATCGCCGACGCTCTGGCAAACTCCTGCGGTGGTGTCCTTCGCGGTCAAGGTGGGCAAGCATTTGATGTGAAATGGGAAGCTCACCTATCAGTGCTTTCAGGCAAACAACACCTTGGCGCCATGTTTAACCTTGTTGCATACTACATTCTTGCATTGCCGATCGGAATCACCCTCGCATTCAAGACTGGTCTTGGCCTGCAGGGACTCTGGATCGGTGCGCATCCCGTGCCTTTTGCGAAATCACTACTCATCCTCATTCAGGTCAAGTCATCGGCCTATTCACAGTAGGCCTATCTGAATATGGTGTGGTATGGCTCGGAACAAACTGGGACCGAGAGGTACAAAAAGGAATCAAGAGGAACGCCGAAGAAGCAAAGCGAAGGGTGTTGGCTGAACGGATACGCCAGGAAGACGGTCTAACGAATTAACCTGAGAGACTTCACAGGAGGTGAAGGATTGATAAAGAACGCGTGTTGAGATACAAACTTGGGATTCAAACTTCAATGGAAGTGACGATCGCTCATCCTATATCTGCAGGAAATGGGAGTTATGCAGAATATAGAATATGAATCATAATCAAATATTTTTTCTGTCCGTTAGCACGCGCATGGCTTCCCCTCCCATCAAGAAACTGGCCAGAATATGAGGATATCGACCTCTGGCGAACACCGTGTGAGATTGATGATATGTCCGCGGGTGACTCCAAACACGTTGGAGTAGAAGATGCCAATCACTTTACGTTGATCCAAGGAAATTACAGTTCATCCCTGACAGATTGTTCTGGTGACGTTTGGAGGATGTCTGCTGACCCATCCAATATGGACCTAAAAAACTTGGTCAACGGCTCGTACTTGGTCATCCCTAAGTAGTCATGTTTATCAAGTAATCAAAGCTGTGTACGTAAAACACGCACCTTCATACAAAATTGGCACGCTGGATCCTGGTAGATACACGATGACCTTTGATGTCTTGCCCTCCACAGTCGCTGGGAACCCTAACGATACCGCAAATGCGCCATTTGGGTCTGTATGATGGCCAAACGCCATCTTCTTCCCGTAATTATTCGCAAGGACCTGCCAGAGCAGCGGAAACTTCTTGTCCTTGTTCAAGAGGATGACACGTGGGAGGTCGCTCGTCTGTGAGGGATGCGCGGGTCATATGAGGCCAAGAGACAGGATATTTGAGAGCCGAACCTTGTCCAACCACGCTGGGATGTCGTGGATATGCGGGAGAGCTTTCACGTTGTTGGGTACGGAGCGCGAGGCCCAGCGGATGAACTTGCCAGAAGTACGTTCGTTGGAGTCGTATGGCTCAGGCTCGGTCCGGCCACCACGAGGGAAGACTTTGAGGGTTGGGAACCCTTGAACACCCTGAACGAGTGTCTGAAATGACTGCACCAAGGGGTAATTGCGATGCGCACCTGTTCCGCGCACAACCGCTTGTTCAACTCGGCATCGCAGTCTACTGCATAAAACGGAATGAGTGGACTCAAATTCTGAGCAGCCTTGCTATACTCGGGAGCCATCCGTTGGCAGTGCTGGTGTGCTTGTTTGTCAGTTGAAACGAAACCATGGTTCTGGAACTCACCCCGCACCATGGGGCGACAAACGCAACCACACTCGTCCTCTGAAGTGGTTGGAATGAGAATTTAATTAAGGGCAGAATCAAAGCCGCCTACATTGCTCTTCATAACTTTACGAAAACCTTTTGGGTCTAGCATCTTGACCTTGGTGTCAGGAGGAAATATGGCTGCAGACACTATTGTGGGCAATAACACCAGGAGCGTGGTTAGAGAAAACAGAAGCATTGCAACAAAGGCCGGCAGGGACTAGTAAGTAAACAAGTAGACGAGCCAGCCAGAAGGTGTATCGAGTCGAAGTAGATCCAGTGTGGAATTACTGCTAAATATGCCATAACCGCGCTCAGAAACGTATACAAGACGTGCTGACGTGGCGTTCGGAATTTTGCATGACCCGTTGTACGTATACAACTCTTGAATCACGTCAGACTGGCACGACTAGTAGGGCTGCTTGGAATCTCAATACTGTTACTATATGTAATAACACGTATGTATGTCTGTGTTACTGTATTCAGTGAGTGAACGAAGGTAGCGGTGGAGCGGGGCGTCCGCATCAGACCTAGGCAGGTCCGGGCACAGTAGCAGGTGTCCTGGCGCGGTGGCAGGGGTCCTGGCTCGTAGAGCTGTCCTCGATAGGTAGCTATAGAGGTCTGGCCTTAGTTCCCTTGCAGTCCTTCCCCTTACAGCGGCTCGTTCAAGTTCTCCTGGTGGCAAAAATGACTTGGGTATACATCCTACCACCGCCCAGTGGATGCTTATTGTCCCAAGTTCTATCTCACTCTAGATTTTGTCATATTCAATATTCAGCTCGGTAGTATCCCTGAGTGACGAGCACGCACATACGGCTAGGGCGAGGGTCATGTCATGGTCATCGGCATCAGACGTGCCATCATCGTCCCCGCCAAAAAAGCTGACAACGACCATATGGGGCGATCTGCACGTTCCTCGGTGTACGGAAAAATCATCACCGCACCCACCGGGTGGGAAGAGTGCAGGTCCATGAAGGGTTGATACTCGAAGTAATGTTGATGGGGATGTGCCCAGTGCGTACCAACTAGCATCTGGTTAGAAATGGAGGCTTACGCGGGAAGTCAAGCCAAGCAGAGATGGCCGCCGCGAATAATGATAACATCCGGGTTCATGAAGTTAGGCAAAAGTACCAAGTACCGATCTGTCATAGTCCTAACACACCTCGATGATCGGCAGCCCAGCCGCTGCGAGGGACAGTAAATGTTCAATGCCATGAGGGAACACTTCTAAACCCTTCGACAATTGACCAGAGTTGAATGATGGATGTCAAGACAAGAATGTCAATAACACTCTAAGCTAGATCTAAGAGGTCCGGCAGTATGTCTCCTTGAAATCTACTTCGGGAAACCAAATAAACTAAATCAATACCATCACGAAAGTAGGAATAAATAAAAGCAAAATCCTCTGCTCTTTGTAGGACATCAGACAGCCGTTGACTTCACCGAAAATTACACACTACCATTGATAGTCGATATATGCGCGCGCTCCTGGAAAGCGATCGAGGATATGGCGGTTACTGCGTCAGAATCGGACACGAGCTTAGCATGATATTCTCGAACGCCAAGGATCAGGCGTGGTCCCAGCACAGACATCTGCACGACCATCAGAATCTGAACCAAACCAGAATAAATCTGAATTTCTAGGTAAGATAGATTCTATAGAGATGATGAACCGTGGTTGTATGCAGAGGTAGATGAAAGATTGACATACTGTTGAGAATGTTTGAGGCAAACTAGCAATTAACTGGAAGCAAAAAGCAGCAACGAAGCTACCATGTCCGACCCTTCAGTGGAAACAAGGAACATTAATCACAATATAATCTTACCTCGCAGAGTAAACCACGTGACTTTCCATCAACACGTTAAAACAGTCCCCGATCATCCCTCCCGCTGAATGTCGTCGCAGTTCACGGAGGTGTTTTACCGCTACCCAGACTGTGAGACACAGTGTGACGACCTCCCACACGGTGTAGAGTATCCAAGTAAGAGAAATCAGAAGTACGATATCTTTCGCGGAGTTAATCAAGCACAGATCAGCGCCAAAGGCAATGAGTTCCTCTGGTATTCATCAATGAGCCCCATGCACGTTTGTTTTCATCCATAATTAAGCGTACCCCCTGAACTATGCATCGTTGTCATTGCGGCCACCACTCCATCGAAAATGTTGTTAGCCAGGAAGGTGACAATGAGAAATATGAGGATCTTTCTGGATCGTTGATACATGGCATGTAACCGAATAATGATGATGACTTGCAACATGTTTCAGTCAAATCAATATCACTGAGGTCTCACAAGTGCCAAGCTCACCTGACAGCATTGCAACTACTAAAACAACCGTCCAACTCTCTGCGACGTATATAATCAAGCCTGACGAACACAGTCAGTGACCAACCTCGAATAGCACACACACCAAACAGACTCACATCTGTAGTCATATAGCGTGGCATTAGTGAACCAAGAAGTCAGCAAAGAACCACACCCACTGCTACAGGGTATTGTGGTCAATTGAAAGGGAATAACGACATATCTGTGCAGAAAACTCACTGTGTCTGTCAGCGAGATGGTCAGAACAATGTCTGTATACCGTTGATCAGAAAACGGAAAGACAGTGGATGTACTAAGGAGACGTACTCAGGATACTCAGGCTAATTATGAGGGATAGATGATCAACACAACACTGATTGTTTAGCTTTCCGAACATACGCAGCATATAAGATTCCAAGGTAGCGCACCTAGGATGCTTTCAAGTCAGTACAACATGGCGACCGCGACAGACAAACTACACACACTGAGATACAGAACTGTCATTAGCGACCAGCGTCGTTTCTGTAATTAATTATTCCATGGTTGTTCCTCGTACATGGGACCCTACTCACCCAGATCAGTTCAACCTACAAAACCATTTTAGCAAGATGGCTGTTCCAGTCATAGCATTAACATACCTCTTGTCCGAATGTAAGTGCTTAAAATACTTGTAAGATATCAGTCCTTCAATATTATCATGCTCACCCCAATCATACGTCACTCCAATAAAGGCGGCAACTATGAAACCGCCGTCAAAGGTTAGATTGAGACTCATCAGCCCTCAACTTCAACATCCGACTACTCTCTACGAACCTATAAAATAACTGGCAAGACGATCCGCTTTGATGATAGGCCACAAAGCGGGATCATTGATTGAGATCGTTATGGTCATATTGGTGGATAATGAAGCGAACTTGATAGATGCATAACAATAACATATGTTCGTGTTATATATACGCACACCGCTATCCAAGTCAATGCTTCAAGTTGAAAATAGAAATGAGATCAAGGGATATCGGTGCAATCCAGAGTCCACATACTAAATGTTTCAGGTGCAACTAGAGAGGTTGGGCTGTGCTTAGACTGTCAACTCTTCGCAAGCAGACGAGTTCGAGATTCGGAGGTACAACAACAACGCGAGAACGCTACTAGTAACTAGTAGTATAGCACGGCTATACCCGCGGATCCGAAGATCAATACCATACCCGGGTACCGTGACAGGTGTTACCCGTACTACCGCGGTGTTACATTTACCCGCGGGTACACAAACAAGAAATAGTAACACAGGTCTAATAACCTCACCCAACACTCTCGTCCTCTTAATCAAGGTTCATGTAGACGCATGAGCAGTAACTTGGTTCACGTACTTAGATCAGCTTTGTCATCCTCAGGCTGTTCGGTGCATCATTTTCATCAACATTGACATATGACCACGGGTAGCAAATCTCTACGCCGTACCTGTGCTATACCGTATACCGGAAGAGCTCAGTAGTTCAAGAACGTTCAAGCTCAAGTTGTTCCGAGGTGTTCACATGGGACACGACGATACGAACGGTAAATTAGCTAATTAATGGTACCGGAGAAGTAACGCGAGTATAGGTGTCTCTAATATTAATGTTGAGCAACTTGCGACTGGGTCTTGTGTAGTCTATTTTGTTCTATTTTCATTACATGTGTTATCAATGCTTGTCGGACATGTACGACGAGACGACAAAGAGGGTGAACGAAGATTGTAGCTCCAGATAAGGTCTATAATACTACAAGGCGTAGAGATACGATCTCTATGTCAGACACGCCGTTCTGAGGCCTCGAAGCTTTTCTGCATCTCATTCGCTGTGTATCATTCCCTCCTTCAAGCACCGATAGCCTTCCTTCTCGACATAGGTTTCGTCCGCTTGCGTTTCTTCCCCTGATTGAACGCATTCGCGATTTTCAAGTCGCGTCCGAGCACATCGTCCTTCTTCACTTCATAAATGCGGACCTAAAGGACAGTCAGCTAAATACCGCATTCCAATCACGTCGAGACGTACGATCCAGTTTTCTGATGTATATGCCTCCTCGAGGTAGTCCAAAGTTGGGCCCTGTATAGGCACATGCTGTCCTCGCACACGATCCATAGGCTGCTGACCACCAAACAGCTCCGCAAAGCGATAGTAGCTCATTTTGTACATCAGACTGTCACGCATCGCCGGGGATGCCTCGCTGTCTACACGGTACTCTCCGCGATTGAAGTAATTTGGCTCTTGGATCTCATCGGGCCAGACACCCTGCGCGATGCGTACCATCCAGAGGAACTTGTTGATGTCGTCGCCGCTGTATCCGATCAACCCACCGAAGATGATGAGCACGTAGCTGACATCGTGTTTGCGCAGGATGGGGTAGGCAATATCCTCGGGCGATGACATGGCTTTGCCCACTGTCGCAATGTGTGCTGTTGCATAAGTTAGCGTCAATTGAGGATGTTATATCATGGGAGAAACTCACTATTGTTCCAGGTATTGTTATCCACCAACGTCGGGCGATCCGCCATTCCTGCGATCTGGTAGCCATAGTCCCACCAACTCATGACAACTGCATCCTCTGCCGTGTTCTGCCTCAGCCAGTGGTACGCCTCCCTGAAATCATCAATGAGGTTCTTGCCTCCATCGGAGCTTGTCGAGCTCAACACGACGGATGGCGAGGAGTATGCGTTCGAAGTCACCCATGTGCAATGCACGACGAAGAAGAGAAGCAATCCGAGCGAGTTCAAAAGAACAACCAGGCGCGTGTCCATACCGAAGACGCCCCTTTCGGTAGTAGTGGCGGATTTGGCAGCTGCAGCAGAGGAAGTAACGTTGGAGACAAGTTCACTTAAGACACCGCCTGCGGATGCAGCAGCTTCCTTTTCTTTCTCCTTGTTCTTTTTCGTCTTCTTGCTGGTAGCGGGTGTAGCGGGTCTCGAGGCAGATGCTGTCCCAGTGGAGTGAGTAGTCGAGGTCTCACTCTTGTCGTCTTCAACACTGGGTTCGGTAGGGTCCAGATACGTATCCATGAGGGAGGAGAGTGCTACAGCGGCAGACACACAGACAACCGGGGTGAGGGTAAGCATCAGACGCACCATCACGCCTGCAAAGTAGCTGGCAACGACTGCGTAGATGATCACGAAGATGTGCTCGTCCCTCAGTGTACGGAAACACATCACGACGCCCGCAGGGAAAAGGAAAATCAGGAAATGCAAGTCCATGAAGAACGAAGGCCATGCGGTAGGCTGGTGCTCAGATACTGAAGCAATGATAGGGATGTACCTGTGTGTCTGGTCAGTGATAGAAGGTTGTGCACAGGTATCTTCTCATACTTCTTGGCATAGCCGGTGTCCCACAGGGAGTAGAATCGCCCAGTCCAGGGGGCAATCCAGCCCTTATAAGTAAGGCCAACAATTCCAAAGAAGCCGATCAAGCCAAGAGAGATGACCGCAGCAAGGAGTAATTCCTGGAACTGCTTTGAAGACACGTGTGCGCGAACAAGTTGCCCGAAAGCAACGATCTGCAATAGGCCGAATACACCTGCAAAGGTGTTCAAAATAATACGAGAAATGGGAATGATGAACGTACCAAGCGCAGCCATGTGTTCGCTAGTGCGAACAGGCTGGAAGCCAACGAAGGGGACCTGCATACTGGACAAGGTGCCGATCGCATACCATGACGAATACGCAACATAAAGTCGACCCGTAAAACGACCCATCAACATTAGGACGAGCGCATGCAGAGGAATCATATTTGTGATGAATGCATACCCGCCTGTGGATTGTTGTCAGAATCAACTTGAAAAGTAGATGAATGACATCATACCCCATGCAGCCACCATGTAGAAGTAAAATACAGCAGCAATAGTGCCCCAAAATGCGCTTCCCTGCTTGAGCGCCTTGATCCATGCGAAAAAGGTAAACATAAGCAAGAATATAGCAATAGCCTCATTATCATACGAGCCGGCGACGGAACGCGAGATGTAACCCGGTACTATGCCGATGAACGCAGCTGCAAGAAGACCAGCACTTTCATCTTTCATTTCTTTCGTAAACCTGGTAAGTGATAATAAATTGACTGCAATAATGGAGTGCAGAACGCGCGCACATATACGTGGCCCAAGCAGTTAAGGCGCTAAATCCTGGAGCTAAGAGGACGCAAATGTTGCGAATATCGACCGGGAGATTGAGTGCATGGAGTAAGTTGTATATTACACCGCTAGTTGCCATAAGACCGGGATAGATAGTTCCACCAACTACACGTCCGAGGGGGGTACCATGCCGTTGGGTCGAACCAATTCCAAAATTCCTGGAAAACGCGACTTGTGAAGTGCTAGTTGAAGAGCCTGAATGTTCTGCTTACATAGAAACCTTGCGAGGCAAGAACCTTTGTTGCTCGACTGTAAAGGAGGCGCTGAGCACGCGAATAAGAACACAAAATTTACGTACTAGTTAAACCATGGATCGCTGTGAAGAGTTCATTGTGTGAGTCGACGCATGTTCAAATACGGTTGCACGCACAATTCATGGATAATACTCTCGAAATTGATAACAGCAAATAGACGAGAGGCAATAGCAGCGCCTGATATGAGGGCAAGTGCAATGATACGGAGGAGGGACGCGGTGTTGGCAACGGTGACGGGAGACAAGTCAGAAGGGAGTGGGTAGGCAGCCGGCATGGCCGCTAGTAATTATTGTCGACTGTCGTGGACTGTCTTTTAGCAACGTTGAATGAAGAGACCGAAATATGAGCTGAAACCCTCCAAGCAATATGGAAATGCGAAACCTTGGCGTTAACCGAAAGTCGACGTGTCCAATGAATGTAGACTTTGACCCCTCCGTGGAGGGTCACACGCACCTGGCAAGCCTATTACTATTAGTATTGCCGTAACTATCTACTACTCATCGTTGCCAATGACAGCCATTCATATGCTACCAGTACTGGTCACGGTGACTTGTGGCTTATACGCTGGTCCCATTAGCTCAAGGTATCCTCGGTGGAAATCTAACATGGATATAAGGCGGGACGAGTCGACGTAGCCAGCTTCTGATACCAGCACTGCTTTTTCCAATGACCGCCGCGGTCCAAGGAATTCCGAGTCATCGTGGTATACGCCATGTTGTTTATCTGCAGGAGAGATGCTGGTATATGGGCCCTAAATCTATTACCAGTGAAGTGGTGCCTGCAATGACCGGTGCCGCGAACCTAATAGTGCAGAGACAATCACCTCGAGATACGGCATACTCGTTGAGTCAGGGCTGGATTATGCCTGCTGGATCAAACGCTGGGGCAACGCGCTGGGAAACGCGCCCGGATCCAGCATTCACACCCGGGTCAAAACATCCTAGCATTTTGCTCTCGCCGGAGTTTAGTAATTCAGTATCACAAAACTACCCTCCACCTCGATAACAAACCACTGCCCTAATCAGCTTCGGTGCGTCATAAGGCAGTGACGATACCATTAGAATGCGCCATGTAAGTATTGATGGAATTTCTACAACAGTGCTAGTTCAACACGTGTCTCATCAACCTTCCATCTATGGCAGGCGTGCGGAAGCCTCGAGGCGCAGCATGCAGCCCTCATAAGCGGCTCCAGATGCAACGGCATTCTGCACTTTTCTTCCAGCTCTCTTCATCTTGTAGCTCTTCAATAGCAGAGCCACTACATTCACGTCCTGGTGACTGAATACATACCAAGCAACAACCACAGTCTAGCCTTACGGGTATATTCGTACCCTAATCCATTTCAGGTTACTCGCAGATCTATCAAATCATGCTCCCCATTACCGAATTCCAGTTTGCGTTCTGTGGGATCGCGACCTTTGCGGCCACCTTCGGCTACGCATGTGCTCGTAGAGCCTCCTCCCTGGGCGCTCAACCAAGGCACGTCGATGTCGAACCGTGAGTCACGCAACCCAGCCGAGTAGTAGTAATCCATAACGCGGACTCAGCGAGGAGAAGTCTCTCAAGCGTAAGCTCGATGAATCTGATGCCGAATCCGAGGAAGAACAGGAGAGACCCGTCAAAAGGAGCAGAACACCTCCCAACGACCACGAGGAGGAAGTAAGTTTTAATCGAAGACGATGTAATTGTCTTCATTTGTTGAGCAACTTCTGCTAGGAGTGGGAAGTTGTCATCCCACCTCCTTCATATCAAGAGGCCCAGAATGCGGCACCCCATCCTGAACCAGCTGTTCAACAAGAAGTGTCCACAGTTGCTCAAGTTGGGGCCGCGCAAGTCGAAGAAGTCGCTGCAAGCGCTAATGAGGTAAAGTTAAGATTCAATTTGATCGTGCACCAGGTGACTCAAATTAATCTTCTGCAGCCCGCTCCAGAAGCACACACTCCACCGGCTACCATTGTTAACGAAAATGCTCAGTCGGCCGAACCACAAACCGAGGAGGTTGAGTCACAACATAAGCAGAGTCCCGAGAATCAGTCTCAATCAGTGAGGACCAATGAGCCCAGTGAGCCCCGCCCCGTTACACCGCCACCACTGTCGGCTCCCAAACCAGTTACTCCTGGTCCGAATGTCACTGCATTCTCATCTTTCGCAAACACCAAATCCCCCTTCACCAAGTATTCCAACACTCCCTTCCCGTCATCTACGTCGGCGTTCACACCTGCTTGGCGATGCGGCGAATCTCGTACCCGAAACTTTCCCGTTGATAACGCACCTGTGCTGTGTCCGAACGATAATGCGATCTCGCCGTCTCCAAATGAAGTTGCTGAGACGTCTTCGGCCGGTGCTCTAGGTGACCGTGCACAGGCATCCACATCATCAAAAGTATCATCACGTGGGTCACCGCCTACAACGACCTGACAACTTCATTAATCTATGGTATCCCTAGTCGTAACCGGTGAAGAAGACGAATCCGTATCTTCCGAGCTCAAAGGTGTCAAAATCTTCATAAAGCGCGGACGCAAAGAATTCACAAATGGTAACTTTGGACATATCAAAGTCCTGACGCATGACGAACGAACGCGCTTGTGTAAGTATATCTTCCTTGCAAAATGTTGATATTGATCATGTGCGGTGTATCAGTATTCAGACGGGACCCCTTGGGCCAGGTGTCGATGAACGTAGCCTTGCGGTCTGCAGTGCGGTGCCATTATGATGCAGGTGAAAGTATTCTCCGAGTCGTGCTGATGGAGCAGGTCGCTGCTGAGGGGAAGGAACCGAAAGATGAGGTTGTGATCTATGCCCTCAAGGTAGGTAACATAACTTTGATCCAAGAACAATTCGGTTAATCAATCGACATGCAGCCGGGGCGTGCACCGAAGGCCGATTTCAAGGCCTTTGCTGAAACGCTCTGCGCAAACGAGTCTCTCAAAGTGGCATCATAATCCCTCCTTCCCCTTGGAGGTCATGGCAGATGTCATGTGCCATGCCGCAAGACGCTGGACGTCTTCATTAGGACGCAATATGCGTTCGGGCAGTAAGTTGTATGACAGTATGTCGACAACTTCGCCGCATGTGCAAAATGGGTTTGGTTGGTGAAAGACCTCGGCACGTCCAGACCACTGAACAGTTATGGATATCCCGACACTGTATATTGAATACACACTAAAGATTGTACGAATTTTTGCTCGTGTTGCGAACACAACACGTATTCTAGGCAAGTTTGTACGTCTACTCTATAGAATCATGACTCCAGTGCTAAGTTGTCGGAGACTCGAGAAGATCACAACTACGACATAGTCAGAATAGTGGCAGATCACAAACTTTTGCGCTCTCAGGAAAGGTGCTATGTGAATCTCTTGGAAAATGTGCCACTGATCATGGTCACTTCGATAAATAAAACTTACGTTTCGAGTGCTTAGTGCAGTAAAATGGTAATGCGTTGTGTGAGTGACCTGAGAGGTATCGGGTGCCATGGGTCATTTCAATATTCTGAGCTTCGTAGCCATGTTATGTTCTTGAGAGCTTAAGTTATCCTGAAAGATCACTTCAGAAGTATGGAAACTGAGTTCATCTGGATTCTGGAATGTCCATTTCCATTTCCATTTCCGCAGCTACACTTCCGAGAATATGCGATCGATCGAGGCCGTGTAAGGCAGGTTCTTATCTTATTCTACTGATCAGACCTTTCATATTCTGCTTAGAACGCGGCTTATACATGCGGGCGGGCGGGGCCGCCGATCATTATTAAACTGGCGAGCCACCGATATTCCCACTCCTGGGGCCCCATCGGAGTCAATATTTAGTGTTGGATAAGTCACAAATATAGAAATTATATTCGAAATTGGCGCAAATTGTAGCTATACTTCATCAGATTTTGTATAACACATTCAAATTCGGCTTGAACTGCTTAAGTTCAGCCAGCGCTAGACATTTGTGATTTCGAATGCGATTTTATATTAGATTTGTTACTTATTTGAGGTGTTGAAAGTGTCTGCCGCCCAAGCGTACACAGAGGTCACATGATGTGTTAGGTCACGGTTACGACTCTTGGGCTAACTTGAAGGCTGCCGCATCAGCATTCGAATGAGTTTCTTGCTGTTTCTCTTTGGCTTGCCTAGTGAGCGACTCGAAACCTAGTACGCAAGCTTTGAGCGGTGCCTCAGAAGTCTCTCCAGACTCTTCACTTTGCTTTCCTCGTTTGCCACACCATGACTCGCGGCTTCAAATCCCCTGCTGCTCAAGTACCACTGCCTAAAGTGTCATTTATTATCGTCCAGGATGATGATATCAACCAACCTGCTGGGGTGCACGACCTACAAGCTAGATCTTATGGATGTATGTAGTGTATATGCTTTGTCAAACTACTCGAGCCAACTCCTTTGCAGACAATGACTTCACTGAATTCCTGAGACCGGATCATTACATTCGGTACATCGGTGAGCATGTTCACGTGTAATAAACGATTTATTTGACACAAAATAGAGCCCCTTGAGAAAGACCTTGCCATTCAGGTAGAATATGACATGGACGACCAAGGTGGGCACTCCCTTACCCCTCCTTCGCTTTACCAATATATTAGAGCAGATCAGGAATGGCTTGACGCAGCGAACGTTGAAAGGAAGAAGGATCAACTGAATGCGGTCACGTACGAGACGTTTGAGATTATCATGGATCGCCTGGAGAAAGAGTACTTTGATTTGGTACGCCCCTCTGTACCATGTATAGACTCTTCTTACTTTGCCACTATGCAGACAAAGAATATACCCAAATCTGATTATGCCATGCCTTCTGAGGATTCGACTTGCGCCATTTGTGACGATTCCGAGGGAGAAAACAGTAATGCTATCGTATTTTGTGATGGCTGTAACCTCGCTGTTCATCAGGGTATTTCCCTCGAACTTTTGAACATATCACTTCACTCATGTACCAACAGACTGCTATGGAGTCCCGTACATACCTGAAGGCCAGTGGTTATGTCGCAAGTGCACCGTCTCCCCTGAGAATCTAGTGGTGAGGAGATTTTGAAAGGGCATGCATATTTCACTAACGGACCTTCAGTCATGCATACTTTGCCCCAACGAGGGGGGAGCGTTCAAACAAACAGTATTTGGTGACTGGGCCCATCTTCTGTGTGCTATTTGGATACCCGAGACGCGGGTGGCAAATGAGGTATTCATGGAACCTATCACTGGATCTGACAAAATTCCGAAGCAACGCTGGAAATTGGTAAGTTTTTTTTTCGTCTCATGTTTCTTTCGTTCATTGACACTCTATCCAGAAATGCTCAATATGTGGCATTCGCGAGGGTGCATGCATCCAATGTACAAAGAACTCATGCTTCCTGGCCTTCCACACAACCTGCGCTCGCAAGGAAAGGTTACTCATGCCAATGAAGAGCTCGCAGGGATCTGAGCCTGGTACGCTGGCATGCTATTGCGAGAAGCACCTTCCTGTATGCAATGCCGTCTCCCTTACATTGGAAATCACTCATCTTACTTTTTATATATAGAAAGAGCAGCAAGACGCTCGCCTGAAAGCTCTTGCACAAGACGGCCAGATGACTAGCCCCAATTCCAAGCTGTCCAAATCTGCTCGTGCATACGCCAAAACTTACAAGACCGGCCCACCGCTCGTGCCACACATCATTGTTGAACGCATCCTGAATTATATCACCAAGGTGAATGTGCGCAAGAAAAACGAATTTGTATATATGGTTTGTAAATATTGGAGCTTGAAGCGTGAAGCGAGGCGGGGGGCGCCGCTGTTGAAGAGACTGCATCTCGAACCATGGACAGCGTCAAACTCGGGGAAAGTACAGACGGAAGAAGAAAAGACTGTGAAACTAGAGGTTCGTTTTCCTTTCTGTTTCTTCTGCAATGGCTAATGTTCGTGCAGTACTTGAAAAAATTGCGCGGAGATCTGGAGTCTGTTCGTGAATTGACGCTACAAACTCGCAGACGGGAGAGCCGGAAGCTTGCACAGACTGAGAGCATCCAGAAAGTGCTCGAGATTGCACTCTTCCCTCACGAGGCACTACTCCGGCTTGCGTTTGAGAAGGTTCTTGCGTACGCGGTGCTCCAAGTCTTCAGATTGAAACGCTGACATTTCATAAGTCTTGACCGTCACAGTCTCTTCAAGCATCCGGTGTCAAGGACGGAGGTCCCCGACTACTATGATGTCGTGAAAACGCCCATGACCTGGGATGCGATCGATGGGAAGCTTGATCGTCACGAGTACTGGGACCTCGAGGGTTTCAAGGTGAGCTATGATTAGGCTAGTTTTACGCTTCCGTTTTTAACATCTCTCAGAGTGACATCGAGTTGGTACTGTCTAATGCAATCCTGTACAACAAGCCTGGTACATCTTTCTACAAGACCGCACAAAGAATACAAATAAGCAGTCAACCCATCCTTCAGGAACTCAATTCCCTTGCCTACAATCACTCACCCCTTACTCCCCCTGATCCTTCCGACTCCTTCGTTCTCTCCCAGGTGTCAATCGGAGACCTAGAACCTTTAATGGAAACACTCCAGCTACTGACGTCGACTCAAGACATTCAAGATAACACTAATCTTCTTCTTCATACCGATCCCATCTCATCACTATTCAGCTTTGAACTTCCGCTCGTGAAGCCCCCACCGCCTCCTGCCCCAGCTCCATCTCCGCCGCCTCCGAAGTCAAAGGTATCCAAAAAGAAGCGCACTCCCAAAACTGTTGAACCTGGTCCTCTGGACACCTCCCCAGGCTTCCGTGCCCCGCGAACTCGCCGAGCTCGTGCCGCAGCCGCAGCTTTCGAGGCTGAGGCTGGCTTTGAACCCGAACCTCAATCCACTGCCGAACCTGAGCTGGGAGTAATTGAGGGTGATCAGAAAGTAGCTTCTGAACCACCGAAGAAACGACGCCGGCAGAGTGCAATGCCTGGGCAAGCAGAAACGCCACCCATGGTCACAGATGTAGACAGTCAGGGATTATTCAAAATGTTTGATGCCGGATGGATTTTACCGTCGGGACAACGGAGGGGCGGACGCCAGCCAGTAGAAAGGGCTCCACTTCCACCAAAGAAAAAGAAGATTGGTAAGTCGATATCTTCTTTGCTGTTTTCTTAAACTGATCGTCGTAATGAAGATCGTGGGATGTCGAGGTTGTCTGTATTCAGCACAAACGCATCGGATAATCAGACTCTAGACGAGATTTTTGGACCCTCTGGCTTGTCTGTAGAAGAGAAAGCGGAGATGGATGTCAAATCTGGAGTAATGTCCGAGGCGGGTGCTGCTGCCACTGACATGGATGCGCAGGCAGAGTTAGACCATGCCATTAATGAAGAGATGGAGGTACCCATGGCTCTTGATATTCCAGAGAAGCACCAGGAGGAAGAACCGGAGAGGCAACTACTACCAGAACCAGAACCTCAACTGGAAGTTCAACCGGAGAGGCAGCTACTACTAGAACCCGAACCTCAATTGGAAGTTCAACTGGAAGTTCAACCGGAGAGGCAACTACTGCCAGAACCCGAACCTCAACCACTGGAAGTTCAACCGGAAGTTCAACCGGAGAGGCAACTACTGCCAGAACCCGAACCTCAACCAGAAGTTGAACCGCAGGTAATAATCCAGCCGAAGGTCACAGAGTTAGAAAGGGACAGGGAGGAGACACGATCAGAGTTAGAAGCGCGGATAGCCAAGATCCCCGTACGACCAAACACGAAGATCAATGTCGAAAATGGGAAAATTGTGGTGGAGGAGTTAGACACGCCCAAACTTCGGCGGGAAAAAGCAAGGCAGCGGAAAGCAGAAAAGGCCGCGGCCGCGGCAGCTGCAGCTGCAGCTGCCCAAGGCCTTCCGCCACCCAACACTGAGATCCCGAAAACCAACGTCGGGACCACTCAAGATGACGTATCCGATTTATCCTCTCTGAGCGAGCTGGACAGTGATTCTGATGAGAAGCCTACGACACGGGGCGAGGCGACTACATCCAATACCATACCCGACGTAAAGCTCGTCGGAACGCGTCAACTGCAACGCGCGCCAGCCAATCTCGTTACTACAGGGAAAGCGCTTGTTGTCCTTGAACCGGGAAAACAGTTAGAGTGTGGTACTCTTGGTAAGTCGACCGATATCTTCACAGATTTCTCATCTGACGATGGTTCCTTAACAGTTTGGGCTAAAGCAGGTCAGACCTCGATAAATGGAATTCGGCAGTCTACAGACTCTTACTGATATCACTTCATTAGATACGTATCCATGGTGGCCTGCAGTCGTTTGGGAACCGGATGACCCAGCGATTCCAGAAGACGTCAGGAAGAAGAGACCTCAAGATAATTCTCGTCACATCGTACAATTCTATGACCCCACAAGTTCATGGTACATCTCCGAAAATGAATAGTTGGATTTTGCTGATCATTTGAGCAGGACATGGGTCACCACTGGCCATATGTTGTTACTGGGTGAAGATAATGGTAAGTGCCAGTAACGTTGTGTGTGTGTTACTGCTGATTCTCTCATTAGCGGTCGATGCTTCTCTACTTTCGCCAACCTCGGTGGTCCAAAAGTGGAAAACACCCAGGATTAAGAAACAATGCCGGGAAGCTTTCGGGTGAGTCCTCTTCTCATTCTTCATATATTTGACGAGAACACGTTGCTTCCAGGCGCGCCCTGGCAGAGATGGAAACGGATGCAGATTTACTTGCTCATGAAACGGAGGATGTTGCGACTGAGGTCACAAGCGCTGGTTCTATGAAAGAGCAAGGTCCCACTGATGTTCACATGGCTATGCCAGTCGAGCAATCTGCTTCATGAACGGGGGCTTCTTTCTGTACTTTTGTGCAGACGAGTAACAGACTGGTCATCAGACATGAATATACTAATACAGAGACTGTACCAAGTCCCAACCCGTGATCCGGGCTCCACATTTTCTCAAAAAACTGCTGGGAAACACGTTGCTTTATGGGATGGCCAAGATTTTTTCTGGTGATCACGGTCGCACTGTTGGTAAAGCATAGTGAGACAGACACAAGAGATAGACGTGTAGGTACTTGCATAAACAGCTGTTTTGCACCTGTGGCGTGGTGAGGCCCAGGTGAACTAAAGAACGAGAACAGGATCATACCGAGAGCATTGCAAGAGCTTCGAAGTTCCGGACTTTCCACAGCCGTCAAAGCCGCATTTATTAAGAGAGCTTTCACAGTGTTGTTTCAGGCCACCTGCCAGGATCGTTGTCTCCCTTGTTTGGGGGTTGTCATTACCCTTCTCGGCGACGAACGGGAAACTCACGGATCATCCTCCAGTTGCTTGAGGCAACGCGTAATCTGTTGCTTTTGGTATTTCCTATTCCATTCACGCAGTTTTGGGAGAAGCGCTTGTTTGTCTTCCTCGCTGACGGAATTCGTACCCTGCAGGGCTAAGAGGGTCGAGAGAAACTGGCACATTTCTACGATGTGCACGGGATCTGCTGGAGCTGAAGACGCAGTGGCCATGCGATGCGCTTGAGTCTTACAAATCGACGTTTTGGCCGTGGTCAATAGAAACCTAGCGAAGTAAGGCCTGAAAACTGTGTGTGAATGGGGCGAAACAGGTAGTCGAAGAGGACTTGCAGGTAAGCAACGGCATTGAGCATTCTCATGGGTATATTGAATGCCGCATCTTGCGCATCGTAGGCGTCTACAAGGGCTGGGAGATATATGGCGCAAAATTCACTGACAGAAGCATGGTTTAGGGTTCAGCCAAGGAAAAGGGACAACCTTGGCTGCTAAACGCACGAATTGATCACGTTTTGGGATGGATTTCTTTGGAGCAAACCAAGCTGATGTGCAGATGAGAAACGGTGAGAACGATGGTGTTGCCAGTAGGATACGAACCTGTGATTCGAGAAACACTGAATTTGCCTGGTGATCGCCAGTCAATCCGCAGTACTCAGCCAGCGAATCTGCCGTGACGTTCAATAGCCCTTGCATACCAGCTTGCGTGCCAGACATCCAGCTCATCGTTATGATACCACTACGAAGACTAGAGTAGCTCGAGGGAGGGTCACTCGGTTCAAACCCAGGAACAACGTGTGCAATGAGGGCATAAGCAGGCCGCAATCATTATTTACGTAGTTCATCGATGATCAGTCTATAGTGCTGATCATAAGTAGTAAATCGGGACCTTACTGGAGAAATAAGGTTTAGTAATAGCCTGTTTCCAACTTCACGTACGCGCGTATATACGGCTTCTGATTAAATCACCATAGGAAATGAACGTTTGCAAGCAAACCGGTTTTTTTTTCCTGCCGTCAGATATCTATCACGTTAGAATTTTGAAAAGACGATGTACAAGAGACCGGCTCATTACAAATATAACTCCCAAGGCGATGGCGAAGGCGCTTGATTGATAGACATGCGTGAAGACACCTGAGAAACCATTACACAATTAACAATAACAGGTCACATGTCACATGTCACTCGACAACTTTTCACTCCTTGCCACAAGTTCAATAACCTGAACGTATGGTGAGGCTCTAATACTGAGCAACAAAGTGATGATGCAAGTCGTTGGGCGTGGCAGTTGTGGGGTCAAACGAACTCACCCGACCTGGCGACTTAGTACTAGAAAGGTGACCGACCCCTGGGAAGGCACGAAGTTGACCCCTTGGTTTCAGCTTTTCTTAAGTTACATGATGTCACGCGAACCGTCGGGGCCTGGGATAGGTACTACGTCAAGCACTTAACATCTCAGAGACGTAGTAAAGACTGGTTACGGAGACAGCTCTGTCAAAAATTTGACCCTGGCCCGGATTCACATTCCGATAACACGTGGTGAGTTGAAAGTACTCATTACATTCCGCCAGGAATTTGACAACCTCTTGCAAGTATATGTCAGAATGACGCTCGAGGATCGTGCATGCTGGGCTTCGCGAATCACCACCACAGCATGGGAACTCGCGTATATGATTTTTGAATGCCGGTAGGTTCAAGCCAAGACCAAGGTAGAGCAACGTGTGCACTCACGCTTCAAGCGTTCAAATTCAAATCCCAGCCTCGGCAGAATTGGCTAACTTCGAGTAAGTAGATCCGGACCGATTCTGTATGCTTGTGCTCTATCTGATAGTCCGATGATTCCACAGGGACGATACACTCATGGCTCCACCTTCTCCATTTTAACTAATGTCAAATGGGGTACTTACCCGATAGCGCTTGCCTTCACGAAGGCATCGTGACCATGTCTATCCAAGAGACCACTCTGCCACGGACGTTAACATGTCAAAGGCCTGCAAACGCTTCGCTTATTATGAGGTTCGATCTCAAATCATGCACTTGCTTGTCACGGTTACATGAATGGTGGTGAGACTTCATTCGATGTTTTCCAGCAGGAGCAGATAAGCACCGCCCTTGCTACCGAATCTAGCCTAAGAAGCTGTTACAGCCACCGGTGACGCAGGGTCACCCTTCAAGTTGTCAGTCGTGTGATCATCGACCTTTGGGCCTTCCCGTTGGTAGCGAATTATCAAGGACAGACATCTGATAGAGTGCGGCACCGCAAGCTCCGCTGTCGTACAGTTTTCATTAAAACGTCACAAGTTCACAACCCTTGCCAGTTGACGGGATTCCGATAGCCTGCCCTATAAGTATTGTACGTTAGTGATTAGCAACCCATCCCTTACTCTTTGAAACTGCCATTTGATCTGCACAGTTTTATGCCGGAACTAGATGAATATATGTATGCTCTTGCCTGGAATAACAACACATCAGGTTCGTTAGCCTTATCGGAAATGGTTCATTATGCTAAATTTCATCGTTTTTCAGTTGTGGTCATTACCCTGATATTCTATGAGTACGGTCAGTAGCTCTCATGAACCTTGCAGTGCAGCTGAACGTAATGTTATCTAGTGCTTCAGTTCGAGAAAGAGGTACCAAAGAGATCATTTTGTCTTGGTCGATTACTCATGATCATATTATCACAGGTCACGTTTGTTTGGGTTAGAAATCAACCTCGACGTTATCGAGATCCGGAACTGACTGGATATGCAGGAAAGACAGTGGTCGATGATGACGTATCTATACCTTGTTGTGAGTCCCACCCTGCCAAAGTGCTTGATAGTTTCCCATTTTGTTGCTATTTCAGGTTCGATATTTCGGTATTTTGATTGCAATGTACGTTGCGGTGTTGTATCCTTCAGATGGATATTGTATGTTGACGCTGGCTTTTAGAATCTCCGCCTGCTGTACGTGAGGTATACCAACTGAGCTGTCATTAACTGAGTAGTGCTAGGGGGAGGTCTATTTTATATACCTGAAGCAGTGAGTCTATCAATTCTTTCTCTAGAGAATTCTAGGTTGACTAAGATTCAGCCGTACGTCAGAAGTTTGTTTGACATTTAAGCATGATCTGCTGACCTCTTGTTTAGTTGTGAGTATATCATATTCAACTGAAACTAGGTTTGCTCATCGTGAAATTGGAATAGGTTATGGTATGTTTCTGTTTATCCAATGGAGTCTTTCTGTATATTTTTGCTTGGGAGAAGGTAAGTCAAGGTCGTATACATACATTCTCGCATACCCATTTCGCATTTGCAGTCATTCTCATCTGGCGTCTATACGCCTTGTACAACCAATCCAAGCCTATCCTTTATGTTCTACTGGTGTTGTTTATACCTATTGTCGCGCTCTATATAGCGGTGGATATATATTTATGGAGTCGACCCTCAGCGATCTCAAGTAAATTTCTATTTTGATCGAATTCTGTGCAAGCTGATGCCTTGGTGCGTAGTACAAGAAGTAATAATAACCCCAAACATCAAGTACTGCGCGGCTTTCTTCCACATCGGACCCATGCCAGCGATATATACTTCCATCCCCGTCATATGCTATGATATCTTCCTAGTTGTCCTCGCCATTGCCGCCCTCGGGAAGCACCTGAAAGAACGGAAGGGACTTCGAATGAAACCTAACACCTATGTAATCGTGATCGTCCAATATCATGTGATATACTTTGTCCTGTAAGTTCCCCTTCGCTTGTTGCGTTCTCTGAAAGCATTCATCGCGCCACGCTAGGAATTTGGCGAATCAAATATTCATGGCGATATTGTGGGCCAACCTTTCGGTATGATCTCTCTTGATTCTAGAAAGATGCGCTCTAATGCAGGCATACCCAGACGGTAGTGATGAATCTCCTTCTAATGTTCAACGATACTGCACCATTTATTATCGTGCCACGTCTTATCATCAGCATTTGGGAAGCGCATGCCAACGATAACTGTGTGCATGTCAGTACAACATTCCAGGATTGCCTCTGTTGGACTTCGCCACCGATGTTGGAGGAGCACGAGCTGGACTCGCGCGAATGATATTTTAACTTAGGAGGAGGTAGAGTGAAAACCCTTCGCCCGGACTCTTGTCATAGAGGAATTCTCTGATGCTAGTCCATAGTGTCATATCGAGACATCTAACACTGTACATTGTCGCTACCAAGGATACATCAATAGTGATTGATTCATCAGTGGTTTTGGATGATCGGGTTCCTCCACATCATCTATGGCAACGTGCATTCACTATCAGCGACCATAGCATCGCAGTAAAGTCGCCCCCATGCAGCAGACTGTGGCGCTTTTGACTAGTCATACTCGCCTTATGTGCCTGGCTAAATACTGCTCATTATCAAACTAGCTGTCGGTACAGGTCAGTACTCGTACACTTAATATAATTTTATTTGGCTGTTAAAATCAGGCACCATCATTCATTGAGTGAACGATTGATTTGCCCTTTTATTTTGCACTCAGCTCAACATGCTGTTTGGAGGTTGAGAGCTGCCGAAATGCCGACTGTATTCTTGAACAGACTACTTCCGATTGCGATTGTCTTCCTCAAGGCATCATGATCATGTCTATTCAAGAGATCACTTTACCGTACGGACGTCAACATGCAAAGAGCCTGCAAACGCTTCGCTTGTTTCCAGGTTTGAAATTTGATCTCGGATCATGCACTTGCTTGTCAAGGTCATATGCATAATGGAATCTGGATGCACAGTGGTGGGACTTCATTTGATGTTTTCCAGCACATGCCGGGGTAGATAAGCACCGCCCTTACCACTTAAGCCAGAGGGTCGGACAACCCAAGAAGCAGTTATAGCCACCGGTGACGCAGGGCGACCCTTCAAGTTGTCAGCCGTGTGATCATCAATATACTTACGACCTTCCGAATCCCGTTGGACCTTGGCCTTGTCGCTGGAGGTGAATTATCGAGTACAATTATTCGCGACATCAAATGGAAAAGTGCGGCGCCGCAAGCTCGACACGATGTCGTACTATTTTCATTAAAACACAGCAAAAGTCACCAACCCTTAGGAGTTAACGAGATTTAGTCTGCCCTATAAGTATTGTACGTTGGTGACAATCAGCCCATCCCTCATTCTTTGAATCTGTAATTCGATCTTTACAGTTTTATGTCGGAACTAGAAGATGCTCTCTATGCTCTTTACTGGAATAACAGCGTCTCAGGTTCGTTAGTTTTGTCGGAAATGAACCAATGCGCTGAATTTCGTCGTTTTCCAGTTGCTGTCATCACCATGATATCTTATGAATACAGTTAGTAACTTGTATGAATCTTGCAGTGCTGTTGACCGTAATGTTATCTAGTACTCCAATTCGAGAAAGAGGTACCGAGAAGCTCGTTTTGTCTTCGTCGAGTACTCATGCATGATCATATCATCATAGGTCAAGTTTGTTTGGGTTAGAGTTAAACCTGGATGATATCAAGATCCGGAACTGACTAGATACGCAGGAAAGACAGTGGTCAGTGATGACGTATCTATACCTTGCTGTGAGCTACACCCTACCAAAGTGCTTCATGGTTTCCCATTTTTATTGCCATGTCAGGTTCGATATTTCGGTATTTTGGTTGTAATGTACGTCGCGGTTGTTGTATCCTCCGGATGATACATTGTATGTTGACGCCGACTTCTAGGTTTTCCGCCGCCTGTACGTGACGTAGTGCCAACTGCACCGTAATTAACTGACTAGCGCTAGGGGGAGGTCTAGTTTATATACCCGAGGCAGTGAGTCTGTCTTTCTTTAGAGAATTCTCAGTTGACTAAGATTCAGCCGTACGTCAGAATTTCGTTTGACAGCTGACCTGTTGTTGACCGCTTGTTTAGTTGTGAGTATATCGCATTCAACTGAAACTAGCTTTGCTCATCGTGAAATTGAAATAGGTTATGGCATGTTTCTGTTTATGCAATGGGGTTTCTCTGTATACTCTTGCTTGACGAAAGGTAAGTCACGGACATATGCATAGTACATTCTTCTTACTTCAATACACGTACCCATTTGGCATTTGCAGTCATTCTCATCTGGCGTCTATATGCCCTATACAACCAATCCAAGCCCATACTATATGTTCTAATGGGCTTGTTTATACCTATCGTCGCGCTCTATATAGCGGTGGATGTATTTTTGTGGAGTCGACCCTCAGCGATCTCAAGTGAATTTCTACTTCAATCGAATTCTGTGCAAGCTGATGCCTTGGTGCGTAGTGCAAGAAATAACAATAACCCCAAACATCAAGTACTGCACAGCTTTCTTCCACGTCGGACCCATGCTAGCGATATATACTTCCATCCCCGTCATATGCTATGACATTTTTCTGGTTGTTCTCGCCATTACCCTCCTGGTGAAGCACCTGAAAGAACGGAAGGAGCTTAAAATGAAACCAAACACCTATATAGTCTTGATCGTCCGATACCATGTCATATACTTTGTCATGTAAGTTCCCCTTCGTTTGTTGCGTTCTCTGAGAGCATTCATCGAGTCGTACTAGGAATCTGGCAATTCAAATCTTCTCGGTGGTATTGTGGGCCAACCTTTCGGTATGATCTCCTATGATTCTAAAGAGGTCTGCTCTAATGCAGGCATGCACAGACGGAAGTGATGAATGTCATACTGTTGTTCTCCGATACTGCGCCATTTATTATCGTGCCACGTTTTATCATCAGCATTTGGGAAACGCATGCCAACGATAGCTGTGTGCATGTCAGTACAACATTCGAGGATTGCGTCTGTTGGACTTCGCCACCGCCGTTGGAGGAGCACGAGCTGGAATTCTATATAGATCCTGACAACATTTCTTGATACTTCATGGGAGCAAGTAGTCCAGGGCTTAATGTTTTCGTGTAACTATGTACTATCTTTCATTCTATATTTATTTACATAAGTAGTCCCCAGCCACGTCTGGTACCACCTACGACGGGTTACCGGCAATCAATCTAGCGCCGGTAGCCTGAGCACTTTTAGTCAGCTTGATCCGGTACTGCAGTACAACTTTCCCTTGACCAGTAACTATCACCAGACAGCCGAAGGAAATCATGTCCCATGAAGATATCATGCTGACCATTACCTTTCGCGGGACATCGCACACTGTTTTCCTCCCGAATGACGCCCCTCTCTCTGCTCTCCACTCCCGTCTCGAGCTCCTCACTTCTGTTCCGCCATCATTACAGAAACTCATTTATAGAGGAAAGAAATTCCAGCATCGACAGGATGACTCAGATTCAGAACCCACCATCGCCCAAGCGGGTCTTCGCGATGGCATCAAAGTGCAAATGCTTGGCTCGACAGTAGAAGAACTCGGACAACTGAATGCAGCTGACTCGGCACATCAGAAGAAGGAGCAAATTCTGAGAGAGAGGGCGCTAAAGCCACAGGTCAAGGTATGTCCTGACATTCGTTCTTATCAGCAAGATTATCAATCATGATGAGAGGCAATTAGCTTCGTTCGACCGGGTCATCGTCTACTTCGTCACACCAGTACTACTTTCACCGTATAGAACCGCTTACTCATCTGCCGCGACCTGAAACAGCGACGGAGTGTCTCACAACTCTTTCCAAGGACCCTGCAGTCCTACATGTCATGCAGAAGCATCGTTTTTCTGTGGGCTTGCTTACGGAGCTTGCACCACACGAGCACCCTGGACTTCTGGGTCTTAACGTCGGGAGTGGAGATACCATCAAGCTGCGAATTCGGCTCGATACATATGACGGATTTCGTCCGTACCTGGAGGTCAGGCGCGTGTTGTGCCATGAACTGGCTCACAATGTGTGGGGCGAACATAACAATGATGTGAGTAACAACCTGTATATCAAGAATTAGCGTCTAATACCCTGTTCACACCGTGGTCGTGTACTGGTAGTTTAAAGAGCTAAATTCTCAGCTCAATCGTGAGGTTGCAGAATTTGAGGCTGCAGCAAGAGCAGGAACACACGGACTTTCTGATTTAGGAGACACATATCAGCCGTCGGACGGAGAAGTAGAGGCACTTGCTCATGTTCTAGGAGGCACAGACCTTCGAGGTAACGATACCACGGAAGAACATCGGATAAGGGCGCTGGAAGCTGCCACAGCGCGTCTTAGGAACGAAGAACTAGAACGGAGCTGTGGGACTTCTGGACCGCAGAAGCAATCTGGTTGATAGCTGAGTTAATGGTAACTACATATATTTCAGGCTAGGGATAGTGGTTTGAATCTGATGATAATTTATTTCTGGGATAGCATACTATCCTTATAGCAAACATTACTCGCGTGACCTATAGAATTTGCTGACTGGGTTTGCATGCATGAATATGTGCTCCTTCAGAAGTTTGGTGGAACGCCTAGGGATGCAATGATGTCGATGCTCGTATACTGCAAGTGCGGCCAAGACGCTTCCAACTTCCGGTCTGTCTGGAATATGAATTCCCTACTACAGTCAAATTTTGATTGGCACACATTTGAGTGAAGAGTAGGGGCGGGCTGACAATTTCTCGAGCTGGTGGTTTCTCTAAAGATATGAGGATAGCGCTTACTCTGGTTCGTCGTTGACGATGTATTCCGTAGAAGTTGCACTATCAGCCGGTTTCTGGGTAGCGGGAGAGACAGTTGAACGAGTGCAAGGCAATATCATGCATATGCCATACGTGCATGGGCACTTCCGTGGTCTTCAAGCCTTCAGGACTTGATTCATATGAATCATACTATCATAGTGCAGAGTCATGATTCCCGTACCTAGTAAAAGAGTTTTCGCAAAAAGTTTCACGGTTGTCGCCGGTCCGGGTCAGCCGCAACCTCACTGGGATCATCTTGCTCCCTTGTTTCCTTGTCTTTGGTCGGACTCGTTACAGCTTCTGGTCCGTCGGTTGTGCTGCATCTTGACCACCTCCTACATCACTTGTTTCAGATTGAGAGCTTGCAGGAGACGGGCGTCTGTTGTGTCAGTACCTTTTGTATGTTTTTTTTTTCGCGTGTCACAGTGTATGTTAATCTTTGTTCAAGGGCGTTTTGTTCAGCAAATCAAGCTACTGCTCTTACATGTATTTCCCCGTTATCAACCTCGTTATTTATCAAGCCGAAACCAAAATATAACTCAACGACTCAGTTACTTTCCTACTCGCAATCGCGACCTCTATGGGAGCACGCCATGACCGATACGTCCGCGCAAGCTCCAACATGTAAAGTTTGAATCTGAATCGTCAACCCTGTTATTACCCTCCAACGGCGTCTTTTCATTTCATGCCTTTGTCATGCTGTCGTCCAAAGGTGTAGTTCATGCATCACTCCGATCTTTCTGCTAACGTACATTTATACTTTTTGAATATCAATACCATTGCTGCGGAGACTATCTTGAGCGACCGACTCCATGGCTAGGAACATCAACTTGACATTCATGAGATAAGTATATGAAAAATAATGTGCAGGTTCTTCCGAAGATACCCATTCGTGGTCCGTCGTGCGACACTGATAAATAAAGGCTCAAATATTCAGAAGAAGTAAAACACCTGTAACAGCATGCCCTGCAGCGGCTAGTGCTTGACTAGAATGTTCGGTGCTAGGACCGCTTGCGTTCTAGACTTGGACATGCACATTTTTGCGGCATCACGTTGTTTTGATATCGTGAGTGTTATTGACCACTCGGCAGCTGGCAGCCGCGATGTGCGCCGACGCTTGGTGCTCAACTGTGGTCGCAACGTGTTTTGATTGTTCCACAGCGCACATTTCAATGATCACCCCCGTGGTGATCCACAGTGGCTAGTCGCCATGATTACCCTGTGAGTGTTTCCAGACAATCCACAAATCGACGCTCCACAACTCATTGATATTATCTAAAGCGTGTTGTGGTCCTACCAAGGAACTCTTAAATACGCTCGTCGAATCGCCCCTTGTCGTTTCCGTACCCTTCTCCTCATTCTTATCTGTCAGGCATGGCCGCTCAAAATTCGATCGCTCAATCTTCTTCTGAACCTCATTCCAGCGCTGCATCCAGCGCTGCATCCAACGCCCCCGTCATAATGTCTACCGTAGTCGATGCTGGCATCGCGAATCCTCGCTCAGAGCCCCCCGATCCTCAATACCCTTCTGCCTCGGAGCCGGCCGACCCTCCAGCACCTGCTCACGTATTCACCTTCACACACTCCGGCCCAGCAGAGGTGGTCCGAACTACACCGGTGTCATGCACGTATGGCCCCTTTCGTGTTTGGCGCAAATTGGGCGAGGGCACGTACGGCGTGGCGATGGGAGCTGAGGATGTAGTGTCGAATCGCTTGTTGTGTCTCAAGGTCTTTCCAAAGCACCATCTTGAGCGCAAATCCAGGAAAGATGTTCTTCTGAATGAACTGGAAGCGTACAAGCGTCTTTCACGCGCATTGCCGTGTCCCGCGGCTGATTTCCTCATGGGGCTTGAAATGTCGTTTCAGACAAAGGATAAGATATGTCTTGTAATGGTACGTCCTCCTCCCCTGCGACCCATTTCAGTCATCTGACTCCATCGACCGTCTCTAGGACCTGATGGCGAGCGACCTGTATAATTATCTGGAACGTCATCCTTCGTACTGCTCCCGCAATGCTTGCAGGTGGGCTGCGCAAATGGTAAGCAGTCGTCTTTCCTGGTCTTCGGTGACTCACGCCCCCTCCAACTTTGAAGACCCTTGGGATCAACGCTCTGCACGAGATAGGGATCATCCACCGCGACATCAAAACAGAAAACATCCTGATCGACGTTCGAGATAACGTGCGCATCACCGACTTTGGCGTGAGTTATGTAAACAAAGACGAAGGACCCTTGGACCGACAGCGGAATTATTCTTCGGAATCGGTGGGAACAACATCCATCATGGCACCGGAGGTCCTGCGCAACATATCCGACCGCCGTCCTTCGAAGTACGGAGCACCCGCAGACTGGTGGTCGTTAGGTTGCGTCATCTACGAGCTTGTGTCGAAGAAGCACGAGGCACGTTTCGAGTCTTCTTTTGCTGCTATCTTACTGATATCATCTCGTCAGCCACTTTTTTTTTACAGAGGACGAGATATTTTCTTATGTTTCCTGGTGCTCCAACCGCGACAGACCATCCAAACGGTTCCCTGCCTTTGAAGAATTGCAAGAAAATCTCGCGGATTTGATCTCTGGGGTAAGATTTTGTCTTGTTTATTTTCCGGCACCATCACTCATCTTCACTGCGGTAGCTGCTGCAACCCGTCCCGTCATCGCGGTTTGGGTTCGCTGAAGTCGTAAATCATAGATCGTTTTTGTTCGAACCCGACACGTCAGAATTCACCGACACATACTCTCGCGGTGAGTTGAATCTGATTTGTCTGCGAACATCATGCTAAAACCGGATTGCAGCGCTTGAGCGGGAAAATTTTCCATGTTCGCTGCCAGACTTACGACGTGGTCAAGAGACCAACGCAGCGGAGATCTGGTTTCGCCAACCTTCCTGGGAGAAATCGCGCGTTCCGGATGTCGACTGGGTCAAGCCGGCGCTTTTTTCTCTGTCCCTATGATAGTCCTTCAGTCCAGTCGGTGCTCATTTCGTTCCGATAGCTTCATTGTTCACTGTCACTACGTTTCCCTTCCTTCTTCAAGTTGTTACAAATAACCTTACGTAAAAAGCATCTGTCTCTTGGTTCACATACATATTTCAGTATCAATCCACTGTTTGTTCCAGATCTCCCAGGACCCAGGCAGTAGTAGAATTGGCATGGGTATTCAAAGGTTTGAGTTTATAGTTGTAGCTGATTTCAGCAGATTGAGTACGCCACGTTGCTACTCAAAGCGCGCCATCTGAACATCGACAAAGTACTAACTTAGTAAAGGAAGGTCTCCGCACTAACATTCTCTCCTTCTCTTCGAACTCAAATTTCTATGGACACGAAGGAGGCTCCTCCCACATACTCGACTCGACGCGAAGACTGCACTTGGGTTCAAAGCACTCAGGCTGATTGATTGCCGGTAACCCGTCGTAGGTGGTACCAAGACGTGGCTGAGGACATAAACAAATATAGAATGGAAGATAGTACACAGTTACACCAAAACATTGAACCCTGGACTACTTGCGCCCATGAAGCATCAAGCAATGTTGTCAGGATCTATACAGAATTCCATCTCGTGCTGCTCCAATGGCGGTGGCGAAGTCCAACAGACGCAATCCTCGAATGTCGTGCTGACATGTACACAGCTGTCGTTGGCATGCGTTTCCCAAATGTCGATGATAAGACGTGGCACGATGATAAATGGCGCACTATCGGAGAACAACAGTACGACATACATCACCGCCGTCTGCCAGTGTGCATGCCTATATTAGAACAGACCTCTTTAGAATCATGAAAAATCATACCGAAAGGTCGGCCCACAATATCGCCGAGAAGATTTGAACTGCCAGATTCCTAGCACGACTCGATGAATGCATTCAGAGAATACAACAAACGAAGGAGAACTTACAGGACAAAGTATATGTCATGGTATCGGACGATCGAGACTATATAGGTGTTGGGTTTCATTTGAAGTTCCTTCCGTTCTTTCAGGTGCTTCACCAGGAGGGTAATGGCGAGAACAACCAGCAAAATGTCATAGCATATGACGGGGATGGAAGTATATATCGCTGGCATGGGTCCGATGTGGAAAAAGTCGTGCAGTACTTGATGTTTGGGGGGATTATTATTTCTTGTACTACGCATCAAGGCATCAGCTTGTACAGAATTCGATCAAAATAGAAATTTACTTGAGATCGCTGAGGGTCGACTCCACAAAACACATCCACCGCTATATAGAGCGCGACGACAGGTATAAACAACCCCAGTAGAACATAAAGTATGGACTTGGATTGGTTGCACAGGGCGTACAGACGCCAGATGAGGATGACTATAAATGCGAAATGGGTACGTGTAAAGAAGTAAGGATGTATGCATATGACCGTGACTTACCTTTCGTCAAGCAAGAGTATACAGAGGTACCCCATTGCATAAACAGAAACGTGCTATCACCTATTTCAATTTCACCATGAGCAAAGCTAGTTTCAGTTGAATGCGATATACTCACAACTAAACAAGAGGTCAACAGCAGATCAGCTGTCAAACGAAATTCTGACGTACGACTGAATCTTAGTCAACCTAGAATTCTCTAAAGAAAGACAAACTCACTGCCTGAGGTATATAAATTTGACCTCCCCCTAGCGCTAGTCAGTTAATGACTGCTCAGTTGGTATACCTCACGTACAGCAGGCGGAGAACCTAAAAGTCAGCGTCAATATACAATGTCCATCTGAAGGACACAACAACACGTACATTGCGATCACAATACTGAAATATCGAACCTGAAAATAGTAACAAAATGGGAAACTATGAAGCACTTTGGCAGAGTGGAGCTCACAGCAAGGTATAGACACGTCATCACCGACCACAGGCTGTCTTTCCTGCGTATCTAGTCAGTTCCGGATCTTGATATCATTGAGGTTCAACTCTAACCCAAACAAACTTGACCTATGATGATATGATCATGAGTACTCGACCAAGACAAAACGAGCTTCTCGGTACCTCTTTCTCGAATTGAAGTACTAGATAACATTACAGTCAACAGTACTGCAAGATTCATGCAAGCTACATAACTGTATTCATAAGATATCATGGTGATGACAGCAACTGGAAAACGACGAAATTCAGCGCAATGGTTCATTTCCGACAAAACTAACGAACCTGACATGCTGTTATTCCAGTAAAGAGCATAGAGAAATTCTTCTTGTTCTGACATGAAACTGTGAAGATCGAATTGCAAATTCAAAGAATGAGGGGTGGGCTGATGAGCTGATGGTCACCAACGTACAATACTTATAGGGCAGGCTAAATCTCGTTAACTCCTAAGGGTTGGTGACTTTTGCTGTGTTTTAATGAAAATAGTACGACATCGTGTCGAGCTTGCGGCGCCGCACTTTTCCATTTGATGTCAATCACTGTACTGAATGATCCACCACCAGCGACAAGGTCCAATGGGAAGGCCGTAAGTATATCGATGATCACACGGCTGACAACTTGAAGGGTCACCTTGCGTCACCGGAGTTATAACTGCTTATTGGTTTGTCCGACCCTCTTGCTTAGGTGCCAAGGGCGGTGCTTGTCTACCCCGATATGTGCTGGAAATCATCAAATGAAGTCCCACCACCAGGCATACAACCTTGATAAGCAAGTGCATGATGACAGTAGTTGAACAGTTGGACGAGTGCAAGACAGTATTATGCGTATACGTGCATGGGCACTTCCAAGGTCTTCAGGCCTTCAGGACTTGGTCCTATCAATCATACTATCACAGTCATCTGGAGTAGCCTCGAGTGATTGTGACATTTCACAGTGTTGTGGAGACCTGGCATGGTGCACGGTGCTCTAGAATTGTTTATCGGAATCATCGGATGCGAAAGCGACAAAGTTTCCGTCGGAAAGCCTGAGAAAGTCATTACAAAATATTCCGGTAGCAATGTGAACTTGGCAGTTTAACGAACGTACACCAAGGTTGTATACGCTCCCCTACCGCCACAAACTTCAATCATACTCCTATATTTTCATATAATTCATATGTATCCATAGTATTACAGTGCGACAGATTATGCTTGATTACAATAGCCATGGCTACAATATCAAGGACTCACCGGTTCACTGATTGGCATGTCCGATGCATCACAACACAGAATGGATGCTCATACAATCATCAATTCAATAGTGTGCCATCCGAGTTATGTGGGTACTATGGAAACAATGCAGGTGTGATAGCAAAATAATACAAGCGAAAGCGGACGTGACTTACAGTAACAGCAACGAGGAGATAAGAGCGAGAGCAGACGAAATGTAGCATTTAAGTGATAGGACCATTGGCTGCGAAATATTTCACGGACGATGGACTGGAACAGTAAGCTGCTTGACTTCGTATAAAGGGTTTAAACTGAAGTGCCGAGTATAGTACATAACATGGGCAGGAGGCATCGGAAACAACTGCACCGCTCAGGAGTTAGAGCTGGCGTGTTTGGTATAGTACACAACACGAGCGCATAGCATGAGGAAAGACGCATCAAAAAACGGAAAGCTTGGCCCAAACATCATCTACTTCTTTTCTGTCAAGTCCTTCGCTGCAGGCTTTTCGTAAACTTCGACTTCCAGGTTCACAACGAGAAGAGGGACGTACACAAACGATTTTCAAGTATGAACTCAAGAACCTTCTTTCCTAGTTCCTCTCTGTGGTAGCCTTGACGACAAATCTCTTTCGCTACTTTCTCTACTGCGGCAACCATGGGAGATTTCAGGTAGTAGCTCACAGCAGACTCGATGAGCTCCAAGCCATCCGACTTGTCTGGGAGAAATGCAGAGTACTCGAGGACGATAATGGTAGCTGCTTCCTGTGATTAAGACTACAACCGGTCGTGTGGTGAGAAACTAACCGATGCCAGTCTGAATTATTCTGTTCGCAGAAGAAGTGAACAGTGAACCCTTCACAGCCTGTTGCACACTCGTATAGCGCCAGGAATCAATGCGGAGGAAAGTCAACCTACCAAGGGCTGAAGGACGCGGACGATATGATCTTGACGGGTTCGGGCCTAGCCACAGGTTGAAAGTATGGGTATCAGAATCGACTCCACAGAGGAAAGTACTTGCCCCCTGCAGGAAAGAATTGTCAGAATTATGAGGCGGAAAATTGACATTTGATTAATAACAGGGACGCACATTCTATCTGGTTGACGTGACAGTCGTGAATAATCAAACCACCAGATTGTAGACAATGACTGCTATGCTCAGGTAACTTACAAACTGTTAGGGGTTGGAACCAGATGAGCATCATTATATATTGGCGAATACCATTCATGGACGTACGAGCTAGATAAGATTGTCTGTCAGTGGAGTAATATGATGTAAGAAGGATATGATCAACACACATTCTGCGAACACGTGATGAAGACAAGGGCTAAAATCACTGACTATTGAAATACACTTACAACCTACAGATCGACAGAGTCAGTCGAAATGATTGAGACATCGAACGCTTCGCATTACGAAGGTCAAACGACTCACATTCTGCACAGGACACGAAAATATGCAAGATGAATGAACATGGAAAATAAGTCATCAAGGAGGGATACTCAACGAACTAAGCATCATATGAGCAATGATGATTCGACTCATCTGATGGAATAGAGCGCGCTTACATTAGGCTATGAAAACGAGTGAACATCATTACATTATTCGGCACCATCTCAATACAAGATATGATCAAGACACGCACCACCTGCCAAAAAAAAACAGTAAGATGTAAGACGTGTCCACATGAGTTGCAGACAGAAAACCATCAAAGCACTTACCTCCTGTCAACAGGTAAGGAGCAGCGATTGTCAGCATGGGTTAAGGATGAGAAACCATCAAAAGTACACACATTCTGTCAACAGGCAAGCAGCAGCGAGGGATGGGGATCATGAGTATGGGTCGAGGGCTAGAAACCATCAAGGCACTTACATTCTGTCAACAGGCGAGCAGCAGCGAGGGATGGGGATCATGAGCATGGGTCGAGGACTAGAAACCATCAAGGCACTTACCCGCTGTCAACAGGCGAGCAGCAGTAAGGCATCAGCGTTGTCCCTGCGTAGCTTTGTAAGCCATGATCTTACCAGCTGTTATCAATAAACAACTACAATCAAGGAAAACATGTCAGAATGTCAACAGTTTCAGCGCTTCGATATTTACCATCCGTGAGCACCATTACCAGGGAATCGTCAGATTGAATCAATCTTCGTCTTACTTTGAGATGTGGAAACCACTTAGCAATGCTATACTGATAGTCTTCATCATCGATTTGCTTAGGTGCACGGTCAACGAGTGTTCTAGATGATGTTGAAACAAAAATACGCGACTTGCAAATATGAGACTCACGCGATGGCGCACTTGATGCAAAGCTCCATGTTCGATTTTTGTGTCGACACCAAGCACAACCGCAATTCTTCATTATCCAGTGCGAGAGTAGTGCTTTCCAGCAGAGTGTCGCAGTTTGTATTCGTTTTGTTCATATCTAGGACGGTTGCTAATGTCAACTTTGACATGGGACAAATCAATCTAAACCACTCACTTTGCAAGCGTACATGGGACTTGGGATGCGCGCGGTTTTCGGGGTTGTACAACCGATCCAAGACACATGTCTTAGTGAATAGTTCCTCAACGCGCTCGGCAATCCTCTTTGAGCGCTCTTCGCCCGATACCCCTTGTAGTTGCTTCTTGATTTCACCATACACGACTGGACGCAGAGCTTCGAACTTGGTGAACACCACGACCACAGGAACTAGAGATCGATCATTCAGTCCCAGCACGGCAACTGACGATGAAGTTGCAAGCTCACCGTGCCCGGTGTCGCACTCCTGGAAGAACTTCTCTTCTGCCCGCTGGAATGTTCGCCAATGGTCGTCCATCGGAATACAATACCTGATGGCAATCAAAAAGCGCGGAACGTCGGAAGGGGGCTGCTTACCATATAGCGTGAATTCGGTCCTCTAATTTCGTCGCATGTGCGCGTTCTGATATAAATTTCTTCATGCTTTCAAACTCTTCTTCAGACCCCGCTTCGAAACCGCACGAGTCATGAAAGACAAAATCGGGATTACTTTTGAATACCATCTCATTCGTGATGTCGTGATTTCCACGCTGAACATTCGTCAGCGCATGTATGCCCACAGGGCAAATGATATACACACCTTGATCGAGGAATTCACGATGGTAGTATCAATCTGCCCACAATCGATCAGCGATACACGCGTCCATGGCATAGATTATCACCCGCACCTTGTTTCCTTTGGTATCGTAAATTTCTGGTCGATCGGTGGTGTTGCAGACCTTCTGAGGAATGGTCGTTTTGCCTGCGTTTGCTCTCCCCATGATCAGAACTCGAAAGCGCCCCATCATCCTTCTGAGTTTCTGAGCTTCGATGGTTGCCATTGGGAGATCTTGATGTGTGTCCTGAGAAAGAGGTAATTTGGTTTATCGTGAAAGCTGTACTGCGATACAGAACGACGTCGTGACGAAATATGGCAGCGAACGAACACGAAGCAAGGGTTCTTATGGCTTGTGGCACAACAGCTACACACGGCGTCTATCTCTTAATCTATCTCCCTGCAACAGACCACTGATTATACCCTCGCATAGACACGAAGTTGCAACTGTTCAATCGTTCGTGCGATAAGATATTTCCTTGATACAGAGGATTACACAACAAATGACGCCAAATAATGAGAACATTGATGAACTATGATGAATGATCAGAACACGACGGACATGACAGAATTTCGCTCTTCCCTATACCCATCTAGCTGAGAGCCGTATATCGGAAATCTTAGTAGGTGAGCTCGATCTTCTAAATGGTTGATCCTTGAAACGTCTGAGAGCAAACGAGAGCATGTCGGTATGTGAGACAGCTTCTGGACTGTGACATCCCGTGCTGCTCGACAGGGTCTGCACGTATGGAGTTTTCCCGGATGATGGTGGTTCTGGGTATGAACTGAGGGGCAATTAGGTACCGTGTGTGTTGGCTGAACTCGAATGTCGACCACGTTCGTTGGTACTGAGGAAAAGGCAGACGGAGCGGGCCGCAGGAGCTTGTGTGTTTATAGATAGCTCGGGGCAGGCCTGATACACGTTCGCGGATGAGTCCGGCTGTCCATATACTTTATAAATTGGCGCATATATTGTCAGGTATCAAAGAAGACGTACCGGTCAACATACACAAAGATTCTCAGGGCTGGCGTGCGTCTCACTGGATTACGATGAAATCCGCTCCAAAACCCTTGGATATCCACTCATGAGCACAGTATTAATGGACAAACTTCTTGCAGCTCCAAGAGTCGCAGTGTGCGCCACCGTTTCACTCAACCCTCCTTCGACTCTTCCCCCATTGCTGGTCCCTACTGTGATGAGTGATGTCATTTAGGCTGGCTCCTTATCGGTTCATAGCGAGCTCCCTGGTGTCTTTTAATGGTATTGAGATCGCATCGAGATCATATAGCTCCGCCCGTCATGATGTACGTGATGAAGTACATGACCCTGCGCCTCAAACATACAAAACAGCATGCTTTGGCAAGAACGCGATCAGTATAAGGACTTCGTGGTGCAAGCTAAGACTCACTAGTTGTGAAAGATATGCGTGACTGTATACCTTGGATCCAGCCATTTCGAAACATGTCCACAGCATTGCAAGACATAGCGTTGAATGTCGGCACATAGCCGTGAAGCTCGATGATCATACTGCGCATCCTTTTCTAGAGCTGGACGTGAAAGGTAGAGTTCGACAGTGGGGAACGTGGATACCCTCAAGCGAAGGTGTGAACTGCAGTGAGAATCTGGGTTGTGTGACTGCTTCTGTGCTGAGCCCGGTGTCTTTCGTCATCTAGACCGGCTGTTTGCATCCACAAGACAAACGTGAGGGAGTGACGAAGATCATTACGCTTCACGTGCGTAAAAAATCCTCCGTAAGGACACGCTCATCCACTAGGGATGTGAGAATACCGTTGTCATTAGGGTGTGGTAGCAGTGGATCTGGATCTGGAGATCGTTGTGGGATCACATGTTGGGGAAGTGAGATGAAAGGGCGGATCATCGATGTCATCTATCGCTGTGCCGGGAATGTCTCCAGAGGTGTCGTAATCTGTAAAATGGTTCTCCTGTACGGATAAATTGAAATCATAAGTTATTGTAGTAAAAAGCACAAGAACAGCAAAACGAACCTCTATACCAGGATCATGATTTGGTTCATCCTGCTGGACAGGTTGTGGGTCGATACCATGCTAGCATGCATCCTTTTCTCTTTCAGAGAACACGTGCCCTTCGTATTGGGACCTCTACATGCCGTCTCCACATTCAATAAGGCACTTAGTGCAGTTGGCACTTGTACAATCTCTCGCAATCGCAGTGATTTTTTTTGATGTTACTGAGTCTGTAAAAGAGTGTGGAGTCATGGTGTGTCGACAAAGGTATGTCTTGCCGACACGAGACGCTGACAGAATGCAGGTCACAGATAACTGAGATAAGTTCTGTGCAACGTGTGCTCTGCCTGCGTTTCGTGTGGTCACTGTGGTGGAGTAATGATAGAGACGATAAATGAAATGACAAATTTGAACATCGAGTCACATGACAGGTATTCGATCATTCTGAATTTCAATTTCGTCACTCGACCCCCCAACATCAACAGCGGAAATAGGAACCCGGCGCCTCCTCCAAGTCAGGCCTCAGCAACCGTCACTGTACTGATGGGGGTACGCCTCACATCAGGGCATTTGCGATTTCGGAACAAAGGGCACCGGGAGCCCTAGTAGAATAGCAAGTATTGTCCTACATAGGAAACTTTCCTCAATGGACACAAATTGGAATAAAAAAAACCCCGTCACTGTACCAAGCTCTGTTCAAATCTAGAGCATGTTCGGTAACCCACGTTAGACCAACTTTACCTCAACATACAATTTTGATGTGGTGCAGGTGCATCTGAGTTGTGAGCGGAGACTGAAAATGACACTGATGATCACTGGTAGAGTCGGTATGACATTCCAGCCATGGATCCACAGGGACTCCTATCAGTAAATCAGCCGCTATTCCCTAATCCCATTACCCCCAATGGGGGGCATCTCACTGCAGCTCGTCTTCTTCAGCAAACTCAACCGGATAGGACTTGCATCGCAAGAGCAGAAGTCCGCAAGCGCATTTTCCGCTATATTGCTCTCCTTATCAATATATTGCTCGCCGCTACCACACATCTACTTGTACAACAGACCCCTGAGGATCCTGAGCCCTACCACACATCGTCATTGACCGGTCAAGAATGGGTGATGGAATTAATCATTGGCCACCCTGATCGCATACGCTGTGAGCTTGGGGTGCATGCTGAGGTCTTTGAGAATTTGGTCAATGATCTTCGTAGCCTTGGCCATGGAGATTCACACCACGTATCGTTAGAGGAGCAGCTGGCAATATTCCTATATGCATGTGTGACTGGATTAACCGTAAGACATATCACGGAACGATTCCAGCGGTCAAATGATACAATCTCTCGGTTTGTAGTTTGCAAAACCTTGCTTGAACCTAGTACTAACCCCAAGTCACTCATATCACAGGTATTTCTGCAAGATGTTATTCATTTTTTCATCCCATCCATTCTACACGACGCATGTCTGCCTTCCCACTGACAACACACCTGTCTCAAGTGAAATTCGCGACAACCCGAAACACTGGCCTTATTTCAAAGATGCCATCGGAGCGATTGATGGCAGTCATATCCACGCATACCCTCCTTCACACAGCCACCACCTATATTACAATCGCAAAGGCTTCATCTCCCAAAATTGCCTTTTCGTATGCGATTTTGACCTCAATTTTACATTCACATTGACCGGCTGGGAGGGATCAGCGACAGACGCTCAGCTCTGGGACGTAGCTCACAATGATGGCCTGAATATCCCCCCCGGAAAATATCTCCTTGCTGATTCAGGGTTTCCCTCATGCAAAGAGCTCTTAGTCCCCTATCGTGGTGTTCGCTATCACCTTGCTGAATGGGGCCGTGCTAGCACTAGGTAAAACTTCAGTTGTTTTTTTTGCTCATCTGACATTATTTTTAGACCTGTTAACAAAGAGGAGTTGTTCAACCTCCATCATGCATCAGCGCGCAACGTTGTTGAACGAATTTTTGGTGTTGTGAAACATTGTTTTCGCATCCTTCTAATATCCCCTGAATATAGCATTGAGATTCAGGCGCGGATTCCTACAGCGCTATGTGCTCTTCACAATTACATCCGCACTCATGACCCAGATGAAGGTCCATTGCCGCACATACCTGTTGTCAATGACAATTATCAAGACACCTTCCCAGCACCTCCAGGACATGCCGGTGCTGATAACTCAAGTGCAGCACCTGTTCATACGAACACAAATACCTTTCGTGATCAGATTGCAACGCAAATGTGGGAGGATTATCAAAGCTATCTGCATGAACGAGACTTGATGGATGTAGATCAGTTCTTGGAAAGTGATGAGGAGGCGGCTTCAGATGATGAGCGGTATGCAGAGCTTGAAAATGATGCTGACAACAACGATGTTATTTGATACAGTAGTAGTACAACGTTCTACTACTACAAAAATGGAATATTGTGCTTGACTTGTAGAATGATAGACCGCAAAAAACCAATGCGAAGCTCCGGGGTGGTACTCAAATACACAGTGCATATCCTCGCGTTCAGCAAGAACGCGTTCAAGAGGATAATCTTCTCATCCTGCGACAACTCCTCTTCCGCTTGCATGCTGTCCAGCGCACGTGTTGTTTCATCCACTGTTACAGGGATCTGTAACACCTACAGGAGCCCCAGCTCTGCCTACGCCTGCCCCCGCTCTGCTAGACTCCCCGCGCGGCGGTGCGCCGCCCACGCCTAGAAAGACAGCGGTCTGGACCGCTACGACCCCGCCTCATGGCGCTATGACCCCGCCTGACGCTATGACCCCGCCCCTGGCCTAGACGGCCTTGTACCTGATCCATGGAGGCTGTACGCCTCATGGACACCCTAGATCAGCGCATGTATACCACATGTCGCTTCATGAAGATCCGGAGCGCGCTTGGCGCTTCCTGTACCTATGCGCAGCTGCCCTTGGCGCAGCATGCCTGATCAGAGGTTAAGCCTCATGTATCTTATCTGACCCTCATGTCTTGTTATCATAGATTTACGATATACTATTGATTACAGACTGAGCTAGAATACTTGTAGTACTTCCCTATAAGTAGACACAGATTATTGTACTTAGACTTTACTTTAATCTACTAGGTTCATCCCCAGAACTTGCTCATCTAAGCCTACCAGCTTCCTTGTGTGAGACCGCACTTCTAAGTCGCCCCCGTACGACTTAGCACGTATCCGCTAGCCCTGCATCTCGACGAGCGCCGTCTTACCGAGATCGCCGGAGGAAACCTTGACATTCCGTCAAGGCCAGACCACGCTCAGCTTCAGTAGACTCACTCGAGTCGTCGCTGAGAAGACCTATCCTAGTTCGCACACGCCGACCTACAGTCAGCGTAACATCCACCACCTGAGAATCTTCAGTGGCATTCATCGATGTTGTAAGACCGTCACTCAGGTGATTGATGGAACCTTGCAGGTTCATCCATGCAGCAGCGCTGGCAGCTTCTTTGCCCTTTCTGCCACCATTCCCACTGCTATGCCGACTCGCACCTGTTAACTTGAGCTTCTTGCTGTCGGATTCTGATGGTACCAGCTGCAAGACTGAGTCTGAGATGCCGGATGCGGAAGGGGCAACTGATGTCATATCGTCAAGCTGGCGCTTTCCCAGGCTAGAGGTAGAAGGAGGCGGCATGAGGGCGGGAATACTAGTACTGGCATCATGAGTGATGTTGCTGGTGCTGGGACCTGGTACTGGTGCAGTGTCATCAGTGATGTTACTGACACTGGGACCTGGCACTGTGACTTGAGCACCGGTTGCAGCTGATGATGTGGGGTTGTATGAAGCAGATCCATGCGCGATGCTGTTAGTTGGTAGGATTTGTTCCATCTTGCTGTAGAACCTCCAACCGGTGTTCTTAAACAACTTCATGGACTTCCCAGAGCTGCTCTGTGGCAAGATACATTCAGTTGATTCATAAATTGATACATAGATGTGATTACACGCCTGAATAAATTCACTCCACACAGATTCAACTGCTGCTTCCCCCTGAATGCTAGCACCACGATCCCTATCCCAATGACACCCAGATCGGTTGCAATATTTCTCGATAGCATTGTAAGTGGATTTTAACTAAAATATTTGCGTCAGTGATGGCTGGACTCAGAGTGGTGTAAGAGACAACATACCCCTGCCCATTTAACCTTGCAATGTGATGCCATCTTTACTGGGCCACTTTTCTTTAACCCTGCGATCTTGAGGGAAGCTTCATTGCAGGTCGGTTCTTTGAAGTTGGTTCCAGCCAACTTCGATCGTTGTGAAATAAGATAATCAAGGAAGGCATCGACCTCAGCATCCTCCCATTGAGCCTTCTCCTTTGGTATAGACATTTGTATAAGTTGGAGTTGGCTACAGATTATGAAAGTAGCAACTGCTACAAAGATTTGTTTTCCGCGCTGATCATATGCACGATGGCTGATAACAGATTTGGTGGCCATCGTCAGAAGGGAAAGACATTCAAAGTCCGATACCGGCGTCCCATCATGCCATCTGTCAATGCTGTGCATTGTCAAACTTTGCGCCCAACATTAACACAAACATGGGTTACCGAACAAGCTCCTAAGAAGTAAAGTGCGACGGTTGCGGGAACATTCGGGCGCTCGCGTGGTTTGCGCCTATTTTGCCTATTTCGTTTATTTCGTTTATCTCACGTATTTCACCAAAGGCCATGTGGTTTGCGCTTAGCTCGCTTAACCTCGATTTGGAAATCTTGCGTGGTTTTCTCGCGTGGCCTTTGAGCGCTGACTCAATCTCCTTTGCCCATTAGAACAGCACCCATGTTTATTCATGAAATTTGAGTGTTTTCCTGCAGGTGTTGTAGCAACTGTATATACACAAATCAAATGGTCGAAATGAAATGGTGAATGACGAAAGGTAGTGACAAAAATAAACAAATAAAAAGGGAAAAAGAAGGGAAAAGACAATGGAGAGACAAAACCTGGGGAAGGGAAGAATTGGGAGATATAAGAAAATTGGAAAATTGCTGGGAGAATGGGAGAATGAGCAAACAGGGAGAATGGGGAGTAGATGGGAGACGGGAGATGGGAGATGGGAGACGGGAGACAGGAGGATGTAGGAGACAATTGGGAGATGGGTAGGTGTCGGAAAAAAGTTAGGTACCATTGTAATACTGCTGGATTACAAGTTCAGCTCGGCACCTTAAGAAAGCCTTACAAGGCATTTTAATGGGCTATTCTGAGGCACGGCGAGGCAAAACTCAATGTAAGGTCATCAAAAGGGCCCTTATAAGTGCCTTTTAATGGGCATTAAAATATTATCTTACCCATTTAAAAGCCCTTATAAGGACACCCTCCAAATAGAGCATTAAAATGTCTTGCAAGGCCTTAAAACCCTGGGAACTTTTTTCTGACAGCCAAAGATGGGAAAATAAATACATTCAATGATACTGTTATATATTTTGTAATTTTGTCAGAATCCTGCTCAAAGAATGTAGAACTGACTGATCTTACTATGTACTTTATGTGGTGGTAGATTGTACTTTTAGTTTTTTTGAACTGCTCATAAATGTATTTTCAAAATTATTCAAAATGCACAATTTATTAGGATGCAGCCTGAGGCCAGGAAGCCAAAGGAGGGCGTAGCCCTCCTTGGCTTCCTGTGACGAAGGAACAACACTCATTTTCCTACCCTGAAGGAGCGCATAGCGCTCCTTCGATTTGTGCCGAAGGCACAACGGGCGTGAGCTTGTATATATATAACACACACCAAGAGACTGGAATACTTAGTCATTTGGAGATGTCACCCAAACCAAGAGAGGAATAAGTAACACTCACTCATTTGTGATTCCTTATCATTCTCAGTCGGTGTCTCCATTCTTGTACTCTTGGTTGAACTCAGAGCAGTCACCCACCACGTACAAAGCAGAAATAAATAGACACGGTACATACTGTAGACAGACAATAAGCAAGAATAAAGAATAAATAAACAACCAAAAATCGCATCTCGTGAACTCGTGTCAAGGTAGAGGTAGCCCATGCAGCCCCAGGATCTTCAACTCGACCCATTCACTTTACAACAGCCGACTGTTGGTTTCATTGACAAACCCATATGAAGTGCTACAATCTTGTTCGCCAATGTCATAAGGGTCATTCCCAGGTTCACATTTCGGGTTTACTCCCGCTTCCGCAGTACAGATCTTGGTGGGGCCAGCTGTGAGTGCCCAATCCTGGCATTTCAGTGGGTGTACATGCACTGCTGACATAGACAGTTACTTATGGTCGATGCACTATATGAGTGACCATTCCATGTTCCCAGATTCGCAACAGAAGGTAATAGCACGTGAAAGTATCCCTGAGCATGTCCAGTAGTTAAGACATGCATTTCCTTGCTCAATACTGATTTACTCGTAATCGCAATTAGGACAGGCCTCGCAATTTGCACTAACTCCAGTGCCAAGCGCGAGGAACAAGGAAACGGCCAGTACAAAATGAACCATGGTTGCACTGGAATGTTAATTGTTAGATCTAGCAGCAAAGGTATAGGGCAACAAAAACGTACACGGCATAGTTGTTTCAATTGCCTAGTAAATCTTTGGTTGGACAGTCGCTCTTATATGCAAGCTGCTTCAGGCACAACTGAGGATGCGGTAAGATCCCATAAGTCTCGCGTCCGATGTCATATGATCTGTGGTGTGGGTCTGTTCAAATGACATCAATGAGGTTACTTCCAAAGCAATATCTATTACCCATACTTGCTCACCTACAAAGTTCTATCACACCGTTTCACATACATTTCCTATGTCCGCAAAGCAGATATGCGGCAACTACACAACCGGCACTGACAAGGCCAGCGAACCGGTGGCCACCAACTTGAGCGATGGCACCCACAAAGTTTTGCCTGGCCATTTCACATGCATTTCCATTGTCCGAAAAGCAACTACACAACCAACAAGACCAACCTGCAGGTGACAGTTAACTTGAACATGGAATATGATTTAGAAATACTCACATGGACTAGAATTTGCAAGTCAAGTCACCAAAACAGTCGTTTGCTCACAAGCATGATCAGACTGACGAAGATTTCTTTTCCAGGAAGGGAGAAGTCGTCTTCGTCGTCCTGCTCGCCCTCGTCAAGTGAACGGTCCTTGAACTCCAAGTTGGAGGCTGAGAGTTCGATAATCTCAGAAAATGCGGGATTTGATCGGTCTGCGTGAGGTCTATGCAAACTAGATGCAGACTTGCGTCCTGTTAATGTGTTGCGCGGATTCAGAAAGTGGCGGCTCCGAGTCAGTGAAAATACTCACCACAAAAGATAAGCAGATATCACCGTACATAGGCCATGAAAATTCGACGGGAGAACTCAGAACATGACAGGCCGCGGTAAATGGTGATCGTGTTTTCTCACGCTTCCCGTACCTAGTAATAGAAGGTTCACGGCCCGGGTCAGCCGCAACCTCATTGGGATCATCATGTTCCTTCATCAGCAAAAGTGCCCAAACCTGACGAGGCCTTGGAAGGCCTAACAAGACCATACACGACCTTGCGAATATTGGAAGGCTTGCGATGCCTTGCGAGGAAATAGCCCCATCTTGGATGGCCTTCTGAGAGCACATCTAGGATGGCCTTTTGAGGGTGTGCTAGCTAGGTTGACCTTGCGAGGCTGTTGAGGCTTGCAAGGAAATACTAGGTCTTATTAGAACCTTGCGAGGCTGCTGAGGCTTGCAAGGGAATACTAGGTCTTACTAGATCACTCGAGACTTGTGTACATTAGAAGGCCCCAAGAGGCATCGCATTAGCATGACACTGGTAGCTAAAATACATAAGTTGCACAAAGTCCATATGGCAAAGTCCAAAGCGTGCATTAAGTCTATGTCAGCAGAAGCAGTAATGCGAGAAACGGAGAACGAAAGTCCAATGAGAGAGATGCAGTCCTAATAGCCATTAGCCCTCTTTTGTACGGAGGTTCTTCGAGGAGCGTCAGGATCAGTGATTTTCTTCCTCCCTCTCTTCTTTGAGGGAACAGGAGCCATTGGAGCTTGCGGGGAGAAGTTGATGTCATTGTCAGTCAGATCTGACAGTGGGGGTGAGGGGCGTCGAGGCGGAGACACTGGCTGAGACTGCTAATCATAATATCACTATAACGACAAAAAATTGGTCTTAGCTGCATACCTGAATCACATTCAATGACTGCTTGGTCACATGCGCACTTAGTGAATCCTCGTGCTCATCACAAGCAGCAGGGCATCGAGGTTTCGGCTTGGGTTTCGGCTTAGGACGTGGAGGCTGATCCTCATCATCATACTGGACGGAGGCACTTGTAGGATGCTGAGGCTTGCTTAGCCGAGGTTGGTGTTCCTCTCCATCGGAATCTGTAGCTCCACGGGCAGGTTGCATCGAAGTTGGAGCCTCACCATGATCAGAGGTGGAGTACCGAGGTTTATTGAACTTTGGAGGCAATGGCACATGGGGGTCAGATCGAGGCCGTTTGGGTTGTGCTGCTATTTCCAGCTCATCGGCATCATCATCGAGAGAGATAGGGCGCTTGGATTTGAGCTTGCGAGGGGGTGGGGTATCTTCGTCGTCGTCTGAAGTAACCTGAGTGTGGCGCTGGTGCAGGGGCCGTGGCTTCGCAGGCTGCCCTTGCCTTTCCAACCGAGGGTGGGTTGACTGTGTTTGTGGTGCTGCAACCTCGTTGTCATCATAAACTGAGGTGTGGTGCTGCTTAGTGTTGGAATTTGGGTGAGGTGGTGAGTCACTGGCAAGGTCGTCACCCGCTCGCCAAAGCCATTTGGGTGCATGTGTTATATCATCTTCGTCTTCGTACTCCACAGGGCGAGCTTGCTTACTGGTTGAGGGCTCTCGAGACCCATTAGGGTTGACCGGACATGACAGCACTGGGAAATAAATATCAGTACCAGCATTGTATATACATCTATCACATACCATCTGATGTAACTAATGCAGAACGGCGTGCAGCTCACTGAGCACAAATTTGTGCAATGTCGTCCTCACTTTCCTTTCGCATGAGCTTGGCTGAGTGTGAGTTGTCCTTGGTTGGTTTGAGGTGCCTGCGAACAATTAGCACTGAACTAACCACGCAGAAAAATGTACCTGTTCCACCACACGAGGGTGTCTTTGACCCATGGATCGTCGTCGTCGTCTAGCATTTCAATGATGGCCCAGAGGAGCTCATCCAAGTCCATGTCACCAATACACTGTGTCCAGTGCTGAGCGCTGCTGATCGTAAAGTGTGTCTATGGGTTCATGAGAGGGGTGCTGATATCAATAGCAAAAGAGCTAAACTTACGATAATGTGAACATATGTGATGATGTATTTGTTGACAGCTGTCAGTCCCCATGCACGATTTTTGGATGGCTTCACAGAGTTGCGGACATTTGATGCATCGTTCATGATGGATGATGGTCCAATAAAAAGATGTTTATAAAACTATAGTAACTTTGTTATAAATAAATGACAGCGTAGAAAATGAAGACGCACCCTCAGAACAATGTGGTTTCGAAACAGGCCGTGTGTCTTCTCAGCAGCATCGTAAATGCCATGTTCATAAAAGAATGTTGGCCAGTTGTGTGCCATCATGGTGATTTCGCCAGCTTGCAAGGCAGCCATAGCGCTGAACATAGTGACATCAGTACAAATAATGAAATGAATCAGGGTCCTCATCAAACCAATCCAATTTCTTCCGAGGGCAAAGTAAACAAGCCAACTGTGGGTGATTGAGCCCACACATCGACTTATCCTCGATTTCTGGAATTGGCGGGTCAAGAGCATCGGCCTTACTATACATATTTAGCCCAATGGATTGCAGGCCCTTGTGCTTGACGGAGCTCAGATCTGCAGATCTGCCATCGCTCATACCCTTCGATACCTGCCATGCAAAAGATCAGTTGTCAAGCTCAGATTTGAGTGGAAACAAGCGCATATATGCGCATACAGTCACCATTGCAATGATCATGTTGAGTTTTTTGCTTGATATGTGGTCGAGCTCACTCTTGAGACCAGGAACATAGTCGATGACGCCATTGTACAGTAACAAATGCCGATTGGTGACATCTTCAGGTCTGTAGTGAGTTAGCTGTATTGTGAGATAGATATAAGGTACATACTGTTTCGGGTTGCGCTTACCACCTCGGTCAAATTGAAGACCGGTCTTGAAGGCTGCAGAAGGTATGCCAAACGTATCCAGAAGACTCGAAGTCTTCCTTCCCGCGTTTCGGTACAGCTCTGTGTCATCCGTTTTCAAATCTTCATGTTTCCTGCCGCCAAAGGTCAAAAATTTATGGCACAATTCAAATTACAATACCTTGTTGTGTGCTTGTGAGAGCCTGACGATATAGAATTGATGAGGTCGTCAGTTCTGGTGTCCCTGGAGGAATGCATATGCTTGTGTTTGCTGGGCCTTGATGGTTCTGGTGACTCTGACCGTTTATTCTTGCATTTTCCAAGTTTCACGGGCTCTGGAGAGGATCCGACAGAAGAAATGCTAGTGCTTCATATATACATTGCATCTGAGTCAGGGGGATCAGAGGAGCTTGACAATGCGCCAGGACGACGATGGGAAGACATGATGGTGATTAGACTTAAGGGTTAGGGACGCGTTATTGACGCTTTGTTTATTTCTGGAAAATGCCGACTGACTTTTAAAGTCACGTGACCTTCGAAACAGGAAGTCCGAACTTGTTTCGTACCATTGACTTATGCACTCATATCCTCATCGCCGTCATCACACATCCTCCTCATCCTCCTAACTGAACTCTTGGTGGCGCCTCTCCACATCCAGTTGTTGATGAACTACGACTATATACGCCGTGTATGCACACAAACTCTGGTTGCACTTCACTTCCTGGTCCAACACGCTTCTAGGAAGTGACTTGGACCAGAGGCTGTCAGGCTGCGAGGACACACCTCTAGGAGGCGACTCTGAGCACTTAAGCCTGACAGCTTCTAACTTTTATTCCTACTACTTACTATGTGTACTGACCCCATCACAGAGTGTCCCATCTTCACCTGCCCTCACATCTTCACCCAACCTCGCATTCTTGCCCTCACCCAACCTCACATCTTCACCCAACCTCGCATTCTCGCCCTCACCTGCCCTCACATCTTCACCTTTAGCGCACTCGCGACGTGAGAACTTAACAATGGTGGGGCCGAAAGTCAGTCAATTATGTCCTGAGTTGTCCACCACTCTTCTTAACCTTTAACGATCATCAGGCATTATTCCCTTGAAGTAGTACAACACCCTATGCGTGCCCGTATGTGTGGTTTTGGTGATAAAGTGCGCGAGCCGTCGCGCCTTTGTCTCATAACCTTATAACATTTATTATCAGGATCGCAGGCCACTCACGCCTGCAGCAGTCGCAAAGATGGTTGTCCGATGAGAAGATAACTCTATCGTAGATGTGGAGTAAGCAGAAACATTTATTTTCCCTTTTGTGCAGCTCATCACCTACCACTCAGGGACAGCGTCATTGAGTTCTTTTCTTAGATCGCATTTGGGATGGGAATCGACAAACTGGATGGTAAAGTTGTGTTTGTTCACTCCGGCCTTTGTCTGACCGCATCGAATGGTGCGCTTCGTAATCCACTCAACGTTGAGCCACCGCAATGATAAAGGACCGGCTTGGACTCCAGAGGAGAAAAAGCGACAACTGGAAGATCTCTCAGTGGTGTCCCAGTATTGCCGCAACAAGGCTGACTGTCGATGATCATTAATCCTCACGCATTTCAACGAGCGTTTTGATTCCCACCTTTACCTGATTGTACTCATTTTGTCTACGGCCCAACCCATCCTGTGATTCAGGCCACATGTAAATTACTTTAAAAATAACAGAGCTAATTTCTGAGCTATCTGTCATGCACCGTCGTCAATTACAAGTCTGCAAAGCTATCCTCCTCGAACTCGTTCATCACATCCTCCCCATCTTCTGGACCGAAGTCATCAATCTCATTAGTTTCTTCATCTGCACCATCCTCGTCAAGGACTTGATCAAGGCCGGAGTATCCATATTCGTCCATCTCGTCGGCAACAGTGTCGTCTACCATCGCTTCAAAGGGAGCTGGAACTTCATCCCTGTCCTCGTCGTCCATGCTGTCTGTCTCCTCGCTATCATCTGTTTCCTCCTCGCTATCATCACCACTCCCATCATCTCCATCCTCCTCCATATCCTCATCTTCTTCAGAGCCCTCATCGAATTCTGATCCATGGCGCTCTTTCTCTCTTTGGAGGGGGATTCTATCCAACTCATCACAATCATCAAGCAGGCATGACGTCTCTCTTTGCGTGGATTTGTGCCCCATGCTTCCTCCATGGAAGCGCATGAACATGTCTCGGTCGACGAACCTGGTAATTTATCAGATTTGATTCATGTCGTTAGTGGGAAATAACTGACATGTTGACGCAGTACCAGTCCCAATCCTCGTCATTGTCAGCTGCTTGACGGGCGATGGATGGTCCCAACAGTGCAGTCGTACGTAGATGTCGAAAGGCTGGGATAAGGTGAACGCCACGAACGACGAGGTCAGGATCGAGGAACCCAAAGGCTGATTCATTGTTTCCGTCATAAAACCCAACTCGTGGCAGCCATTTTGCTGCCCAACCTGTTGGTGCAGTGATGTCACGAGCGAACCAGCGGACCCACAAAAAGTCGACACGCTTTATAGTGGGATGTGCACCTTGTCTCATGTAGCGGATATTGGCATGAAAGATGCCAATAACCCGGGTGTACCAGTATGGATGGGAGTCTTCCTGATCACGGGCAAGAACCATGATGTCTGCATGCGTGCGGGGATTGAGGGAGTCCTGAGCGTGCCGCAAGTCATAGGTAGTGTAGTTGACACGAAGCACTTTGTGACGATAAATTCGATTGTTGATAATTGCAACAGAGTTTCGTTGTGCTGCACTAAATGAAGTCTCATCCCCGTCGTAGTCCAGTCCTGACAAGCGACCCAGCAGGTGATCTTTGAGATGTGGAAGAAAATTCTAATTACATCCAGTGAGCAAATACATTTGTCATTTTACGAGTTTCAGAGACCTACCTTTGTGGCCTGGTCATTTCTGTTCTTTCCAAGCCAGGAAGAAATATCTCAGTGATGTTTCTGTGATGAGGACATCTGGTAGTGGATCTCTGGTGAGCAATGCGGCAGTGGGTCCTGGTCAACGAAATGAAGAGATGGACGGAGATCTTCAGTCTCAGGCTGTGCATGATTCTCTTGTGCAGCTGCCCTTTCACGGTTCACCTCTTTCATCCTCTGCAAAATGCGCTCATGACGCTGAAGTCTTGCAATTCCTCATGTGAACTTGTTCTTGTTGGTCCGTGCATAAAATCGCTTCACTCGTCGATGCTCAAGTTCACCCTAATTCCAACATTAGTAGGTGAATGGTAGGTGATAGATTCCAATACTTGCAACTTGTGTAGAGTAATTGTCTGTGGTCCCATATAGCCAGATTGACCTGACATAGTCTCCGAGAGCATGAAGTTTATAAGTCGAGAGGTTAAAAATGTGTTGCTTCGAGGGGCCATCACCTTCAACATCAATATTCATCCTTTCTGACCCTGCTTTCTTGCCTTTAGACACTTTCAGACGCCGATGCTGTGCATGAGCAGCCGTTTCACGTGGCAAGTCATGAGTAGCAAATTTTTTGCATGTGTTGTCATGAAATCGCCGGAGAGCCTTTCCTAGCCGTGTCATACAATTATTGAAATGGTAGAGTGTCGTCTCCGTGTCCATACGAAGCTTCCCAAATGCATGCCAGGTGGCCAGCTCAAACAGAAGGTTGAGGATTGAGTTGTTGAACGGTTCCGGTAGAAGACCATCAAATACTGGCATCGCACACTGCCAGCATTGATCAGCATGACAGCAGCTGTATTACTTATGCTCCTACCTGAAGCAGGTCTTCGAAATCACGCACTGCGAGTTTTGTAAGACCTGACACATTGTCACTAAACTTGCGGATGGTGTCACGTCCAAATGTTGGCACGAGACAATACCTGGATCATCACGATGGACACGCAAATATATGAGAAAAAACAACTTACCGCTCATTGAGATCTTGCACAGCAGTACCTCCATATGAATACAAAATTTGGAGAAGATGCGTAAGGGTTGCCTTCCATACTCCCAACTCAAACTCATGCATAAAGTTGGGCACGAGCATCAAGTGGAAATCGAAACCGAACTTGGCAAGCTTCTCTGAAAAGGCATTCTGATGCTCACAGTTAGTAAACTTTCAAGTTGAGAGATCAATTCAAATCATACATACACGAATAGGTGCCACAGAGGTGGTACCGACAATTCTCTCAATTGCAGAGCTGACTACACTATAGCCTCGAACAAATATGAGTTCACAGGCTCGTTCAATGAGACTACGCCGTGGATGATTGTCAACTCGAGAATTTCTGGTGCGCTGCCGTCGATCGAACTTTGTCCCTAATTTGAAAATGTTGTCTTTGCTAACAAGACACCGTGGGCATGGACACCTCCCGAGGAATTTCATGCATGCAAGTAGAACCCTGACATCAGGGAGATTAGTATGGTGTGATCAAGTAAGATGTGAAACAGACTTCTCCAGATAATCAGCAGAATAGGTGAAAAAACGAGGAAACACACGACGAGAGACTCCATCAGGGAACTTGACAACGAAGCCATGTTCATATGCATCTATGAATTCAGCATTGAGCAGGAAGTGCCAAACGGCCTGCATTAATTCACATTTGCAATGCGTGAGCACTGCTCCTGTGGCACTATGACCAAAAGTCTTCTTGTAGAAGTCTTGGATAGTATCTGATAGCTATACACATAATTAGTTTGTGTCTCAAGTTCAAATATTAAAGACAGACCTTTGGAATATATGCGAGATGATGTGCTGCAAACGATGTTGGCTTGCCACGAATATACTTTGACTGATTGCCAATGAACAAGTATATCGGCCAGAGAGAAGCATTTCCGAAGCTTGCTAAATGAGTGGAATCGGACCAGAGCATGATTGCAGCTACGACAGTTTCTAGATTACAGTCTGATTCACAGGGCTGCGAGTTGAGCTTCGCTTGCTCTTGAAGCATGGCGTCAGATGTATACAGTTCAGTAATGATTCACTCTGGGGGTTCGTCGTCCTCCGGCTGCCAGAATAGTTTGTATGGCTTTGTGTGAAATGTTTTGGCTGCAACTTCTGCGTACGCCGATTTGAGGACCTCTAATGGCTTGCAGTAATAGAGCCCGTCAACTTCAAATTCAGGTGCACAATCCTCAGAAGAGAACTTCTCTTTTTCACATGGGAGTCGGATTTTCACTGAGGCCTCATGCCATCCATCGGATGAGAATATGGATGAGGCAGGGTCATGTTGGGCCTTCTCGAGACATGATGCCTCCCTAGGTGCATTAAAATCTAGCAAATCCTCTCGGCAGAAATCCTCCACTAAAATGACATCGTTGACTAGATGATTGAGATCTTGCAGTGATTTCGAGATCGATGAGTTGTAAAACCATGTCATGAGCCGGAAAACAGTGGCATTAAGGAATGGTGCGAAGTAGTCATGGTGGACTGCCTCAAGTGATTGTCCGAAGCCAGCATACCACAGCCGTTCGTAATCAGCATCCCCATCAACATGCTGGAATGTTGAGGAGTCACAAAGTGCATCGAAGTAGGCTGAATGTTCGGGGTCGTATGTTGGAAATGAATGAGGGTATTCACAAAAAAGGTCGAATGTGTCAATGTCCATACGATGTTGCTCTGTAGGGGGGGCATGCTCTGATGATGGTCTGTCATCGAAGTCCATGGCAATGTCATCTGGGTCGTCAGGCACTGGTGCTGGCTCATCTGGCTCAACCGGAGGTGGCGCAGGAATTGGCAGGACTGGAACTTCGTCACGGTAATGTTTGGGGAGACGTATCTGGCGATTGGGACGCCCAGATGGTCGCGAGTCCATTTCAATATCTGGTACCTGTTCATATATGAATATCAAGTCTATGTTTTAAAAATAATACTCACTTCCTCAACACGAGGCTGCTGCTGTTGTCATTGACGATGCTGTGCCTCACGCTCTTCTTCCTGTTGCCGTTCTTCCTCTGCACGGGCAGCTTCGGCAATGGCTTGTCGGCGCTCCAGCCGTTCAGTAAGCGCTGATGTCGTGGCTACATCACGCATGCGGCAGTACCTGCTGAGGTGCATGGAAAGTCCACGATCACGAACTTCAACATCGCAGTTCGGACAGTTGACCATAGTGAGAATAGCGAGCAAAAATAATGAGACTGAGTAGAGCAGCATCAAGAGAGGCTGCTGGAGAGCTGTTGCATCAACGATTAGTATAATTGATAAGGCTTAAATACACATATGAGAACGGTCCGAAGGAATGTGTTTCAAAGGCATGAACCGAACCCGAAATAGGACACGGACCGTACCTTTGAAACACGAACCGTTATTAGAGATGAGGTTTCCCTCGCAATCCTGTGCGAGACAGCGCCGATCTTGAAATGCCTCGCGAGGCTGCCGCGAGGTTGAAACAGTCTAGTAAGGCCTTGTGAGACGAGTATGCGTACCTTGCGTGATGACGAACAAATACAATCAAGCCTCGGAACGCATCATGTGGCCGTGGGAGACTCTCCGGACCTTGCCGGACCTAGTTAGATTTGGGCACTTTTGCTGATGTTGTGTCCGAGTCTTTATTGTTACAGCTTCTGGTTCGTTGCTCGCTGCATCTCGACCACCTCCCGCATCACTTGTGATTTCAGATCGAGAGCTTGCAGGTGAACCGTGATGGGGCGTCTGTTGTGTCAGTACCCTTCGTATATTTTTTTTTCGCGTGTCACAGTGTATGCTAATCTTAGTTCAAGAGCATTTTGGACCTACTGCTCTACATGTATCAACCCTGTTATGTATCAAGCCGAAACCGAAATATAACTCACTAACTCAGTTACTTTCATACTCGCAATCGCGACCTCCCTGGGACCACGCCGTGATCGACATGTCAGCACAATGAGCATGTAAAGTTTGAATTTGAATCATCAAGCCTCTTATTACCTTCAAACGCTGTCATTTTATTCCACGACTCTGTCATGCTGTCGTCCAAAGGTGTAGTTTATGCATCACTCCAATCTTTCTGCTAATATATATTTATGCTTTCTAGATGTCAATACCGCTGCCGCGGAGACTATCTTGCGCGACCGACTCCACGGCTGGGGACATCAGCTTTACATTACTGAGATAAGTATATGAAGAATAATGTACTGGTTCTTCCGAAGATACTCATTCATGGTCCGTCGTGCGACGCTAATCAATAAATATTCAGAAGAAGTAAAGCACCTATAACAGCATGCCTTACAGCGGTTAGCGCTTGACTAGAATGTTCGATGCTAGGACCGCTCGCGTTTCTAGACTTGGACATGCACATTTCTGCAGCATTGCATTGTTTTGATATCGTGAGTGTTATTGACCACTCGGCAGCTGGCAGCGATGTGCGCTGACGCTTGGTGCTCAGCTGTGGTCACAACATCTTTTAATTGTTCCAAAGCGTACATCTCCATGATCTCCCCCGTTGTGATCAATAGTGGCATTATCTGGTCGCCATGATCACCCTGTGGGTGTTTTCAGACAATTCACAAATCGACGCTCCACGACCCATTGATATTATTTAAAGCGTGCTGTGGTCCTACCAAGCGAACTTTTAAATACGCTCGTCAAATTGCTCCTCGACATTTCCGTACCCTTCTCCTCATCATTATCTGTCAGGCAAGGTCACTGAAATGTCGATAGCTCGATCTTCTTTTTCTTCTTCTGAAGAATCTGAACCTTATTTTACCGCCATACAGTCTATCGTTGTCGATGCTGGAATCGCGAATCCTCGCTCAGAGCCCCCGGATCTTCAATACCCTTTTGCTTCGGAGCCGGCCGACCCTCCAGCCGACCCTCCAGCCGACCCTCCAGCACCTGCTCACGTCTCTACCTTCACGCACTCCGGCCCAGCAGAGGTGGTTCAAACTACACCGGTGTCATGCACGTATGGCGCCTTTCGTATTTGGCGCACGTTGGGCGAGGGCACGTACGGCGTGGCGATGGCAGCTCAAGACGTAGCGTCGAATCGCTTGTTGTGTCTCAAGGTCTTTCCAAAGCACCATCTTGAGCGCAAAGCCAGGGAGTCTGTTCTTCTGAACGAACTCGAAGTGTACAAGCGTCTTTCATGCGCGTTGCCGAGCCCCGCGGCTAGATTTCTCATGGGGCTCGAGATGTCGTTCCAGACAAAGGATAAAATATGTTTTGCAATGGTGTGTTCTCCTCCCATGCGACCCGTTTCAGTCATCTGACTCCATCGGACGTCTCTAGGACCTGATGGCGAGCGACCTGTATAGCTATCTGCAACGTCATCCTGCGTACTGCGTCCACAATGCTGGCAGGTGGGCTGCACAAATGGTAAGCGGTCGTCTTTCCTGGTCTTCGACATCTCACGTCTCACGCCTCCTCCGACTTCGAAGACCCTTGGGATCAACGCTCTGCACGAGATGGGGATCATCCACCGGGACATCAAAGCCGGAAACATCCTGATTGACGTTCGAGAGAACGTGCGCATCACCGACTTTGGTGTGAGTTATATAGACAAAGACAAAGGACCCTTGGACCGACAGCGGAATTATTGTTCGCAAGAGGCGGGAACGACGCACACTATGGCACCGGAGGTCCTGCGCAACGGATCCGACTCCCGTCCTTTGAAGTACGGAGCACCTGCAGACTGGTGGTCGTTAGGCTGCGTCATCTACGAGCTTGTTTCGAAGAAGCACAAGGCACGTTTCGAGTCTTCTTTCGCTGCTATCTTACTGATATCATCTCGTCAGCCACTCTTTGTTACAGCGGACAACATACTTTCCTACGTTTCATGGTGCTCCAGCCCCGACAGTCCATCCAAACAGTTCCCTGCCTTTGAAGAATTACATGAAGCTCTTGCAGATTTGATCTCTGGGGTAAGCTTTTGTCTTGTTCGTTTTCCGGCACCATCACTCATCTTTACCGTGGTAGCTGCTGCAACCTGTCCCGTTATCGCGGTTTGGGTTCGCTGAAGTTGTAAATCATAGATCGTTTTTGTTCAAACCCGGCTTGTCAGAATTTACTGACGCATACTCTCGCGGTGAGTTAAATCTGATATGTTTATGAACATCATACTAAAAACGAATTGCAGCCCTTAAGCGCGAAGAATTTCCATATATGCTACCAGACTTACGATGTGGTCGAGAGACCAGCGCAGCAGAGATCTGGTTTCGCCAACCTTCCTGGGAGAAACCGCGCGTTCCGAATGTGGATTGGGCCAAGCCGGCGCTTCTTTCTCCGTTCTTATGATGGCTCTTCAGTCTAGTCGGTGTTTATTTCGTTTCGCTAGCTTCACTGTTTACTGTCACTACGTCTCCCTTCATTCTTCACGTTGTTACAAATAATCCTATGTAAAATGCACCTGTCTTGGTTGGTTCACATACATCTTTCATTCACTGTTTGTTCCATATCTCCCAGAACCCAGGCAGTAGTAGAATCGGCATGGCTATTCAAAGGTTTGAGGTTATCGTCGTAGCTGATTTCAGCAGATTGAGTACGCCACATTGCGACTCAAAGCGCGCCATCCGAACGTTGACAAAGTACTAAAGGAAGGGGTCTCCGCACCAACATTTTCTCCTTCTCTTCGAACCCAAATTGTCTACGATCACGAAGCGAGGCTCCTCCCACAGAATTGACCCGATGCGAAGACTGCACTTGGGTTCATGGTCCTCTTGATCAGTGCCAGGAGTCGAATTCTAGCTTTCCGAGCGTAGTTCAGCTTGAAGTGGTCGATCTGTATGTACAGACTCGTCGCAGACCTCTGCATGGTAAGTGGGTGCATGAATGCTACCAGGTTAAGGTATGTAGCCAGCCGTGCCAAAGTTTTTGCCGAATCTCGATGCTAGTACACCTCAACATTTCCGGAAGCGTTGAAATAGTAAGCACTGTATCAGATTGATAACCATCTCACCACTGGCCAATTATGCTAATCTGCAAACTGCAATCCGGCCTTGGCCCGGCCAGCCTTCAATATTCAATATGAGCCTCATAGCCTACGTCCTGAAGGTATCAACGCACAATTCCAGCCCCAATCTTTCAAATGTCATCCACACGCCTGAGCCCTCAACTTCTCGTCGCTGATATTGGCACTGGTTGAGATCTTCGACAGTGGCAGTGTTCAAGTGAGGGCAGTTGGCCCTACAGTTAACGCTGGATATCACCTGACTAATATATCTCTAACTGAAGACTATGACTGTCCTGACGGTATGATTATTGCTATAGATGTATGTTCGAGCCTTTGGAAACGTAGTCTCGCATACACATATATGCAATAAGCAACACTTCGGAGTCGATGAGGACGTATCCAGATTTTGGAATTGCAAGACTGTGTGGCACTGGCAGGATAAATGGTGGGCCGTGGCCGACTAAAGATCAAGCAGCAAGTTAGAGGTTGTTGTATCATGATTTGGTTCCATTTCAAGTATTTGTGACTATTTGTCATGTGCCACGTAAGGAGTTTCGGTTTGCATTAAGTCCTGCCAAATCACAAACTTCTTCTTCACTTGTCCGCTCCTGGACTTCAAGCTACAATGAGCGGTTGTAAGTCTCAAACAGAGTTCGTTAGTTGACTGGTATTGACTTTAGTTGCATACAGTTCGGTTTCTGAATCTTGTCCGACCATTCCTTCCACTCCTGCCAGAGGTTTCTTCACCTGATCGCAAAGTATGTCCCATACATGCGTTTGTAGTTACAACATGCAAAACTCACCAGCTTCCTTCATTTTTAGGTTCCTTTCAACCAAAAACTGCTATGGACCGCTGTTACACTCCTCATTTTCTTGGTCTGCTCTCAAGTACCATTATATGGCATCATGTCTTCAGATTCGTCTGATCCTCTTTACTGGATGCGTGTCATCCTCGCTTCCAACCGTGGAACCCTCATGGAGCTCGGTATAAGTCCTATTGTTACGTCCGGAATGATCATGCAACTATTGGCTGGCGCAAATTTAATCGAAGTCGACTTCAGCTTGAAGGAAGACCGGGCACTGTTCAGCGGTGCACAAAAATGTACGTGTCACTTGGCAACTTTTCAAACCTTACTGACTGATGCTTGTTTCAGTGTTTGCTTTGATCATTTCCCTCGGTCATGCTACCGTATACGTCTTGACAGGTCTTTACGGGCAACCAAGTGATCTCGGTGCTGGTGTTTGTCTTCTGCTCATCATTCAGCTTGTCGTTGCCGCCCTCATCGTTATTCTCCTCGACGAGCTTCTCCAGAAGGGCTACGGTCTTGGGTCCGGTATCTCCCTTTTCATCGCGACCAACATCTGTGAATCCATCATCTGGAAGGCCTTCTCACCTACAACTGTTAACACCGGTCGTGGCCCTGAGTTCGAAGGTGCCATCGTCGCGCTCTTCCACCTACTCTTCACGTGGAATGACAAGGGACGTGCTCTTCGTGAGGCGTTCTGGCGTGACAGACTCCCGAACATTATGAACCTCCTTGCGACTGTCATCGTGTTTGCCGCTGTTATCTATATGCAAGGCTTCCGCATTGAGATCCCCGTCAAGAGCAACAGATTTCGCGGTCAGCGCGGCAGCTACCCCGTCAAGCTGTTTTATACTAGCAACATGCCCATCATGCTCCAGAGCGCACTCGTATCAAACGTGTTCATTGTGTCACAAATGCTCGCAACGCGCTTCCCCTCTAACATCTTGGTCAAGATTATTGGCATCTGGGAGGTCAGTTATTCTATGACTTGATGGTTTTAATTGGCACTAAAGTATATCACAGCCTCTGGAGGACTCTCCCCAACTTCGCGCCGTAGGTGGTCTCGCATACTATATGTCACCCCCACACACCATCAAAGAAGCCTTCCTGGACCCCATCCATACATTCCTCTACATCACATTCGTAGTTTCTGCTTGCGCACTCTTCTCAAAAACCTGGATTGAAGTGTCTGGGAGTGGCCCACGCGAGATCGCTAAACAGCTCAAGGACCAACAAATGGTCATGGCTGGTCATCGTGAGGGTTCAATGTACAAGGAACTGAAGCGTGTTATTCCTACCGCTGCTGCATTCGGAGGCGCTATTCTGGGCTTGCTTTCTGTTGCTGCTGATCTCATGGGCGCTATCGGAAGTGGAACGGGTATTCTGATGGCTGTTACAATCATCTACAGTTGTGAGTACTTTTGTCCTCCCCGAAATGAACGTTCGCACTGACTGACGTGCGCCTTGCGTTTTAGACTGGGAGATTGGTATCAAGGAGAGTGGGGGATCCGAAATGGCAGCGCTGAGCGACCTCATGTAGATACTGGAAGTGTAGCCGTCAATTGTTGAGTCTACTTGAATACATGGACCTGATTCAGAACCTCGCTGAGTGATGTCAATCGACTCATTCCACAACTGGAACATGGTATTGATGGAGCAGAAGCACCTGTGCCCATCTTCCCGGGGAAGAAATCCTGTGCACTCAAGGTCTGCATGTCTGGTTAGGTACAGAGTAAATCACACCACGGCTTCGAGTGAATGGTCGGAACGAAGTAAACTGGCCCTCCTGCCTGGAATCCATTAATAAAACAGTGACGAGAGTGGTTGTCCCCAGAAAACCCCAATCAATGTCAATGGGAGCCTCTATGTCAAATTCATGTCTATATCGCGAGTCCCTCATGCGAGATGCCTTGTGTGGCCATTTTCTTTCGTTTGACTCTTGGGCACGGTAAGTCGGACCAAGAGGACCATAAACTAAAGTGCAGTCTTCACGTCGGGTCGATTCTGCGGGATACAATTACGAACTCAGACCTTTGAATACCTATGGCGATTCCACTACCGCCTGGGAGATATGAAACAAACTGTGAATTGGTACTGAAAGATGTATGCGAACCAAAAAAAAAGGAACGAAGAGACAGGTGCATTTTACATGGGATTATTTGTAAGAAGAAAGGGAGACGTAGTGACAGTGAACAGCGAAGCTATCGAAACGAAATGAGCACCGACTGGACTAGAGGGCCATCATAAGGAAGGAGAAAAAAGCGTCGGGTTGACCCAGTCCACATCCGGAACGCGCGATTCCTCCCAGGACGGTTGGCGAAACCAGATCTCTGCTGTGCTGATGTCTTGACCACGTTGTAAGTCTGGCAGCAAAGATGGAACTTCTTTGCGCTCAAGCGCTGCAATCCGTTTTTAGCATGATGTTCGCAGACGAATCAAGTTTAACTCACCGCGAGAGTATGCGTCAGTGAATTCTGACGTGCCGGCTTTGGACAAAAACGATTTATGATTCACAACTTCAGCGAAACCAAACCGCGATGACGGGTCGGGTTGCAGCAGCTACCGTGGTGAAGATGAGTGATGGTGCCGGAAAACGAACAAAACAAAAGTTTACCCCAGAAATCAAATTCGCGATGTTATTTTTACCCAAATCTTCGAAGGCAGGGAATTGTTTGGATGGTTCGTCGCGGCTGGAGCACCAGGAAACATAAGAAAATATGTCGTCCTCTGTAACAAATAGTGGCTGACGAGATGATATCAGTAAGATAGCAGCGAAAGAAGACTCGAAACGTGCCTTGCGCTTCTTCGAAACAAGCTCGTAGATGACGCAGCCTAATGACCACCAGTCTGCGGGTGCTCCGTACTCCGAAGAACAGGGGCCGGATCTGTTGCGTAGGACCTCCGGTGCCATGGTGCGTGTCGTTCCCATCGGATCTGCAGAATAATTTCGCTGTCGGTCCAAGGGTCCTTTGTCTTGGTTGACATAACTCAAGCCAAAGTCGGTGATGCGCACGTTCTCTCGAGCGTCAATCAGGATGTTTCCGGCTTTGATGTCTCGGTGGATGATCCCTATCTCGTGCAGAGCGTTGATCCCAAGGGTCTTCGAAGTCGGAGGAGGCGTGAGGCGTGAGATGTCGAAGACCAGGAAAGATGACTGCTTACCATTTGCGCCGCCCACCTGCGAGAATTGCGAGAGCAGTACGAAGGACGACGTTTCAGATTAACACACAGGTCGTTCGCCATTAGGTCCTAGAGACGTCCGATGGAGTCAGATGACTGAAATGGGTCGCAGGGAAGGAGGACGCACCATTGCAAAACATATTTTATCCTTTGTCTGGAACGACATCTCGAGCCCCATGAGGAATCTAGCCGCGGGACACGGCAACGCGCATGAAAGACGCTTGTACGCTTCGAGTTCGTCCAGAATAACCTCTTTCGCGTATTTGTGCTCAAACCGGTCCTTTGAAAAGACCTTGAGACACAACAAGCGATTCGACGTTACGTCTTGAGCTCCCATCGCCCCAGCGAACGTACCCTGGCCCAACTTGCGCCAAACACGAAAGGGGCCATACGTGCATGACACCGGTGTAGTTTGGACCGCCTCTGCTGGGCCAGAGTGCGTGAAGGTGAAACCGTGAGCAGGTGCTGGAGGGTCGCCTGGAGGGTCAGCCGGCTCCGAGGCAGAAGGGTATTGAGGATCGGGGAGCTCTGAGCGAGGATTTGCAATGCCAGCATCGACGATGGTAGACTGTATGGCGGGCGCGTTGGATGCAGCGCTAGAATAAGGTTCAGAAGAAGATTGAGCTATCGACATTTCAGCGACTTTGCCAGATAGATAATGATGAGGAGAAGGGTACGGAAATGCCAAGAAGCGATTCAACGAGCGTATTTAAGAGTTCCTTGGTAGGACCACAACGCGCTTTAAATAATATCAATGAGTTGTGGAGCGTCGATTTGTGAATTGTCTGGAAACACTCACAGGGTAATCATGGCGACTAGCCACTGTGGATCACGATGGGGGAGATCTTTGAGATGTACGATGTGGAACAATCAAAACACGTTGCAACCACAGTTGAGCACCAAGCATCGGCACACACCGCTGCCAGCTACCGAGTGGTCAATAACATTCACGATATCAAAGCAATGTGATGCCCCAGAAATGTGCATATCCAAGTCTAGAACGCGAGCGGTCCTAGCACCGAACATTCTAGTCAAGCGCTGACCGCTGCGAGGCATACTGTTACAGGTGTTTTACTCCTTCTGAATATTTATTTATCAGCGTCGCAGGCCATCCAGAATGGATACTCTTGTCATGTCGGCCATGTAGTGATAAGATGATCCAAAACGACTCCAGATCTGCGTACGAAATCGTGTCGTGGTTTGAGGCGTGGTCGTGACTTCTGCCACTGCTGTCTGTGTAGGAACCTATGCAAAATTCTCGATGTACAGGATAAACAATTCGACAAGTTGGAAACAAACTCTCAGAGAGGATGATGTCGACAGCAAATATATGCCTTCGTAGCCTCACAAGTATGTTTATCATCTTCAGGTTGTTCGGATCTTCTTCCGCCTAAGTAGGCATCGTTATTATTCCTGTTGAACTTTGAAATCGAGTCTGCTTATTTTGCAGGCATACACGGTGATGAAAATTCAGGGGGACGAAAAGGATAAGAGCTGCACTCACCCACATTCCCTTATTTATTATCTTGTCATCATTATCGTCTGACGAGTTGAAAGTTCTAAACTGCTGTTGTCGCCGCAGAGGAAGGGCTCGCGAATGGGTAGGTTCGGAAGAACCTGTATATTATTCTTCATACACTCATCTCATGAATTTCAAGCCGATGTCCCCAGCTATGGAGTCGGTCACTCAAGATGGTCTCCGTGGAAGCAGTATTGACATTTAAAGCGTGTTGACCAGAATCATCAGAGTGGTGCCTGAACTACACCTTTGAGCGACGGCATGACGAAGACATGAAATGAAGCGACAGCGTTTAAAGACAATAACGGGGTTGATGATTCAGATCATGTGAGGCTTGATGTCGATCACGGTGTAACGGTCCCCTGGAGGTCGCGAACGCGAGTAGGGAAGTGACAGAGAGACATTGAGTTATATTTTTGTTGCGGCTCGATACAGAGCAAGATTGATAGCGGGCAAATACATGTGAGAGTAAGTAGTAGCTTGATTTTGTGGAAATGCTCTTAAACGGAGATGGGCATACATTGTGCATATACCGTTCAAATCACAAGTCATGTGATATGGTACTGACTGAAGTGTATTGTGATGGATACACTATCACCGGCCGACTAGCTCAGTTGGTTAGAGCGTCGTGCTAATAACGCGAAGGTCTTGGGTTCGACCCCCACGTTGGCCATACATTTTTGCTCATCTACCAAATCAAAACCAACACGAAACCAATTAATCGCTAATAGTAATACTGCACACAAAATTATACCATCGTACATCGACTCCTACATCGAGTATTCAATAAATAAATCATCGTTCTTTGGGCTTAAAAGTCCAAATCTCCATAACAGTCTTCCCCGCTCTCTTACACATAACCGCACACACACCCTTCTTATAGAGCACCTTCCACACGCTCTCGCACCGCTCACTCAGATCGCGCACCCACGCCCCAGTCTGCGTCTCAAACACCCGTACGCGGCCATCGTTGCCGCCCGTGATGAGGAAGTTCGTGTCGAACTGGAGAGAAGTGACACTGCTGTCGTGTGCGGCGAGACGTTGAAGGGCGGTGAATGAGCGAAGGGAGAAGGTAATGACTCGGCCGTCGGAGCCGCCTGTGGCGAGGAGGTTGGTGGTGGTGCTGAGTTGGAGTTGGCAGACTAGGGCGGTGTGGCCTGTGAGTTGGGCGACACAGTTTCTGTTATGGGTGAATGTGTGAACGTGGGAGTGTCAGGAAGGGAGAGAACATACCCCGTGGTTGCGTCCCATACTCTCACGATGGTGTCCATACCCCCTGAAGCGACGAAGTTGCCAGCGATCGCGATGGAGTAGATTTGATGGCTATGGCCTCGGAGAACTCGTATGCATTCACCTGTGTCAACGTCCCATATCTGCAACTCGTCAAAATCATGTGCACATTGCTCTGGAAATAAGACTCACTCGACATGTAGTGTCGTAACTACCACTGACGACCCGGTTCCCACAAACGTCAAGACATCTTACGCTCGCAGTGTGGCCGTGCAGTACACGGAGCATGACCCCCTTTTGGATGTTCCATACACGGAGGGTAGAGTCCCGAGAACCTGTCACTGCGATCGGGCGGTTGTGTAGTACTCGGGCGCATCTGACAGTAGCAGTATGCCCGCGAAGGACGTAAACGCAATGTCTAAGCGCCCATAAGCACATAGCCAGAACCAGACGAACGCAGGAACATACCCAGATGTGGCATCCCAAACACGAAGCGTCTTGTCGCAACTAGCACTGACAATGATAGAGTTTGGCTGGCCCCATCCTTCGCTCGTACAGCAGATATCGCTCGGCTTAGAAGAGCCGTCTCCAACGCTCGCTGGGGATCGCATTCGCCTGCGCCTGTCGATACCGAGTGCTATTTTCAGGGCTGCGGGTACGACTGGATCGCCTGCGTCGTCCGGGTATCCGTCTTCATCCATGTCTCCGCGACCCCAATAACCGCCGCGGCAGACGAGATGGACTGCCCATACGCCTAGTTCGTGACCCGTGAGTGTTCGGCTGAGTACGCCTGTGATTGCGCTGAATAAATGGATCTTTGAGTTTGCTAGGCCGACAACTACCCATTCGGTATCAAGGGCTACGGATGTGACTACACCACTGTCTGGTGTTGGGATTGGCATACGGTGAGCGTGAAGGATGCTACCGCCCTTTCTCAGATTGAGCACTAGATATTTGATTAGTGAGGATATGCATGTGGGCAGGAGCGACGTACTTGTACCATAAGCGCGCCTGAAATATTGCTGATGAGAAAACTGAGTTCTTGGATGTAAAAGATCATCCGCGTATGGACCCCAGTGGGATACGGAAGTAAGTTCTTGCCGTTTGAGTCGATCTCGCGCTGTGAGCCATGGGTCTATTGAATTGGAGGTGAATTTATCGATCTCGTCCCAAGATTCGTCGTCTTGGTATAGATTAGTAGCAGATTTGTCTTCTGTATCTGCTCTGAAGCTGTATGTATCGCATAAGACCTTCCAGAGCCAGTCATCTGCGACGAGGTCGTGCCAGCGTTTAGAGACTTGACTTGCGCGTGCGAGAGTGCATGGATCGTCGACATAAGATAGGATGTGGAGTGCAAGTTCTGCTGGTAGTTCTGTTAGGACATCACGTTTGAGCATGGGGGTGATTGTTTGGGAGAGGAAGCGTAGTTCTGCTGGGGAACATTCATGCAGTATTGATATGAGGTATTGTTTACGTGAGGCGGGACCTAATAGAGTTGAGAATTCGGATGAAGGGTTGTATTGGGGTATTGGACGAGGAGAAGGAGCTGGCGTTGGTGGTGATACTATTGGCATGTTACTGGTCATGGTCAAGACATAGACTTGACACGTGACTTAATACTCTCTCGACTTTATTCAATTTTTCATTGTAACAAGTTAACTATGACCAAAAAGAAGACTCAAGCAAAGAAAAAGCAGGCTCAGGCTGCTGCTGCCAATGCAAATGGCATAAAGTATGGTTTAATTCGTTCCATTCACTCGCAATTGACCGCCATCTCATCGTTGATTAGCAAAAATCCACCTCCTCCCGAGCCTAGTCCTTCCTCACCCTCCATCCCCAAGCCTGAGGGCCCTTGTGCAGATGACGTAAAAGAGCAAGGTAATGTAGCCTTCAAAGCAAAACAATATACAGAAGCTATCGAGCTATATACCAAAGCTATCGGTAAAATAACTACATCTCCTTCGCAACTCACAGAATAACCCCCTTCCAGATATCAAACCAACAGAACCAGCATATTTCACTAATCGCGCAGCCTCTTACATGGCTTTGAAGCGTTTCCGTCCCGCACTATCAGACTGCCAACAAGCAGCTACACTCCAATCCTCAGAACCATCATCAAAGACTCTCATCCGTCTCGCACGTTGTCAATTCGCACTCGGTTTATCAGAGCCTGCATTAACAACACTACGCTCGGTCCTCGATCTTGAACCTACAAATCTTGCTGCTGCACAACTGAGAGACAAAGTCCTCGAACTAGAAGCTCACTTGCGTACCTTTACCTCTTCCCGCACACGCAAGGAATGGGGCATGGCACGCCTTGCGTTAGATAAATGTCTACAAAGCATCGAGGCTGAGGGCGGCGAGATACCAACTCAGTGGCGGCTATGGAAAGTTGAACTCGAGCTCTCAAGAGGGAACTGGGATGCTGCAAACATTGCTGCAAAGTGAGTCTGACCCTATCACCACAGATCTCTGGACATTAACAGTCTTTCAGCGATGCTCTTCGATTAGAACCCAACTCACCAGAAGTACTTACACACCGTGGTCTCGTGCTCTTCCTCAGTGGTAAGCTATCCCAAGCACTACAACACGTGGCTTCGGCGCTTCGCCTCGATCCTGGACACGAGCCTGCCCACCGCCTGCGTAAGCGCGTAAAAGACGTAGAGCGTCTAAAGGAGGAGGGAAACACCGCCTTCAAAGGTAGCAGACTCCAAGACGCAATCGCACGATACACAGAAGCCCTCGATGTACGTCCCTCCTTACTTCAATAACTCAGGCTCATACTCATACTTCATTTCAGCGAATAGGCGAAATCGAAGAAGAAGGCAAAGGCGGACAGATCCGCGCAACCCTTCTCTCAAATCGCGCTACGACTCTCGTAAAGGTATGTCCCCTCTAACGCCTCACTCATACCACATTTTCACATCATTCTCAGCTTGATAAATACGAAGAAGCACTCCTAGACACAGAAGCTTCTCTCACACTTTACTCCACCTCCTTCAAAGCCCTCCGCACGCGCGCGCGCATCAACCTCCATCTCGAGAAATATGATGCTGCAATCGCCGATTTCAGAGCGTCGATGGAACAAGCAGAGTTTGAGGGTGTAGACGCCGATGTTAGGGCGCTGAGGAGCGAACTTAAGAAAGCGGAGGCTGCACTTAAGAGGAGTAAGACGAAGGATTATTATAATATCCTCGGTGCGTCCTTTTCTTTTCGAGAAATAGGTAATATGTATCGATTGTTACTTTCCAGGCATTGCGAGAGACTGCAACGAACTCGACATCAAGAAAGCATACAGACGTGAAAGCCTCAAACATCACCCAGACAAAGGAGGCGACGAGGAGAAATTCAAACTGGTAGTAGAAGCACACGCAGTCCTCAGCGACCCTCAACGCCGCGAACGCTATGACATGGGCGAGGACGAGGATGGACAGACGGAGGGTGGGATGGGTGGCGCAGGGGCGTTTAATACGGCTGATTTGGCCGAGATATTTAGTCAGTTTCAGGGCGGGTTTAGTGGGGGGCCGTTTGGTGGCGCAGGAGGAGGAGGGTTTGGCGGAGGGCAAGGGGCCAGTTTCCATTTTCATTCGGGGAGGCCGCATGACTTTCATTGAGTGGTTCCATTATATGAGAATTTTTTTCGTATTGTTGGATTTCGTCGGACTTGAATTTGTGAGACATATCGCGCTAGCACTTAGACTGCGAGCTCCGCGGGGATCAGCTTGACTGATCAGATTTCTTGGACAAAAATATCGTTTGAGTGGCGACACTGCTTTGAACCTCTTGTACATAAAATTATGGCGAACCCCTGACCAGGCTTAGAGACTCTCATCATCGCTGGCACACAAACTCAACTCTTCGAGTTTCAAAACAGTCGCATTGGCAAGAGGGACAAAAATCATGGCCAACGTGGGGATCGAACCCAAGACCTTCGCGTTATTAGCACGACGCTCTAACCAACTGAGCTAGTCGGCCGTTGGAAAATAAATGTACTCAATCAACAAGACAAAGCGGCATCCTGAATGCCAAGTCAACGGGCCCCTGTGAACTATTCTTAAATTCGAACCAAGTCCACAATGTCCTCCACGAAGAAATCAAGACGAAACAATAGTGCCCCGGCCCTTAAACAGGGGACCTTGGCCTTTTCTGTTAAGCGCACAAACTCCCACACCACTACTAAGACGAAAGGGACTCTACCACGACGGTCATCCCCTTTGATTGAAAAGCATGCAGCTGAAGACGCAATAGACTTGGAGATAAACAACGAGCAGGACAGTGACGCCGTGCTGGAGATATCTTCAGAAGAGGAGTACTCACCAGCTTCTGTGAAGCGAGGTGGAGCTCCCAACGCCACGAAAGCATCGACATCCAGTCCTGCCAAAAGGCTAAAGGATAATCCTCCTGCTGTTAAATCCGTGGGGCAACGGCCGACATTAGATGTATCGGGCAAGGCCTACCGCAAACACTATGGACACGTGCGAGAAAAGATGGGCCACCTTGAACCGAGTGAGTGGCTATATGCGTCTCTATCGTTCACAAGGCTAAAGCGGGAACATATGTTTAGTTCATTCGGAAGGGCAGAATAGAATCCATCAGATACTCCGCGTGTTTGACATGTATGTAAACTTTGGATCCAGGGAATTAGATCGATGTTTAGCTTTTTTTAGGTCCTACGAGTACGGTCCGTGTGTTGGTATGTCACGTCTTGAGCGTTGGGAGAGAGCCGCTTCGTTTGGTCTCAACCCACCTGATGAGGTATGTGCATGTACACCATGACGCTCCAACATAAATGCACTCTTGCTTTGTGATCAGGTTCGGCATATTCTCTTGACTGAAGAAGGAGTCGAAAAAGATGAATATTCTCAATGTGTTCTCTATGGAGAAGTGTAGTTTGAAGACTTGTTCAACTTCTCGGATGTAACCTAGTAAGTGCCTACATGTTCACCCCATCGGGTCCGTCCGATAACTGGCTCATGGCTATCTCCGTAAGTCTGGTTTTTCCTACGTGTCCGACTCGACTCGGATGTAGTGTTTGGGGTTATCCATGCGCGCCGCGGGCACTTCCGGACAAGCCTGTGAGTCGTGACACAACAACCTCGGTCCTCCACTGCTCCATCATATCGAAGAGGATAGAGTACTTGTTCCATACTTCTCTGTTGTACTGATCACTTGTTATATTAACATTCGTTGTGCTACCCAAGTCAGGATGATTGATCTCACGGAAGGATATCGGACATCACTCCATGTCAAGTCCACCCGAATGTGCTGTCACTTACGGTCTTGATGGTGCCAGCCTATTAAGAACAATACGGGGTACACAATATTTTTATTCGCAGGATGATATGTTTATCCAGATTCAAAATTCAAGTCAGCGCCTTAGAATCGCTGTGGGTCTAGTCAATGATCAATAAATAAGCGTATAGAACACAAAATTCAATCAGGGATGTATTTCTGACATACCAATAAGCGTATTGTGTTGTAAAATAGTTGCTAATGCATACGAGGTGTCTGGTCAGCTTAGTCATCACTAGAATGTGCTCACATAAGCTTGACGTCGCCACATGGAGCTCCCTTGGTGAAATTCACTGTCGCAATTGCGTTCGAGAACATCGTCAACAGTTAATTCTTGATGCTTAGTGTCATATAGCAAATGCTTTTATCTCGATGCGGCAAGAATTGCACATACACTCCTGGTGCGTTGGGTCAAGCTCTCCCACCGTGCTCGAGAGTCGAGAACCATTATGCTTCCTTTTCGCCGAAATAGCCTCGACGTAGCTCCGCTGATTAGGATAAATTTTGAAGTGCACAGGATGGCCATAGATTCATCTCGGTAGGTTCTTAGAGAAATTTGCATATATTTTGTGACGCGGCTGCCGGTAATCGCAGCTAGTCCTTGTGACTCAATTTGTCAGTAGGTTGGCAATGCTCGGGCCCTAGTACCAGTGGCATGTTTATTGAGAAAGAGACGATGTGTCAGCAGGAGAGCGTCGATACGCAAAATCACATACATCCATTATCACTTGGATTTGCCCATATTGCATGCGGCTCAGCTCACACCATGTACATTTCAGGCTCAACCTTCTGCACGCGGATTATACACCTCTATGTATGTCACAGTGTTTCCCATAAAGTCTCACTGAAGCCGGTTCTATTTTCTGATCCCTCCGTTTGTCCGTGGCCTGTGGTGAGGTCGGCCGGGCGGATAATTGACTAGTACAGTGTTGGTGAGGACTTTTTTATTTTTATTTTTAACAAACCAGGAGCTCATGAAAACGGGAGTAGCGAGGCATCACCCAAATTTCAATCAAATATTTTTTTGCCAGATCGATTAGCTCCTTTACTCGTCCCCAGTAGAAACCCAGCAATCAACCACATCAGAGCTACATGCATCTAATTTATTGTGAACAACTACACATTTGATGAACTCCTCGATAGATTCGGTATTTGCCACGTGTAGGAGGCAGAAATATGATCGCCCACATAGTCTTATCCAGACATCTTGCAAATGTGGATTACTGTGAGATAGGCTCATATATTTATCCTGCCTCTGGTCATTTGCTCTCACGAGCACTCTGGACATTGTGGCTACGATCCTCTACAGTTACACCCTGGTATCCGGGCCTTCGGTATCAGATGACTTTGGTGAGTGCGAGTGTGGTCTTAATTTGCGCAATTAGCTGAATTGGCACTACTAGCGGTGCTACAATCATGTTTGATTTTTGCTTACTCTCCCGTGGAGGTCCGGGCGCCAGTGCTCCGCTTCAGTTAAGGATAGGGATTCCCGCACTCGCACCCTTTGTATAAAGACGCTCTACATTTTCATTTTTTCACCATCACAATCTTATTTGCAATGCCTGTCCCCGTCGTACCCCACTCCGAAGTCGATGTTCTCATTATTGGGGCTGGCCCTGCTGGCCTCATGTGTGCGAACGCTCTGGCAAATGCGAAAGTGAATGTTCGGGTCATCGATAAAAGGTATGTGAGTTTGGTGGCTAGCATTCCTTCTTACTTGATTTTGCATCAGGGCTGCTCGAGTAGCCGCCGGTCAGGCTGATGGACTTTCACCTCGTACTATTGAAGTTTTCCAGGTGAGATCGCTTCTTTACTCAATGCTGGCTGACTAATGATCCATCACAGAGCTATGGCATTGCAGAGCGCCTTTTGAAGGAATCTGTTCAAGTCCATCAAGCGGTATGTCCTTCAACAGGGGCTGTCCTTCAACAGGGACTTGGCCAATCAAACTTACTGTTTTCTAGGCCTTCTATAACCCTTCCCCGTCTGGCGGTATCGAGGTTCGTAACTTTTTGTGATCAACGAGGAATATTCAATGAATGACGGCCATCAGCTTACCAGCAGAACACAAGATGTAGTAGCTCCGTCTGCAAGATACCCATTCGAGGTATGCTCATTATTTAAAGCGAAAATGTATACCAGCTGAACGAAATGCAGTGTGCACTTCATCAAGGAGCTATTCAAGCTATTTTTATAGATTCCATGAAACCGCTTGGTGTCGAGGTTGAGTGGTCAACGTTACCAACTTCGATAGAGATCTGCAATGACGAACATGTGTTGATGGACCCTGCATCGCATCCTGTTCGCGTTGTTCTACAAAAACTAAACGCCCCTGAGGGTCAACTACAAGAAGAGATTGTCCGTGCTAAATATGTTGTTGGAGCTGATGGTACGTTCCGAGGATATCCATCTGGCCGTCCTAATCATTGTTTCCTATAGGCGCTCACTCATGGGTTCGCAAACAATTTGATATTACGATGGATGGCGAACAATCTGGTAAGCATCTATATCAGTTAGGGTTTACAGCAAGCCTAATCTCGATTGATAGATTTCATCTGGGGTGTCATGGACATGGTGCCTGACACGGATTTCCCGGATGTCAGGAATAAGTGTCTTATGCATTCCAACAATGGCTCAATTCTTCTTGTACCTCGAGAACAAGATCGCCTTCGCGTGTATGTGCAACTAGAGAACAAGGATATCATCGATCCAGCAACAGGTAGAGTAGATAAGGATAGAATGGGTCCGGATGAGATGCTTGAAGTAAGTGATACCCGTTCAACGGATCAACAATCATCAATATCCCCCTTAGGTTGCCCGAAAATCGTTTAGCCCTTACAAAATTTCCCCGACGACTGGGTTTTTGTGGTGGACACTATATATCAGTACGCATCTGACCAATTTGCCATCGAATGTTTGTTTGACACGTCGCTTAAGTCGGGCAACGAGTGGCCTCACAATTTTCCGTCAAAAACCGAGTACTTATCGTCGGCGATGCTTGTCATACACACTCTCCGAAAGCAGGCAAGTGTCTTAAATCCGGCCCTCCCCTATCAGTCTGCTTACAATGGAATTTTCAGGGCAAGGAATGAACGCAGGTGTGAGCGATGCACACAATCTAGGTGTGTTTCCTGTTTCCTGCGGCGTCGGTTGAAGCCAATGGGCTTTTACAGCATGGAAGCTCGCCCTAGTGATTCGTGGTTGGGCAGATCTGTCACTTTTGTCAACGGTACGCTCTCGTATACCCATTTGACTATCTGCTCACGCATCGCCATTAGTACGAATCAGAGCGCCGTAAATTCGCATTGGACCTCATCGTATTTGATAAAATGTATTCCACCCTCTTTTCTGGGAAGCCCTTGTCCCAGGAGAACGCCCATGGGGTTGCGCCCGAGCATTTCTTGAAGTGAGAATATGCTACCAACAGTGTTGCCTTGTTACTAATGCAACGGGGTTATAGGATATTTAAACAGTTCGGTGGCTTCACCAGTGGCATTGGGGTACATTATGAGCCTTCGATTGCAACACTTGACAAAAACCAAGAGTTGGCCAGTGGTGTAGTGATTGGCGAACGTTTCCCTCCATACAAATTCATCCGCGCTGCAGACGCATGGCCCTTTGAAATCCAGGACCTTCTTCCTGCGGACTTCCGCTTCAAATTGCTCGTTTTCACTGGTGACTTCAACGACCCACTTCAACATGCGAGGGTTGAGTCGATGGTTGCTACCATGCAGAAACCCGAGAGCTTCCTAAACCGTTACGCGACGTCTAGCAAGGGCGTTGAAAACTCACGATTTGACATCATCACCATCAGCAAAGGTCGAAAAGAAGGATTCAATTTCTTGCAGTTCCCAACGCTTCTTCGCTCTCACTGGTCGAAGTGAGTATTTGATTTATAATATGTGTGATGATATTGATAGGGGTATTCTCAGGGTATTTATCGATGACATTGATGTCACCGGTAGCTTCGGGGGGAAAGGCTACTCGTATTATGGTGTAGGCCATGAGGGCGCAATAGTTGCTGTTCGCCCCGATGGCTATGTTGGAGCTATCGCGCCCCTGGATCACGTTGAAGACCTTGATGAGTATTTCACATCTTTCATGACGGCTGCCGTTTAGTTTCCACGACCAATTCGTTTTGCACATTGCTTCAAAATAACATATTTTCTATTCTTTATGTATTAAAAAAAGTCCTGTTGTATTATCATAGAGTCATCATCAAATGCATTACAAATATATCTTTGGCTTGGAAATCTCCACATGTCGCCTTCAATGATGCAAATAATGCTGCGGGGTGTTTACACCGTGAGCGAGTGAACTTGTGAGGAGGTGCCAAATTCGAATTGAATCCGCGTGTGCTGTTGGTAAAAGCGCAGCCAGTCGTCTTACATAGCAGTCACGAGGGTAATGCAGCTGAGAACAACTTTTGAATAATCTTTCCTATTTTTGTAACTCCAAAGACGGCCGTCTCTACCACGAGTCCAAAAGGGCGACGGAGGAGAGTAAGAAACTCGGCGGCGCAGGGAATGTCGTGGCCAAATTGTCTTTGCGAGACGTGTCTATCAACCTTATGGGCATATAATCGAATGGCTTTAGTTGCAGACACCATGACGTCTGCGATGTGGCATTCAATTTCAGAGTTGCGTGCCCTTCCGTGTTTACATAATGACCTAAGGCGGGTGTGGCGCGCAGTTGCCTTTTCGAGCGGAGTCGGTGGCGCCAGGCCCGTATATGTACGTCTCGAATTTCTTAGATTTCTAATTGATGCCAAGTTGGATCTAGACGTCTATTGCCACCTATCTTCCTCTTGTTGTCGAACCAGTCGATTTTCATTAATGGGACTGTCAACATGATGACTAGAAGGCGCACAGACACGCGTAGTAACCGGGTGCGTATCCATACATACGCCCTGCACACTCAAGCTAGCAGGGCCCAGGCTACCGTGACATCACAGCCCACAAGCACAAGAGTTACAGTATCTCTCCTCGCGCACGAGCAAGATAAAGGACGACGTATTCTCTTCATAAACCATATAGCCGAGATAGCTTCGGATCCGGAAATGCCGCTGGTGTTCGGTGACGAAGCTGCGAAAGATAAAGGACGTTTCGGAATTTGGAACAAGGTTTGCTTCATTTACAGCCTAGTACCAGTCGAAGCGTACCGTTGCTTCTTAGTGACCCGTTATCGTGCTTCGCAAGCGTAACTGTGAGGAAATTGAGGTATTTGGAGTTGAGATATGAAATTTGACTTCTTTGACTTCGCTGAAGGTGAGGCCATTATTAAAAGCGAGTCTATCTCGAAGTTAGTATCTCTTGCAGCATAGTGTTCGAGTCTGACGTACTTATGGGGTCCAACATTACCAACTTTTGCGCCTCCACGTAACTTGCGAGCGGCTGTAATGTCCAGCATCTCAGCTTTATAGAACCCCATGGGCGTAGAAAAAACTATATGATTCAGTTATTACAATTGACAAGCTGACACGTTTATGCGTATGGTGTCGAAACTCTATTGGCAATATGCTAAAAAGATGTGTATGAAACGAGATGAATCGTCTCAAGAAACGTGATGGTGAACGCCAAGGCACTACGCCTCGCGGTTCAAGGTTTTTCCTATCAGGAAAGAACCGAAGTACTTATCCATGCTCTCTAACTCCGTAGATGGTGCAATCATACCGACATAACCGTCAGGCCGAACAACCACTATCGTGATTTCTTTCTCATCGATACCGAATCTCGGATATGCGCCTCCACCCAAGCGGCCTGTCACATCCGTGTCATCGATCAAGACTCTGCAAGATCATATGTCAGTGTCGTGAGACAGTAGAAAGCACGACGACTCACTTAGACCAGTGTGTCCTCAACGTCGAAGGAATGTCCAGGAAATTCACATCATCCTTGTGACCAGCGGCTATCGAAATGATGTCGAACGTAGACTGTGCCTTGCCCTGGGCAGGGGAGCCGTACTTTTGTAGGAAACTTGTGGGGAGTTCCAACTCCTCAGCAAGCCTTCGAACCTTCGTGAGCTGTTCCGATGTCAAAAGGCCAACGAAGAAGAGAAGCTTGAAGCGGGTATCTGCGGGAAGCATGTCTTGGAGCTCCATAGGACGAGCATCCGCTGCACGAACGAATATTTGGGGCAGCATCCGCTCGCCGATGATGATGTTGGGCGCGCAGCCTTGATGGATAGCATCGACAATCGCTGAAGGCATGTAATGCACACCGATTCCACTGCTGAAGCCACCAAAAGCCTGGAAGGCACTGAGAAGCGTAATTCAGATAAAGTTATAGAACGCTATTGAGAGAACTCGACCTCAAGAATTCTTCATGGGTAACACCCTCCTGGTTTTCCAACGTCCTCGGTTTGCCGGAAAACAGAGCGGAGAACTCACGATCGAAATCAATGAGATCTTGGGCATATTTCTGGCGCTCAAGCTCGTACTGAGGGGTGATAAGTCCTTGACATGAACGAGTGATACGCGAACATACAGTTTTCAAAAGGGAAATATCCGCCCTGCCCCGCAGGACTTGTGCCAGCTTCCACGCTATTTGCAAAGACTCTGAGAAATGCACTTCATCTGGAATAGGAAACCCGTACCAAGGTTATGGGTGTCGTTCATGCTCGCGTTCATACCCTGTCCTGTAATGCAATGAGACACGTTTATCTTCTTGGACCATCACATGGCTCACCTGCTTTCGGAGAGTGCGTGTGGCACGCGTCACCAGCGATGAAGACACGGTCATGTTTAGAGAACTTGGAGGCTACACGTTGACCAACTGGAGTGCCAACTGTTCAACTCGCGATCCCAATGATAGCAATGTAATGCCCTTACTGATGTAAATTGAACACCAGTCCACTTCTTTTGGTTCGTTAACTACATACGGGTAGAATGTTCTGCGAGCAGTCTGTTGGAAAAGGTATTAGCAGTCCTTTGAGGCGATCGAGTTGTTGCATACGTTGATGAGGTTCTCAGCGGTCACTTTCTGCTTGTCGATTCTTCCTGTTGCAGGATCCATGACGTCTTTATCCGCCATCTGCAGGTAGAACCGGACTTTGTCTCCTTCGCGGGGTATGATCATACATGAGCCGTTCTCGGAGTGGATTGCAGCACGATTGCGAATGTCTGGGAAGTCGGTATCCGGAATGAAGTCGATCACGCCCCAAATGTAATCTGAAATGGGCTCCACATATTAGAATATCTCATGTTGAGGAGTGAGTGCCCAAGTTGACCTGTTTGTTCCCCATCCATCGTAAAGCCCAAGGTTTTGCGAACCCACGAGTGTGCACCTGAGTAATAGGCACCATCAGTTCCACAAGAGCGTCCGACATGTTGCATGTCTCACCATCTGCACCGACGACGAACTTTGCATGAACGATCTCCTGTTCTGGTGCATCGTCTGAAGAATGTATGTGGTCCAAGACCACCTGTGCCAATGTGTCAAAAGTAGCGTCTTGTTGGGATTAGAATCTTGAGCACCTTCACAGGGTATGATGATGGGTCCAGAAGTTCTGCGGGATCTTGTGAAATTTCTAGTGAAGAAGGGACGATCGGACGGTCAACTGATATTCCTTGGGACTTCAGGGATTCGACGAAAAGTGCTTCGATTGATGCTTGTGCGATCGTGATCTGCCCGACAGTAAGAATCAGATATGAATAAGCCGAATAATAAAACATACCTTGAAGGGATAACGGGCGGTTGGAGCTGTCACATCTGCAGCGCGGCCAGTACGCTGCAAGTATTGTTTGAACAAATAGTGACACAGCAATTAACAAACATACTTCGATGCCGCCATCAGGGCCGGGGTTGTAAAAGGCCTACACAAACATCATTACTGCTTAGAATTTGAATCAACTGAAAGTCTGAGACTTACACAAAGATGCATCTGAGCACCGTCCTTCAACAAAGGCTCTGCCAAACCATAACTCTGGAGGAATTGAATATCACTCCTCTTCTATTGCAAATGTTGGGACATACTTGAAGAACTTCGATCGTCCTGGGCTGTATGCCATCAGCTTGGCCAGCGGCCACACCCACCGGTCTGGGTTGAGGTGAGTCATCCATCTGCGCCCAAAACTCTAAACAACGGACCTGTTGTCTATGATTCTAAAGTCGACTCCAGCGCCAGCTAATGCATTGGCACACATGAGGCCAGATGGACCTGCACCGATGATGAGTACATCAACATGACTTTCCTTGAACATGACGATAGGGATATGTGTAGGGATGATAGAGTGACTGTGTTTTTGGATGAGGGTTTATATATACGATTTAATACGCGTGCTGTGTTAACGTTTGAAAGACCCGCCCGAACAGAAATCCCATGATATTCGGTTCACCTTCGAAAGCTGTGTCACTGGCAGCTGTGAGATCTGGGTACTTGTACGGTATCCGATACTTATAAATGGTACGATAACAATTATGTAGACCCGAGCAATATTATATGGCCTGACCCTTTGCTTCATTAATTAAAGTATATGTATTACTCCTATTTTGTACTTGCCAACTCCTACATCGGCATCCGACACCCAAGTGTCCCTGGATGTCCGCCCGATGCACGATTTTTGCTTGTAATCGCAGGGATGCAGTGATACATTATCGCAGTAGTACTTTGGTGCATCACTCAATGCCATCAAGTGCTTTGATGCCGCATCACATACCGACTGTGGGAATTTTATCAAAACATAGCCATTTTCGGTCTCCTGCTTCCTACTATACCATATCCACCTAGAGAAGGCAATGTACATATTTAAAACGCTTTTTTGTCCCGATACAAACTCCAGACCTGGGAGGATCCAGGAGATGGAGAAGGAGATGACCGGAAATGCATCACTGCATCCCCACAATTGTTACATCATCATATCAATATAGGTGCTTGTGAATCTTCTATAGATATTATAAGACAGTCTGAACTCAACGGAACATCATCGATGTGATCCCTAAAGTAAGCTGAAGGACACCCCCTCGCACCTCAATTCCGAAATTCACCCACTCAATATTAATGCATCTCTCTGCTGTGACAATTCTCCCAATTATAGGGCATGCAGGCGAGGTAGAGCGCACCGTGACATCACAACACAGTCTACATGACTCTCAATTTGAAACGCAGCACCGGGGAACTGGGGAGTCCCTGCCGTCGACATGCTCATATGCGCACGTGTGAAGAGGTTGGCATTACTGTTGAGGCTGCACGAAATCTTGAAGCATTTTTCGCGTGGACGCCTCCGAGCTTCTTGCTGGTCTAGAGAATATCTCGTCTGACGACGTTACTGCTGGATTTGCGGCTCTCAAAGAGTGGACTGAAGAAGTTCAAAGCAGTAACGAAGTTGAAGTGCTCGAGGTAAATGCTTCAGGTTGAACAAGGGATAATACCATAGGCTATTCTAGAGGACCACAGTTTTCCGATTCCGCCGGTTGTAACCGGAGTAGATCTACCCCTGCCAGAACTTGAACTTTTCTTCCGTGGTCATCGACATCAATTGAATACTTGAAGTTGAATCACTGTGCCAACCACGCGATGGCTCGGAATCTAAGTATGTATTTGCAAAATGCCACATGTAGCGGACTCGGTTCAAGCGCGATGTCCATGTCAACGCTTGTCAACGCGATGTGAAAATGCTGCAATGTCACTGCGTGGTGACAAGACTATTCGTGAGTACTGCAATTTCACGTGCACTCGATTAAACGTGTCGCTCCATTCTGCTTGCTTGGCCTTCGTTGATGGGCTTATCGTGGGTGCTGGACCAGTAGAGCTGATGTTCACTAATCATGCACTCGCGACTGGTCACTGCTGGGATTCTTGTTAAAATTGTGTGTCTTCTTTACTGCGGTACTTATGCCAACTTTATTTCAGACCGCCGAAAGTATCAACAGGACAACGGCCGCACGCGGGCCCGGTATTCAATGATTGAAGTTCCTCAGGTCGATTCCACCATGGTTCTGTACCACATTGCTGCGACACACTAGGCTGGGATTCTTGTTAAAATTGTGCCTTCTTTACTACGGTACTTGTGCCAACTTTATCTCAGACCGCCGAAAGTATCAACAGGACAACGGCCGCACGCGGGCCCGGTCACGGTATTCAACGATTGAAGTTCCTCAGGTCGATTCCACCATGGCTCTGTACCACATTGTTACGACACACCAGCCTACTACTACCACAACGTCTGCTCAAGGCTGTCAAATGCACATGTGTGTAAGCCAAACCACTAGAGCGCGCAGTACTTGTCGTCGCAGCCGGCTGCCCGTTGTTAATGTCGATCTAAATCAAGGAGTTCTATAGCCCCGATCACGATGGTACATTCGCAGTACGAGTTTTACGTTAAATTCTCATACTAACCTCATGCTGGATGCACTCCTGACACAACTACCCCAACAGCTCGATATCCCTTTGAGATCCTGTTTAATCAAGAAGTTGCCAAGTCAATCTTTGTCGAATTCATGGACACGGTCTAGATCTCATAGTCGGCCGTCCCATGATGCCTGCTTCTATCGAGCTGTCCAATCATTCGAGGCAACTTTGAACTTGCAGGTCCGTTCATCCGTGATAAGAAACCTTGAACAAGGCAGGAAAATGATGATGTTTTCTTATTTAGATACCCCCAATCAGATGGTGCATGCTTGTTTTGTTGCCGTAGGTTTGATCTTTCCTACGTGAAATTAATGAATGATACAAGGTAGGCTTCTGTATATTTTTGTCAAGGCTGCAGATCTCGTTTATATGACATATCTGACACACGTTGGTCTGCTGATGCGCCAAGAGCACCTCACGCTCTTGTCGACCACCAGCCAGTCAGCCAATGAAAATTGTTTATCGTTTATCCACTTCTTCTTGGACGCCATTCGGCAAAGTTCTGAACAACAACGCGAACCTCAAAGGACATCTCGGGCCGTCTACATGAGGCTGATAGCAATATTCCGCAGGAGATAGCATTTTGTGACCGTCTGGCCGCCTGATGATTTAATTCATGGCCGCCCCTCGGGGAGAAGCACTTCATCATCAAACGCTGTAAGGCATTCATCTGACTCTGGTAATGGGCTTCTTTGATACTTCCTCTTATGAAACATTATTGCATACGTAGGCACAGATGTTAATGTTTACAATAAAACCGTAGGGTATCATAATAATACGGCAGGAGAAAATCACGGACGTGTGTGGGGACAACTACAAAAGACTATTAGTCATAACGTCTCTCATCCTCGCCACCCAGGCAAAGGAGCAGCTTCGGCACTTCCAATTAATACCCTCCTCGCACCACCCTTTCCAGAAGGTAGCTTCGGTGGAGGCTTGTTTGCAGCTACGCCGCTAGCCTTCAGCTTTGGTTGAGGAGCAGGAGGCAACGAAGGAGATGGTTTTCGGAAGACCTTGTCGCAGTTTTCTTTCTCTGGTTTCAGCTTTCCAGGAACAAGCTCCGCTTTGGTCTTTCCCTTCTCTTTTGTCGAAAAGCGCTTCGATTCGGGGGGTAGCACTTTTTTGAAGGGAACCAGAGGAACAACATTTGGCTCGGTCTTCTTATCCCTCAGGGGACTATCATCTGACTCTGATTCGCTTTGGAACGTCTTCTTTGTAGCAACTGGTGGGGGAACAACAGACGTCGGAGAGTCTTCGCCCTCTTCTGATACCCCGTCCAGGCTGTCAGGAGAGTTCGCAAGCATGAGAATGCGAGAGAGTGGACTTGGTTTTACAGGCGAGTAAGCATGTGACATGTGTGGCGCAAGTGGCTTCGCAAGTGGGAATGGACGGAGTGTATTCGCAACAGGAGCAGGAGGTGTTTTAGGTGATGGAAGGATAATTTTCGGTATTGCGGCTCGTGCCTGAGTAGGAGGCGACGTGTCATCTAACGGAGAAGTATCAGTGCTCGAAGCGGAGGCTGACTCGGTGTCGGTGGAAATTCCTCCTAACGTTGCCTGATGTGTATTTATCACTGGAGGAAGGAATGCCTCCACAGGGGGTAAGGACGTCCGGGGTGAACGCGGAGGGAGCACAAACGCGGAGGGTAAAATAGAAGCCCCCAAGGTTGACTTTTTGCCTAGCGCCTCAATGGCAGCCGGTGGGATAGCGATAGGAATCACCTCCGTCTCGTATGCAGGCTCTACTTTACTTGGTGGTGTGATCGAGGACGAGGAGCGCCGAGACACTCGGGTCTTTCTGCTTGCCACCTTGCCGACGACCTTGGGCTTCATAGGCGACTTTCGGGGCGACTTGATCTTATGAAGCTGAGGTGGTCGAGGTGCAGGTTGGGAGGTTGTGGGAGGTGTTGGTGGGAGATCGGAGAGCATCTGCTCGACATGCCATGAACGTTTCTCTTCAAGAAACTGGATACGCTCAGTCTGAGTATGATCATCAGTAATGTGCTAGACCCAAGTATTGGATTTTTACCTCGAGAGCAGCTTTCTCCTTGCCGAGTTTGACAGCAACATCGGTAAACTTTTTCCGCTCCTCATCAAGTTCGATCTTCATTCGCTCAAGGCGCTCAGCGGCAAGATCTCGCTCTGGCTGTGTCATGAGCTCGGCGCTTTCGTCCCTTGGATGGCGTTCTGTAGATGATGTTTGGGATGCAATTTGCATCAAGAGTGCCTGAGTCTCTACAACATGCCTGTCATGGAGTTTCTTAGCTCCATCTGTTCCGAACACTTGTTAGGTATGTGCAAGGAAACCCGATGGCGTCCAGACACGCACCAAGTTCTGAGCGCAACTCGTCGACGATTCCTTGTAATCGTTTATTCTCCAGAGCATCCGAAGCCTTGGCGCAGTCTGGTGCTGGTAGTGCAGCAGCTCGCTGTGACAAGAGTTCTGAAATATCATCGAAGATGCTGTGCGCCGAGGAAAAAAGAGTAGAAAGCTTGTCATTGGCAGCGTTGGGATGTGCTAGAGGAAATAATATGCTGTGTGATATTATTGTGGGCTACGGACAGGTTAGCAGGTTGGTTTGTGCTCGAAGCTGTAGTCATACCTCTTCATCACAAGGTGAAACTAAGCATTGCAGTTCGTGCAGTACCGACTGCAGTCGGTTTGCGACATTTACAACAAGTCGCTGTAACGCCAATGTTTCATCAGCTAGTGTAGCGCGAGCAGATTCAGCTTGCTCAAGAGCAATCTCAAGGTATCCCTTCCCCTTGCCAAGGGTTTCGGACCCGCTCACCACGTCGGCATTACCGCATCGAAAAGTCAATCCTGAAGACGAAGTTGACAACTTGGTCTGCATGTCAGAAAGCTTTGACCATTTCTCGATAATGCGCTCGACATCTTTCTCTTTCTTTTTGATTTCCGCCGAGTGAGTCGCCCGAAGAGCTATCAACGAGGAGCGTGTGCGCTGAAGTTCGGCTGAAGTTTGCTTGTGGGCTGATTCCGAAGCTGCCAAAGTTTTGGAGGCCGTTCTGCCACAAAATTTAGATTTAAATTTTCGATAAAGATAACCAATCGCTCACGCCATTCGTGACTTGTAAACGTTCATTTCGCGCTCTGCATTAGCTGCCTTCTCAGTGGCTGAGCGATGCATCCCCATAAGCCGCTCGTGGTCATAAGAAAGGGTGCGCAAACTGGTCGATAGATCTTCAGCGCGAGACATGTCATTCTAATATTTCAAAGGAAAGTCTTGAATGAGACTGGTATCACTCGCGCTATCACATAACCGCGTTAACGCACCACTCTTTGGCCTAACATAGCAAGCAAACACCTTGCAAGCTGATCGGCGTCAGAATTCGAGAGTCCTTCGAAGGAGATCCCAGGTGAATGAGTGAATCCATGTGCCACAAGCTGAGAGTTGATGTATTCCAGACTGGATGTTGACGCGACGGAATCGGAGGACGTTGCTTCCGAGCATGGTGATCCAAGGTCAGAAATAGAGACATCAAGACCCCAATGCACCAGCTTTCGTGGTGTGACGGCCATCATCGGTCGTGGTGCTGAGTTGTTGGTTGTGGTTGTCGTCGGCGTCGTCGATGTTGAACTATTTCTGACGCGACTCGGTCACGTGTAATCAATGTTAACGCGTGACAGCGTAAAATCTGTGACAATATCACAAACCGAATCATGATGATTCAAGACATGTCGGAAATCTCGGAAATTGATTTCAACCGATTAGGATGCTTTGTAATAGTCCCAATATCACACGTGATTGGCAAGCCATTGCAATAGAAGCCACGGTTTGGAATACATATTATAATGACGCCATAAACGTTACATTTACACCTCTAATGCTCATTACATTTTCCAATTCCACTATGTTTTCAATTTTTTTGGGTGTCATTGCAATTAATTTTCAATATAATGGTGATCTTTGGCTTGCGCATTACGATTAGTGATGTTCCGGCCCGGCTTTGGCTTGGCCTGAGGGGGCTCGGGCTCACCATATTTCAAGCCAAGGCCATGAGCCAAAGCCGGCCAAAAGCCACGGCTTGAGCCAAACGAAGCCGCGGCTCTTTTGCTATCAGTGCGACATTATATATTGTAGTGCAATAGAACTACGGAACAAGCAACATGGAGCAGACCTAGTCTGTCTCAAAGTCAGACACCTCATCATCAGCTTCATCATCAGCATCGTCTTCCGCATCATCAAGCATGATATCCCAACTATCCTTGTCATCACCATCATCACCTGCAGTCTTCGAGTCAACCGAAGAAGTTGTCAATGTCGGCAGTTTTGCCTTTCTGAGATGACCCTGGGTCTGCGATAGAGACGTCGACATCAACAAGAACCCCATCTTCATCAACTAACTCTGGGGACTTCTCTGGGGACTTGCGCTTCCTTCTAGCACACTTAGGGTTGACACGAGCGTTCTCGCGCTCCATATCACCAGATTCATCGTCATCGAGGGCATCATCGAGGGCATCATCGGGACACACATGTTTGTTGGATGGGGGAGGCGCTAATTGTGTGGCTGGTACAGGCACTGTGAGTGCAGCAGGCTGAGAAACCTCTGAAGCACGCTTGGCAGCCTCAGCTGCACAAAAATCGTTGATAGCTTTTGTTTGGGAGGGAAGAGCCGCTTTCTCCGAGTGTTGAAGAAGGGCAGCAGTGGGTTTGATTTTGCATACGGGACGCACAACACGTGGCTCATCTTCACCATCGGTGAGAACTGTGCCCATCATGCCAGTCATTGCAGGCAGCTACACAGATAAAATACACACACATACCATTTATAAACAACTGAAGCTTGTTCAAGAATCCATCAAGCTCACAAAGCTGCAGCACAAAGTAGGACTTGAGAGGTGCATAGATTGCTGAAAACAGTGCAATATGATACGGCGGGTGATGTCTGTTTTTCCGTCACCGGGGTGAGTATTAGCGGAAGCTTTGAAAGAAGACAACAATGGCAACTCACCGTGTCATTCTGACATACCCTACAGTATGATGGACTAGGAAGCAAGAACCAAAGAGAAGCAAGAAAATGACAAAAATAGAGTTGACAATCAGGTTCCTGCGCAGTACTTACATAATTCTAAGCTGCGGCTTGGGCCGGCGGCTCAGGCTTCGCAGAATTGAAGCCTAGGCCAAAGCCCTTGTCAGGCCGTCACCTGGGCCTGGGCTTGGCCTGGCTCAATTTGGCCCGGCTTTGGCTGGCCCGGGGCTTGAAGCCAGGCCGGAACATCACTAATTACGATGGGTTTGCATTGCACATGTCAATTATTCCCATAGTATTCTGCCAATTACAACATAAATTTTATTGCGCTGTAGAGACTCATGCCTCTCCTTGTGCAATATTGCAGTTTTCACCAAGGAGTATGCTGCATGAACTTGTAGTATCACTCTGTATGCTATCCACAGCTATTCCTATACGAGGCGCAGCTTTCCCACGCAACGCGCAACTCGTGCGCGTGCCTTTCCCGCGCTTCACAATGTATATGCGCGCGCACTTTCCCGCGCTTGAGCGCCCTATAGCGCCAGCCATCCAGAAGCATCCATCCACTGTCCACCAAGTTCCCTAGTGCGTATATTTCCATTTCTCACATTTGCTTATCGTTCCATCTTTATTTTTATCATGGACCCTTACTTACATATACCTTTACATACCTTACTCGGTAGCGCTTCGGCTCCGCATGACAGCGCTTAGGCGCCATACTTAAGCACCAGCAGTACATACTATTAGGAACTTACTCACCCACCACAAACAACGGAAGACTGAACCACAACAATACCCATTTACTACCCAGCAGAGCATAGTTGAAATCTATTCCTTGGCACCTCGCATATAACATCTCTCAGCTTGCATCTCTCACCTCTTGTCTGGTGTCTTATCATCACTTAAGCAAACTCACTCTTACTCTCTCTTGTTTCTGCATACACGCGCATGCATTCCCGCGCTTCGCGCATTCTCGCACCTCGCGCACACCTGCGCTTTCCCGCGCTTCGCATTCGCCAACCAGTAGCGCCTTTGGCGCCTACTACTAGATCCTTGCTGCACTTGCTTCCCCTTTAGGGTCAAATGCACTTGTCGTCTCAAGTATAGCAGACTAGGCAACACGCGACCTTACAACATTTATAGATACAGTCAGGAGCATTGTTTGTGCCTCGCTGTATCGTTGAACCTTCAACGTTGAAGGTACAACAATTCAGATGGTGAGTCTGAACAATGTTGGGTCTTGCAGAACCTAGCTGCTATTCGACCCTAAAGGGTTTCTGGACCAGGCTCAAGGCTCAGAGGAGAGGAAATGTCATAAAAACTGCTCAAGACTCAGACAGACTCATACTGGTAACTGGTGAAAAGATAACTTCATTATGTAAGCTACAAAAGTGCAAACATAACACTAAGGTAAAAACAGTCTCTGCAAGCCCAGCCAGAAATGAATCCCTACAGCACATTATAATGGATATATAGTTGTACATTATGATCAATTTCGAAACATCTAACAGTTGCACGAATTCATTATACTGGCACTCGCAAGTCCTGCGGAGACCCTTGCGCGTACGAATGCCCCTGACAAACTTTTCGATCTTGCTTCAAGAGGAGCTGATGGATTTCATTAGTATTAACAGTCTTCATACGTCACACAATTACGCACATCCATTCATGATCTCCTAGTGGTCAAACACAATGTCACTCTGGGGGAAGGCTTGACCAGCTGTCTGTGAGCGGAGATCACTGTTGAAGCCAAAGGACTCCATGACGGGGAGGTACGCCTTGATGGTGAACATGGGCATTCTTGCTCGACTATGAATGGTATCAGCACCCTGTAAAATTATGAGGCAAGCGTACCGAGATACACTGGCTCCTGGAGACCAGGGGTAGCAAGCAAACATGCAGCGTAGCAGACACGATGGCACGTAGGAATGATTTGTCCACCGCCATGATGGATAGCATCAGCGTGCAGCTGTCAACTTTGCATAAGAAGATGTAATACAAGTAGGCATGAAGTGAACTTAAAGTGACATCAAGGACATTGAAATGGATACCACACATGTTCTCCTCAGCACAGACACCTTCCTTGGTTGCCCACTGGAAGGCAGAGTCCTTGATTTCATTAAGGTACTGCACACCATTGGTAACATCAATGAGCAAGTTGGGGCCAGTGGTATCGGGACCGAAACACCAGATCTTCCTTGCATCGATGACATCGTCACGGGAGTTGACGGTACCAGCCTCGATTTCCTTGGTGAGTTCCTCATTGAGAGGCATTGCTTTGGTGTAGAGATGGCTGTGTTTATTCTGCGACTTGGACAAGGTCATGATTGTGGACTCAGCCTTGACAGTCGCATGGTAGCCGTCGATGACAGGGTCAGATACCTTGAGAAGAACACCAGCGTGGTCTTCTTGGAGATCCTACAATAAGGGTCAGACTAATGAGATGGACCAGCAAGTAGATAAATTTTTATAGCTGTTTACCTTCAAGCAAATTTCCAATTAAAGTGCAGCTCACCAGCACCAGTGACAATGTGCTCACCAGTATAAGCAATCCAAGCCTAGACACAGAGGTCAGACTCCAACAGATGCTCGAGACCTTCGACAAGCTTGGGCAAATCTGCAGCGTCATTGTAGACATTATAGTTTAAGGGAGATGTGGACTAAGTTCAAAAGAGAAACCAAAACACCAGTGATGCGTGTTGCAATGCTGACATAATCACTGCACAGAGATTGTGAAGTTCATGGTGAACTTGGTATACTTATTTGATTCATTGTATTGGTACTAGCTATCATCAAAATTTTAAGAGCAGACACTTGACATCAGGACCGCTGAATCTAAGTGACTACTTGAAGAGAGATAAATTGTGAGTAACTGTAGCTGTATCAATAATCAGGAGAAAAGTTGGGATATGTATTAGTATTAACATTTCTTCGAACGGCCACATCGTTTTGGGGCCTCAGCGCCTCCGTCCTGTAACACCTTTGACTTCTTGGACCGACCAGCCTTAGACTTCGTCTTGACAACCTCTTCGACTACTGTGACCTCTCCAACAATCTCATCTGGTCCAGGTCCATGCTGAACTTGAAGACTGGTGATCAGCGAAGAGTTGGTTGCTACACTGGCAGTGAGGGTTGATGTCATAGTGGTAGTTGACAAAGGAGTAGGAGCCTCATTGGAATCACGTAGCGCTATATTGCCTGTAGCTTTAGCGAGGACGTCAATACTAGCATTTTCATTGTCAGACAGAGACAGATCATCTTCTGTGTCTGCTGCTAATCCAAGTCGAGCGAGACACATTTCTTCTTGAAGATCATCAGCAGAATCCCTACTGTTAAGATCATGAGAGGGGCAAGAAGTGCGCTCGAAAATGAAGGTATTGATATGCTTGATGATTGTCTTCAGGCAAGGCTTCTCCCAGTCGCAGATCAGCAGTTCTTTAAAGAACATAAAGATCATGCCATAGTTGATTCTGGAGGTCTTCCCTTTGCCTTCTTGGGAAAATTCCTGGTCGGGTGATAATAGAAATATGTTCTATTAGAAGTGTACAGAGATTGAATCAGCCAAGATGAGCACAATGAATAAAGGCCTAGACTTACTGCGACAATAGCCCAAGCCACAGCCCCAGGTGTTACTGCCATGACGCCCCACTTAACTGCGTTGGGTGGAGCACCGCCCTGTCGTCTACTCTCATTGGAGAGTGATGTCCTGCCCTTAAGGCAGCAGCTCAGTGTCTATCGATACAGTGTAGATTAGATGTCAAATGTGAATGAAGTGAATGACGACGCACCTTAGCAATAAGTTGCCAGTTACCAAACAGTGTTTTACAACTGCAGTTGACAATATTCCCTGGAAACAACATAGGTGGCAGAGTCGGATATGACTCGCCGGCTTTGCCAGTGGTGCCAAGTAGCTGGCTGTCACAACCCCTTAAACAAATTAACGCAGGGCAGAGACTAGGACTCAAACACAGAAAGATCACAACAAAGGATAAGGCAGCAGGTATGTCTTGGATTGCTCACTTGGAGATACAAGAGGTTTGAACTAAAGAACTACTGGCTACAAGACACTACCTATATACATATATTGAAGCGGAGATCGAAACTGAGTATGAACTAACCAGCCAATGAGAATAATTAAAGGTATCGTATGATTCTATAATTATGATGTCATAACATGTGCTGCAGCTGCAGTAAGACTCTGGAACATTCCAAGAGTGTCGCATGGCATGATGTCATCTTCTGATGAGTCACGTGATTCTGATATAGGGGAGTTTGGTAATTCTACAATAGATGCCGTAGGCGCTTCCTCGACTATAAATACATTCTTAGGTTTATCTTTAGGTACAGGCGCTATACTTGTGTGCTTAAAGGACTTCAAATTCAGAAAAGTATAATGATTCGTATTTGGAACTCGTGACACTGGCGAATCTCAGTTTCTGTGTCGCGAGCATATGAGATGGCGAAGTAACACTGAGGAAGCTCGAAAATCTGACCAGTGGCACTCCTGAGCTTGTTAAGCTCGGAGGCACGACCAGCACAGACTGCCTTGGAGAACTGTAGATAGTGTCAATGGTACTAAGTAAGACATTGCATGATAATGAAAAATAAATGTATTACCACGTTCGAAAACTGATTCATCGGCACCAGGTGATACAGGTGCTGGGGGAGCATGTCGTACAATTCTGCCAGAACTGCAATCTCCTGCGAACCTGTAGTAGCATACCGAGCAGCTGTATTGAATGACAGTGCAGGGTCGGGAAGTGTTGTTTTGAGCAGGGCTGCTGGCGGAGGGAACATATTGACCATGAGACTGTATCGTTTTGCACAGACCTTGAGTTCTGCTTCGAAGGCCAGAATGTCTTCAGCAACCGCATCGTCCTTCTTGCGGCGACCCTTATTGGCCGATAGTATCTTATTCTGTTCCTCCACGATGCGGAGTCTTTCCTTCAGTGCCTGGTTTTCAAGCTGTGCATTCTTGACCCCCTGTAGACATCGATAATGCTTTGGTGAGTGATACGAAAGGGAATCATGTACTTTCATACTTACTTCTGCTTCGTGTCTAGAATGGTGCAGTCTTCGTTCACTGGCAGCCGCACTGGTAGCCTGACGTTGAACAATATCAGAGGCTGACCCTCAAACAACACTATGCGTAGGTCCGGGCCTCTCATCAGATGATGAAGATTCATCAGCATAACGAGATTGAGACATGATAACAAGTCTAAGGGGAGACGAAATCAGCGACACTTGAACGTCGAAGTGGTGCTTGTACCAACAGCACAACACCAGCTACAATTTATATGCAGTTTGGATGACAGTGGGAACATGTCGGACCAGTGCATATGGGGCATGGTATTGGGGTGTGGAGGACAGGTTGTGCGATTAATGATGTATTCGGAACCTTGATAAGCCTCTGGATGACATCAAATGAGTGGCTGTAGACTCGGATCGTGAGAATGGACTCATACTTACGGTTGGTTTGAAACGAGGATGCTGCAATATTACTCTCATCCGCCAAAAGCAGTATTGTCGGCGCGAGTGCGGTTGATGTCAAGAGACATTAAGTGTGTTGGGGCAGACCCGTCCGCTCAGGGTTTGTTAGACATGTTAGCGTTGAACTAAACCAAAGATAAACAGAAATTGATCAGTAGTTCCGACTCGAACATCCTGACTCTTACGGTTTGAGAGTCCCTGCCAGACAATGGAAGCTTGCAGGAAGAGTACATAATAAGGGCCCCATTGAGGATACAGCGTGGCGTGAATGATGTTGGATCTGTCGCATTGTTGGGTCGCCACAGAGATAATACCAAGCTTACAAGTATCCATGCCACAATTCTAAGTCTCCACCCAAGGTCTGTATGCTGGTGTCCTTGGTAAAGAATGCGCGTGTATTGTTTGGATATCTCCTGCAAAGAAAATGAGCACTACTGATAAAAGCGCAACGCACAAATTGCATGCCTGGATGATTAATTGGAGGACATTGATGACAGTCAGAACCTGAGTAGTCTGCTTGGTCTGTTTTCCGTCGATGAATGCTTGCAAACCGCTGTAATTTGACAGTAGTAAGTGGAAAACTGGGGGGGAAACATGCTTGATAAAAGTACATACCTGGAGGACTCCGCGGGTTGGGACAGACCCATCCGTTAGGGGTTTGTCTGACATTGATGGCCGTCAGAACTTGAGTAGTCTGCTTGGTCTGTTTGCCGTCAATGAATGCTTGCAAACCACTGTAATTCGACAATAGTAAGTGGAAAACTGGGGGGGGGGAAACTCGCTTGATAAAAGTACATACCTGGAGGACTCCGCGGGTTGGGACAGACCCATGTCATTATCAGAGTAAATAGAGCTTGAACTCGTGCTTAATGCCAAAGGCAAAGAGTTTGGTGAGGGTGTGTACACGCAAGAAGTTCAATGGAAACGGGCCTCGAACATGCCCGACACTTGATAATATGCCCTCCTGGAGAGATAGCTTTGCACGTGGTGATGGGACAGGATGCAAAGGCATAGAGAAGTCGCCACTACCGGATTGTGCCGATTTGCATTTGGTGCCCACGCACCATGATGTGCAGGCTGCAAATTGAGCTGCTTTGCAGCTAGTATGGTACAATGGGAGTCCTTGACTGGCGTAAGCAGTGGTTGAGTGAATGTGTGATGAAAGAAAGGGGAAGGTACAGTGGATGGAGAGGATCCAGAGAGGAAAATGGTCGCCTAACACGATTGGTTTGATTGGTTTCTGAGGATGTGAGATGGAGTATAGACAGTGCACTATGGGTGGTGATCTGAATGGAGATTGTAAGAAGATATCGCTGTCGTTGTGATCCTGCTCCTGAGCCATTCATCTACTTCATGTGTGGCATCTGCTGGGAACAATGATCGCTATCTAAGAGGAGACGGTGTCAACAATGAACATTGGTGACAGATGCTCAGATGACACCCTGACCTTTGGGGGAGTTTGATAATGGGCTGCGCAACAGCCTGAAGATATTGGTGAGACACTCTGGTCGCATGCTCTAGTTCTGGATTTTTGTACAGAACCTATGTACTGTGGGACAGACGTCGAGACGAGTGCCGTCATCGTTGCCGGTGTACTGTTTTTGTTGTCTTCATTGTTGCTGTCGTGATCATCACTGTGGTCAATGTTAGGGAGGAACAAAGGTTGCAATAGCTGAATCTGACGGCTGAAGAATGAGCGTCCCAGGCCATTATTAGACATTGACATGCTCCACAGACTCAGAGGGTCCAGAGAGGGAGGAAAAGAAAACGGACATTGCATGATGCGGCTAGTAATAAGTATGAGTACATGTCCCTATACTATGATGAACAACATAACAAAGGAATGTTAGTTGGCATGAAGCCGCAATGATGGTTACTAGTCTAAGTGCCTGGCTGCGAGGTGCATTTGCTTCATGCGCAGAAATATATCACTGTCTACAGTGTCCATAACGAGAAAATCACCAGGTATAGTGGGATCGGGAGCAAGAGCGACTCCTCGGATGATTGATTCTGCTAGTATGAACTCACTAGCAGTTTCTCTCGGTTGCGATCTAACACGCCAAAATTTCAGGTGTTTGTCCTTCTGGAGACGCCTCCCAATTGGTGCGTTGTCTTACTAGGATGTGATTGGCAATAAAATCACCAGTTCTCACTATCCTCCATGGTCAACAGTTCAGACAAATACCAACAGTTGATAACGTGGTCGTTCGTGGGAGGAGGCGTAAATAGCTGGGTCAATCTAAACAACTTCTAATGACTTTAGGTGGGTTGAGACAGTGACCGTTAACTGGCTTGATGTAGTGCTTAGGTACTTGAAGGTCGATAGTCCATTAACTGGCTTGATGCAGTACTTAGGACGGTGAAGATAAGGATCGTAAATGGTGTAGCCAAATCGATAACTGGCTTGATGCAGTACTATGATGCTACTAAAAGAGGATTGCAAAGGTGTGCAATATGAAGATGAAGATATGAATCACACAGTACACAATGAATCAGAGTAATATCTTGTAAACACTCCCTATTCTCAAAAATTAGAGGAGATCAAACTAAGCCTCTAACACAATCGAATCAACCAAAATATGTGGCTTCGAAACTAACTTCTCTGCTGCTCAGGCACTCACGATGAGTATGACGCAGAATCAGAACAGAGTACACCCTCTTGATGTAGTCTTAAAGCAGCCAAGCTCTTAATATTGTTGAATAAAGTGCTAGTCTTGTTTGTCGTCCTCCTAATCGTTAAAAATACGTAAATTCTCCCAACAGAAAAGGTATCCTGTGTTTGTAAAGAGAATGTGACGAAACTACAACTAGATGACTGATAACCGTGTACCAGCTAGTGTAATTCAAGGATTGGCTCAAGGTAGGCCTCAGAAGATCAGTATGTTGTGGGAAATGATGACAAAAGAATGGAGGGAATAAACTAATATTCACTCAGATGTTCACACAAATGTAGGGTGAGAAATTCAGGAAGATACTCAAATCCTCCTCCCTCTCTCTAAAAGGGGGATGTCTGTCCTCTCAAAGGAAGCTTATTTCAAAAGGGAGATTGTCATTATTCAGAGGGGAAACTGGGCCCCTTATATACTACTCTAAATGTGGCTGTGTAACTATCTATTTAAGGAAATATGACTCATCCTGACTCATACTGAGTCATATTAAAGATGACTCATAGTGACTCAGACAGAAAATGATTCATAATGACTCATACTGAGTCATAGTTGAAATGTCTCATGATGACTTGTTCACTTCTCAAATATTCCCATCTATCAACTTTCTTCCTTCAGTTTCCTGACTAATCCATCTCATCTTACTAATCCATTTCATCTGACTAAGCCATTGATCACACATGAACTGTTGAAATGTTGAAATGCTACTGTAAATATGTTTCAGAACATACAGAAAAAATGTGAAGAATTTGTAAAAAAAAAAACACTCATAAGATTGTGAGAGAATGCTGACTAATGTGTTGTGGTATGTTTGGAACTTTATCTTTAGATTGGATCAGTGTTAATTGAATTATTATGTAGTATTATGGGTTTGTTATGTCTGAAAATTACTCAAATCAAATCATAATGTGTTATAGAAAATTCTCAGTAATTTCATAAAGTATGGTAGAGAACGTCAAAGCTAAAAAGTAGCCATGACCATGCACAAAACAAGTTTGGTGCGTGTCAGCATCGTATGAATGTACAAGGGCGATGGGATAGGATGTGTCATTGACATTACATGTAAAGAGGAATAGGAGCCGTGCAAAAAACACACCAGTCGTGGTGTTAACGATGATGCAGTCATATTGGGGAAGATTGTGGAATCTCAGGCTGCAACGGAGATAGTCTGTGGTCTGGCAGAAGTCAACTAGTGACTCATAGTTAACCTTGAGGAATCGAAACTCTATTATCTGCTCAGTATTAGTCATGTGTAAGCACCGACATTCAATGTGATAGACTTACTTCGTCAGAAGGTAACATGTTCACCTGCTGCAAGACAGTGGGCAAAGCATTTAAAAATGCATTGAGCTTGGTGCAAAACTGCCTGAAGGAAGGGTTGTCAATATGTCGTTCGTCGATTGCCTCAAGAGACTTTTTCGGTTGCCTCGATCCAAATCTGATATGGAAATTGGATGCGATGTTAGTATCCGGGCCAGTCTTGTCAACCTCGTCTTCATCCATCCGAGCATCATATGCAGCCAGTTCGTCTACTCAACCACGGATGAACTCAGAAACGAGAGACCAATGGTCTGCACGTAAAATCTGTATGTAATAACCTAGATTAAAACTAGAACCAATGATATTGAAAATAGGACGATGAACTTGTGGTGCTACATTTTTGAAATTGGTTTGTTGTTGATATGACTCCTTTAGAGGACCATGACACTTCTCATTTGGCTTTGTGTTGTAGTTGCGAGTTGCTCCCTTAGCCTCGATGTCGTTGAATAAGTGGGCAGCTAGATGGATCTTCAGGAATGACCAGTTTTTGTCTGGCCATAAAGCTTCAGACTTGCGGATGTATTTCTAACGAATCAATCTGAGAGTGAAAGGGCCATCAAGAAGTCTAATATGACATACATTCATTAGTTCCAAGAAAGATTGAAGGGCTTTGCGTCCTGCAGCTATCATTTTCGTGGTATGTACCTCCAATGCTGCATACAGGTCCACCTCGAGGTATGCATGGATACATCGAAGGAGAAGGTAAGCAATTTTACATTCGTCAGTGTTCGGAAGAATATCATGAGCTGCAAATACTATTAGCTGGTTCGGTAGTACATAGTCCTGTGAGTAGAAGACACTCGCACTTCGATAAAAAGATCATTTACCTTGAAAATGTCTTCGTATTTACTGCCATCAGTAAATGTTATAGCCATGACAGCATCAAAATGATTCATATTGCGCCAACGTGGCAGTGCATCAAAACTACGAGTGAGAAATGAGAACAAATTATGTTGTGAAACTTGACAAGTTTACTTCTGGTCAACTTTTACGGCGAAGTCACGTCCCAAAAGACCGATTAGTACTTGTAGCTCTGGCCACATGTGGTCCCCAAAGAGACCTCGGAGGACAATGTGAAGGCGGTCATAGCATAGTGCACGGTGCACATCAGTAGTCTTGCGATTCATCTTGTGAAATGTGTTCTAAATGTGAGATGGTTATTGCAATAGATCTAATCAAATCAAACACTATCATACATCAACATCGCGAATTGACTGTCCCTTGAGTATTGCCTCCCACTGTCCTTTGCGGTGCTCTGCCCTTGCCTTGATCAAAAGGTCATTCATTGCCTGGCATGTGCGAAGAGTATAGTTATGGGGCATGACAGAAGACAATTTGTCCTCGGGGATCAGACAGATTGGGCATGGAAAGTTGCTCATCACGCCTCGAGTGAGGGACATTACACTCCTGGACCACCAAAAAAGTTAGATAACATATCAATAAACTTAACAAATGAAACCTGACTGCTCCTCGTAGTCCGCGGATAGTATCAACACCAGTGTATAGAAGAGCCTCACAACATCGTCCCAGCAATTCGCCCAGTGGCCATGTTTCGAAGGCGGTATGATTGATGCAAGCACTTTCTTGAAGGCAGCATGCCATACAGCAACTTTGAAGTTAGCGAATTGTTGGGTACCTTTGTATTTCAGGTCGTCTTTGACCTATGGAGTGATGGTTAGCTCTTGATGCAAATCTGTGATGAACGGCCTTGAAACGTACCAGTGGGAGCCATCCAACCACTCGTCCCCCACCCACCCCATTTCTGTTTCTGATGGTGACAGGAAGGTTTGCTAGCCGAGCGATGACAGGATATCCCTTCTCGTGCCCAAATGATGATAGCTTCGACTTGTCAGCATACAGGATGAACGCCAACAGTTTTGCTTCTGGAGGGATCTGGGACTACATAATTTTCCTACACATCAATGGTATGTCATAGTATGACATGGAAATACGTACCTGGCATTCCCAAAATGCATCTGCGGTCCATGGCTCATCAATGAACCTAATAAATGAGTCTCCATCAAATTTCGATAGCTGCTGGGCATCAAAAATGCAATGAGGGCCAATGTCAGGGTGTTGCAAAATATCTACTCCCCAATCCCAAAGGGAGCGAAAATAAACTGTATATTCCATGTCATTGCCATCAAGTGGTACTGTAATAGTATCCTTTTCGAACTGAACTGATCAGATGACTTGTGACAACAAACATAGATAAGACTTACCGGCGTCAAGCGATGGGACGCTGCTTCCCATGTATTCCGAACATCGGCGTAATTTTTAAGAGTGAAGTCTTCGGTCCTACCATGCTGAACCAACTGGATGAGGCACGTCGTTTGTTCATGAGTGAGTACGGTCTCGTGCACCAACCCCGCAACCTCAAAGTCAAGTTGGCATCTGAATGGGAGCCAAGGGTGGCGATCTGGGCAGGGTGGCTCGTAGTGATGTTGTCGTGTGAAGTCAGAGAATGCTTCAATGCGCATTGTGATCCTCGCGTGCGGATGAAACTCAGTGCGGATATCATCCACACTGGTATGTTCAGGGACATTCTCGGGCTCAGAGCGATCTAAACAAGATCTCAGCACACTGTATACTGACCAACTGATAGCAACTCACCCGATAGCATGTCAACGTCGGCGTTATAATGGCCGACGTAGTCGTTGTCATGATCATAGCCATGGTCCTCGTTCCAGGCTTGTCCTTGTACGGCCAGGGCCAGCACAGCAACTGTAAAAAGTAGAGTTATATTAGCAGAATCATATTAGTATTGATCCGCTGACCTTGTACAGGCGGGATCGAAGCCCATAGCTCTCCATCTTCTTCTGACTCTCTTGCTCGTTGCTCGCAGGCTCTTTGGTGATGATCGAAGCCTTTGGGCTTGAAACTGCGTCCACAGGTATCACAGACTTTCTGTCTGTCATCTGGTACATATTGCAAATACGCAGACATGCTGCAGTGGTGCGCTGTGCAATGCTGGCAGGAGTTCGGGATGGTATACACGTAGAGTACTGGTAGAGTACAGTGAGAACAATACAAAAGATGTTGTTGGATGAAACTCACACGCGAGTGCAATGCGTTAATGAAAAACGTGTCCACGGACTGCGTCATAATAAGTCATTATGTGTCAGATGATAATACTAATGACTTACTACATAATCGCCACACAGTACATTGACGGCTCATTGTTCGATACCCTGTTGGCTTGCGAGTGCACTGAAATGCAGTGTGATTGTGATCATAGGTGTGAGGCGACTGAGAGAATCCTGAATCAGAGAATGAGCGAACAATGTCATAACAAGAGCAAGCAAACAGAGAATAGCGAGGAATAAATGAGCACATATTCACTGTTCCACTTACTGATGGCATTCAGATAAACTAATCAATCCTGGACCAGACATTGCAAGAATCATCTGAATTGATTACCGCCGTGTTCGCCACTTGAGAGCTGATGCATCAATAACCCGATAGAGGCGCGCTTATGTGTGACGACAAGTCTAATAAGGAATGGTAGCGGCACTAGGTACTGGAGTTAGAGGCTGGAGGACCAGGGATTATGGCGTGGATAGTATTTGTTGCATGTTGGCGGCTCAGAACAAGATCGATCAGCTGTGGCAGTGCGATTTCAATCAATTTGCAATCAATTGCGTTTTTGCCCTGTTATATTACATAAAATAGGCCATGCTTGCATTGGAACTGACTCAAATTCTGAAGTCTATATCAATATTATTAAAATATTATCATATCTACGTCGCATTTGCAAAACTTTGAGCTGTATTGCAATTAGGTCACGTGTATTGTAATGTCCAATTCAAGACTTATCTCAATCACCGGCTATTGCAATGAGGGTGGGAAATTTCCGACACATGCAGAATCATTCCAGAAGTAGAGCTGATCACGGTCAAATTGGCGGTCCAGCATGGGCTTACCCAAGCGAGCACCGCCACCGCGGCACATGAACCGCAACGTCAAAAAAGATGTGACCCCAGACAGCAACATTTCAAACCACAGATAGGCTCGGAAAATGCGCGAGAGGGCACCAGACGGGCTATGGACGCCATAGGCAGCAAAAATCGATGTTTTTGAGCTGCGAGAGAGCTCTGGATGGCTGCTGGATGGGGTGGAGGGTCCTGGGTGAGCACAATGCAAACCACCTGTGGGAGAATCCCGAGACGCTAACCGAGAGACTGCAAATTTCGCACATTAGGACCGTCAATTTTTCGTTTACACCCAGCTTCGGTCTTGGTGGCGACGCATCCTTCCCTCCTGCCAAAAAAACACGCTGCACGCTGATGTGCTGCAGATTGACAGTCCTCGTATTTACAGTCCCGGCTGGCTGCTATACCATACATGGTACTGCCACCACTGATGTATGCACACATACGCTACTAGTACTAGTGAGTACCTCCTCTTCTCGTTCAACTCCCGTCTCCTCCACACATAGCGGCTGTGCTTGTCAGCCTACTGATCTCAAATTATACTTCCAGCATCCTCATCGTCATGGGCATCAACGACCTGTGGGAGGCACATTCCCACTGTTCACTCGGCAGGTGCTGAAACTCACCCCATCATTTGTCAGGTGCTCGAGCCTGCCGCAACGACGGTGCCCCTCATCTCTCTCGCCATCCGGGGCCGATATGAGGGACCTGCCCCTCACTCGCCTTATATTGTAGGCGTGGATGCAAGGTTTGTGTTCGCTCGCTGTGTTCGATGGCAAACATTCTCACATTCTCATTTCTTGATTCTAGTGCATGGTTCAAACAATGCCAGCAGGGCAGGTGGCACCGTGCACATGCTCAGACAGGCCAGAATCCCGCCCTTCGAACATTTTTGAAATCAAATGGGGCCACAGAGTGTCTACCAACGACCATTGGATGGTCAAGCCCACCCAGCGCCTACTGAATGCATTCAACGTGCAGTGGATCATGGTGAGTTTTTTCTTTTTTTTCATTGTCATCTATATCAATCCTGGCTATCCAGACTGCCAGAGAAGCTGAGACACAGCTGGCACTGATGAATGGTGCCGGTGAAGGTACAACAATTCAGATGGTGAGTCTGAACAATGTTGGGTCTTGCAGAACCTAGCTGCTATTCGACCCTAAAGGGTTTCTGGACCAGGCTCAAGGCTCAGAGAAGAGGAAATATGATAGAAACTTGCTGAATACTCAGACTCATAGTAGAACTGGTGAAAAGGTAACTTGATTATGTAAGCTACAAAAGTGCAAACATAACACTAAGGTAAAAACAGTCTCTGCAAGCCCAGCCAGAAATGAATCCCTACACCGGTATTATTGATGCTGTCATGACAGATGACAGCGACTCATTTGTTTTTGGTGCTCAGACTGTCCTGCGCAAGTAAGATCTCTCATGTTCTCTTTCACATGCCCTGCTGACTCTTTTTAAGCTCGACATTTTCAATAGATTCGACTGTCAAATTGTATACAACGAGTGCCATTCAAGAGCACTCAGGAGCACGTTTCTTTATCATATCCCCCCGGACTCGTCACTTACTACATATCCCATCCATGCAGCGGCACACCATCAAATTTGCACTGTCTACCACTATATCCCTACCTAGCTGTTTCTACAGGTAACTTCAATCTCGCTCGGGCATTTGTCCAATAGTTTATGATTATAAACCATACATTCTCTTCTAATCTACTACTGTACACACAAGTATGCACTACATAATCTAATTGTCTTGTCTCCAACCCATGAACAGAGCGCTCAAGAGCTTCTCCAGCGCACCTGTAACCATTAACAGAGCACATCGGTACCTGGTGCAGGGATTTGGTGAGTCTTGGGGGCCGGACAGAGACGGCACATACGTATAATCATGAATGGAGTGCTCATGAGCTTCTCCAGCGCACCTGTAACCATTAACAGAGCATGTTGGTACCTGGTGCAGGGATTTGGTGAGTCTAGGGATCTGCACGGGTACGGGTAACCCGCACGGGTCACGGGTACGGTGTAGAGACTCATGCCTCTCATTGTGCAATATGGCAGTTTTCACTGGGGAGTACATGGCACGAACTTGTAGCATCACTCTGTGTGCTACCTGCAGCTATCTCTATATGAGGCGCAGCTTTCCCGCGCAATGCGCGCCATGCGCGCGTACCTTTCCCGCGCTTCACGATGTATATGCGCGCGCGCTTTCCCGCGCTTGAGCGCCCTATAGCGCCAGCCATCCGGAAGCATCCATCCACTGTCCACCAAGTTCCCTAGTGCGTATATTTCCATTTCTCACATTTGCTTATCGTTCCATCTTTATTTTTATCATGGACCCTTACTTACATATATCTTTACATACCTTACTCGGTAGCGCTTCGGCTCCGCATGACAGCGCTTAGGCACCATACTTAAGCGCCAGCAGTACATACTAACTTACTCTCCCACCAGAACGACAGAGGACTTACTGGTTACTACCCACTATTTACCTAGCAGAACATAGTAGAAATCTATTTGTTTACACCTCGCATCTCTCTTCTCTTGTCTTACATCATATCACCACTTAAGCAAACTCACTCTTACTCTCTCTCATATCTGTATACACGCGCACGCTTTCCCGCGCTTCGCGCCATACACGCGCGCATTCCCGCGCCTTGCGCGCACCTGCGCTTTCTTGCGCTTCGCATTGGCCAACCAGTAGCGCTTTCAGCGCATACCTCTAGATCCTTGCTGCACTCGCTTCCCCTTTAGGGTTGAACGCACTTGTCGTCTCAAGTATAGCAGACTAGGCAACGCGCGACCTTACAACAATTATAGATACAGTCAGGAGCATTGTTCGTGCCTTGCTGTATCGTTGAACCTTCAACGGGTACTACTGGGGTACGGGTACGGGTCAGGATTCTAAGACCCGCGCTCTTACCCATACCCCAGCTATACCCATGCCTTCCATAAACGCGATACTTCCCGCGTGCACGCTACAACCGGCACCACCACCAAGCACTCACCTGCTAACACACCACCACCAGCATCCTCGCATTCGGCAGCACTCGCTGCACCCCCCATGCCAATTCTTCCGGCACCCGTTCTAACGCCACTAAGCACGTCAACGGATGCCCTCAGCCAGCAACCACCACCACCATTCACACGTTCCTCGATGCCGGCACCACCACCACCATTGCTAGCAGCTCCCTTCCCACAGCAACAACCACCTCCATCCAGGATGCCACCAGCAGCTCCCACCTCGTGCTACCAACCGCCAGCATCGAGCATCTGTGCCCAGAGCACGCCAGCATTTGCTGGCGTGGCTCAGACACATACGGAGGATACGACGACGAGGAAAGAAGGGAAAGAGAAGGAAGTGAGAAGGAAAAGAGGAGGAACGAGAGGAGGAAGGAAGGATCTTGTCAGTAAGTCGCCGTCCTGACTCTGCCCCCATTTTCTGCAATGAGGATGTGACGCCCGACACGTCACACTCTCACGCCACCACACCACCATCTCCCATTTCGACATGCTCACCTTCGACTTCGATCATATGCGATGAAGGTTCAACGATACAGCGAGGCACGAACAATGCTCCTGACTGTATCTATAATGTTGTAAGGTCACGCGTTGCCTAGTCTGCTATACTTGAGACGACAAGTGCATTCGACCCTAAAGGGGAAGCGAGTGCAGCAAGGATCTAGAGGTATGTGCTGAAAGCGCTACTGGTTGGCCAATGCGAAGCGCGGGAAAGCGCAGGTGCACGCGAGGCGCGAGAATGCGCGTGTGTATGGCGCGAAGCGCGGGAAAGCGTGCACGTGTATACAGATACGAGAGAGAGTAAGAGTGAGTTTGCTTAAGTGATGATATGATGTAAGACAAGAGAAGAGAGATGTGAGGTGTAAACAAATAGATTTCTACTATGTTCTGCTAGGTAAATAGTGGGTAGTAACCAGTAAGTCCTCTGTCGTTCTGGTGGGAGAGTAAGTTAGTATGTACTGCTGGCGCTTAAGTATGGTGCCTAAGCGCTGTCATGCGGAGCCGAAGCGCTACCGAGTAAGGTATGTAAAGATATATGTAAGTAAGGGTCCATGATAAAAATAAAGATGGAACGATAAGCAAATGTGAGAAATGGAAATATACGCACTAGGGAACTTGGTGGACAGTGGATGGATGCTTCCGGATGGCTGGCGCTATAGGGCGCTCAAGCGCGGGAAAGCGCGCGCGCATATACATCGTGAAGCGCGGGAAAGGTACGCGCGCATGGCGCGCATTGCGCGGGAAAGCTGCGCCTCATATAGAGATAGCTGCAGGTAGCACACAGAGTGATGCTACAAGTTCGTGCCATGTATTCCCCAGTGAAAACTGCCATATTGCACAATGAGAGGCATGAGTCTCTACATCTCCCAGGGACTTAAATTCTGAGTGTCCCCACTCAGCGCGTGTGTGGTGAGGATCTCAAGTGATAGTATGCGAGTACGATGCATGTACGATGCTTGGGTTGTTGGGCGATGGATGCGCACGCATAGGAATGTATCACATGATATGCACGAAGCGCGGGAATGCGCAGGTGCGCACGAGGCGCGAAGGTGCGGGAAAGTGCGCGCGCATATGCGCTCGAGGCGTGGGAATGCAGCATAGCATGGCGAATTGCAAGGGTGACTCTGGTGTGAATAATGCACCATGGGTGTGAGGCGATGATGTGAGAGTGATATGGCTGTGGTGTGCAAAGCGTGGGCGAGGCGCGCACGTATGGCGTGAAGCGTGGGAGAGTGCGCGCGCATAAGGCGCGAGAACATGCGTGAGTGTTGCATGCGCTGCATTCTGTGGGGGTGCAAGGGGTTGTTGCACAATGATCTCTGAGTCCAATATGCGTGCATGAGCATGATGTGAAGTGGCGCGGTCCAAGAGCGATCCAATCCATGTCCAAACCAAGTCCTGCTAGGTGCGCTAAATATTAGGTGCTAAAGGTTTGAACAGCATGAGTAAAACTTTATGCGAAAATATGAAGAGAAAACAGTAAACTTTGCAGATGTCCTATCCGACTTGTCTTCTTCGTGCGGCTGTCGACATCTACACCTTCCTATGAGCAAGGCGCGGGAAGCGCGCGCGCACGTGAGGCGCATGGGTGCGGGAAGATTGCGCGCATATGTGCGCATTCTAAGGTAAAAAGAGCATGGTGCCGCGTCATGCGTGCAAAGAGAAAATAATATCCTATTGAGCTAGGCGGGCACAATCTAAGGTTGTTTTGGTGTTTTTTTTTCTTCTATATTCTTCTAGGCGATCCCTATATGCATATATATCTGTGTGTTATTAGTCCTTTGGATGGTGTTATAATGAGAGAAAATAAAAATGAAAGAGCACTGGACGAAACCCAGGGTAAAACGAACGGTATCCTATGAAACAGCAATGGTATGTGTTTTTCTTTGGTGCGCAGCTGAAGCGCTTGAAGCGCGTGGTGTGTGTGGCATAGGCGAGGGTCAGAAGGCGCAAGGCTGGCGCGCTTGGGGTGCTTGGTTCCTCTTCATCAAGCCTTTTTGATTGTGACTCCGAGGCGGGCTAGTAACTGGCAGAATGAATTCCTGCACAACGCGCTGCAGGTTGAAGGCGCGCCAATGGGAGGCGCTGCAAGGGGTGTAGAGGTGCTCTACAAGCTGATAGGATGCGCGCGATGTGCGCGCCTTGGGGCGATTTCGCGCGAATTCGATTATATTGGCCGAACACACAAGGAACGGCCATTTCTCTGCAAATGTGTTAGCGAGAGACATATATAGTTTGGAATTAGGCGCAAATGTTGCGCGAATGGGCTGTAAGGGTGGTTTATCAAGGCGCAATAGGCGCATAGGTGAAAGAGAATAGTGCACGTCAGGGTGTGCAGGAACGAAATTGACATGGTAAGCAAAAACATGAAGAATGCGAATAAATGTGGAAAGTGCGAAGTTGAAGATGATGATGGGGGAGTTAGGCGCATATGTATGTGTCCGGTGCGCGCCTAAGGCGCGCCTGGATGGCTGATTGGAATATATTTTGTGTTGAATAACAGAAATGTGATTTAAAAGGGGAGAAACAATAGAAATGCGATAGTGTGAAAACTCTGCTAAAATTATGAATGCGCGAGGCGCGGGAATTACCGCGCGATGCGCGCGATCATGGCGCGTGAACAAGGGTTGGTGCGAAGATGAAATTAAAGTGTTTGGAATTCTCATATAGCTCCTTAAGAGCTTTAAACATGAAAGGGACAAAAAACGCGAAATGAGATGAGGGAAACTATACAATGCCTCTAGGCGCACGCATTGCGCGTTCTCAGGCGCAATATGGTGCGCCTGAGTCATCCCAGGGTCGCCTGAGACATGCTCTGCTTGGTGGTTGGGCAGTGTGATGCACGGATGCTTTACTGGCAAGGGATAGTCACTAGAAGCAAAAAGCGCGATGTGTGCGTGATCGTTAGTGACAGATGGAATTACCAGAGGCAAAGTCTGGTTGACGCGAGGTGCAACTTGACCCTCTGATGCGGTAGAAGGCTCCTCTATAGGCGCGCTAAGGTGCAATAGATGTTTAGGGTCATCCCTGACCTCTGGCGATGTGAACGGCGATAGCGGTGACGGTGACGGGGCAATTGGCAAGATTTCTTCCTTAAGCGATGCAATAGCGATAGGCGAGTGTGTTTCAAGCGATGGCGTAATAACTTCCACAATGGGCGCGTTATTGTGCAATAGATGTTTAGAGTCATCCCTGACTATAGGTGATGCGATAGCGATAGGCGAGCGTGATTTGAGCGGTGCATTAATGTGCAATAGATGTTTAGAGTCATCCCTGACTAAAGGCGATGCGATTGATGCTGACATGGGCAGCAAATGTGAATTGTCAGCGTGAAAAACAGGTGAAGAAAGAGATGATGATGGGGGCAAAGAGGCGCCTGCAGTGCGCTTCTGGTTGCGCTTCGCAGGCGCGCGCTCGAGTTCGTGATCTAAAGCGATGCAGTCTGGTATAGCTTTGTGTGCTGGCGCAGTTGATGGTTCAGGCGAGCGTGAATCGCGCGAAGGCGTGGGAAAATCGTGCGCACGAGGCGCAAGGATAGGAACTGGTGGCCTTTTGTCAAGTACAGCATCTGAGGATGCACGATAGAAGAGTCCGGCTGTCACACTAGCGCTAGTGGACGTATCCTGCGTTGCGCGGCTCGTGTAGTATTGATCTTTGCGCTTGGTTACCATGGCTTGCACCGGTGCTTGCGCTGGCGCGGTCGCTGGGACTAAGTTCACAATTGGCACTACTACAGGCGCGTTAACTGGCGCGCTTGGCGCGGGAAAAGTGCGCGCAGGTAATAGGAACTGTGCGGCTGCAAAGACGTCCATAAACGGATATGGGTCATGTGGATAGTGGTCGGGGAACTTGATCATAAGGCGCAAGCGAATTTGCGGCTGAGCATCTCTAGGGATTCCTTCCATGAATAAGCGGTCGCGTTCGGCCTTTCCAATACGGTCTTCATCCATAAGTGGCTGCATAACCTTCCTGAATGCGCGCAAGTAATTGCTTAGTTCGGTGCAAGAGGGCATAGGTTTGTTAGCGTATTCTCGTGTGATGGCACGTAAGTCTGCGAGTGCGTAGCGTCTCTTGCCATCCCATCCTGGATACATTACCTTCACCTCATCTAAGAAGGCGTCGTAATCGCTTACTGCCGCTTCAGGCATGCCTCCCCATAGTTCTCGATCATCGCGTTCAAGGTAGCGAATAATACCTTTGATGCGGTTGAGTCCTTGGAGTCCTGCTTCATCAGCGAGCTGCTCATATGCGTCAATGAACTCGGCGAGGTTGTCTGTAGTGCCATCAAACTTGGGCGCGTTCGTCGTGCCACGGATGGGCATTCTATAAGGCATTGAAGCGCGAGAAAGGCGCGCGCGCGAGGCGCGAGAAAGCGCGACTAAAAATGGTTAGCTTGTGAAAATGCAAAGAGATTGACCTATATGTGCTAAATGGCGCTAAGTGCAAAGGTGCACGGAACTAGATCTTGCTGACTGTTCCCCTCGCGGTGGGCTCCAGTTGAAGGTTCAACGATACAGCAAGGCACGAACAATGCTCCTGACTGTATCTATAATTGTTGTAAGGTCGCGCGTTGCCTAGTCTGCTATACTTGAGACGACAAGTGCGTTCAACCCTAAAGGGGAAGCGAGTGCAGCAAGGATCTAGAGGTATGCGCTGAAAGCGCTACTGGTTGGCCAATGCGAAGCGCAAGAAAGCGCAGGTGCGCGCAAGGCGCGGGAATGCGCGCGTGTATGGCGCGAAGCGCGGGAAAGCGTGCGCGTGTATACAGATATGAGAGAGAGTAAGAGTGAGTTTGCTTAAGTGGTGATATGATGTAAGACAAGAGAAGAGAGATGCGAGGTGTAAACAAATAGATTTCTACTATGTTCTGCTAGGTAAATAGTGGGTAGTAACCAGTAAGTCCTCTGTCATTCTGGTGGGAGAGTCAGTTTGTGTATGTACTGCTGGCGCTTAAGTATGGCGCCTAAGCGCTGTCATGCGGAGCCGAAGTGCTACCGAGTAAGGTATGTAAAGATATATGTAAGTAAGGGTCCATGATAAAAATAAAGATGGAACGATAAGCAAATGTGAGAAATGGAAATATACGCACTAGGGAACTTGGTGGACAGTGGATGGATGCTTCTGGATGGCTGGCGCTATAGGGCGCTCAAGCGCGGGAAAGCGCGCGCGCATATACATCGTGAAGCGCGGGAAAGGTACGCGCGCATGGCGCGCATTGCGCGGGAAAGCTGCGCCTCATATAGAGATAGCTGCAGGTAGCACACAGAGTGATGCTACAAGTTCGTGCCATGTATTCCCCAGTGAAAACTGCCATATTGCACAATGAGAGGCATGAGTCTCTACAGCGACACACCACCTGCCACAACATCAGTGTCTATTTCGACGTGTCCGTCATTCACGCTGTGCCTCCACTCCTCCTTGTGCCATCCACATATGTTCGAGTCATGTCAGCATTCACTGACGTGTGCTGGACATATGTGCTAAGCACTGGCAGTGATACCTATGGTACCCGCAGGTAAACCCTGCACAGGTGCGGGTGTGGGTAGGGGTCTGAGCTTGTTGTACCCGCCAAAAACCTGTACCCGTCAGAGCGGGTACAGGTTTTTGCCAGGTGCGGGTGCGGGTATGGCCTCCAATACCCAGGGGTTTACCCGTGCAGTTCCCTAGGTGAGTCTCGAGGGCTGGACAGAGACAGCACGTACCTATAATCATGAATGGAGCACTCATGAGCTTCTCCAGCGCACCTGTAATTATGAACGGAGCATGTTGGTACCTGGTGCAGGGATTTGGTGAGTCTCGAGGGCCAGGCAAAGATGGCACATACCTATCACCATCAATGGAGCACTCATGAGCTTCTCCAGTGCACCTGAACCTGGCAGCACATTTAGGAACCTATGAATATAATAATCGACTCGACTGGAATACATGAAGTGGGACTGGATTTCTGTGCTTGTGGGACCATGCAAACACACGTTAAGCAACTGCTACGCTCTCGACTCTTTCCAGCAACCGTTACTGACCCCAAAACTGCGGCTACTTTCGGCGTGCTCGAACAGTATCACTTACTGTCTTTTGAGTCTAAAGCCTCCGCGTTTGAGTTCTATCAAGCCCTCGCGCGCTTATCCAACAATACGGGCATGGATCTGCCAAAGGTATTTTATTTACTTATTGCGAAGCACTGTGATAACAAGAACTACAGGACCGTTATCCTACATTCTTGCGAGTAGTGCACGAATGGCGAATCCTCAAGTTGCTCAAACGTTTCGCTCGGGGACACTGTCCGGATGGCGTCGTGACAACAGAGCCTGGACAGTGCGCAGTGCTCTGCCCTGCCTGTCCGCACCCCAGAAAAAACCTGCCGGAGAACTGGGAGAACGCCTCGCTTGATAAGCGGTAAGTTCCATATTGGTTCAAAATTCTTTACCTTCTAATCCAAACACAGATGGCTGTATGCTTTATTCGTTGGCATCGATGCCAACTTCCGTCTGAAGCGGAAGTTGGTATCAAGTGATATTGTTGATCCTGGAGTCAGTAAGGGATGGTCGTATTTTGTGGAGGAGAAGGCGTACAAATCATATCTAGAAGACAATAAAGACCGGAACCAGGAGGTAAGTCTTTTTTTGGTCAACGATTGTTGCAAACAACTCAGTCACCGATAGCGCAGTACATGCGCCAGTCACAACGCTGTGAATATGGCCGATACAAAGAAGTCTAGAGGCCTTGCCGCTACAGGTGTTGGGACGGTGGATTGTGCCAGGCACAATATGAAACTTCGCAACGCAGTTGGTGACTTACAGAAGGGCGAGAAGTATGTATTCCCCATTGTTTATTTTGTCACGCTACCGCCTTACAACACTGCACAGGTACATTAATATGGATTACCTATTTTTTTCGGCAATGAAACACCACGACGTCATCGTTCTCAACATATCATACGATATCGCGTGTCAATGGTCCAAGCATCTGTGGTCACGGATGTCAAAGCTTCCTTCCGCGTTTCATCTGGATCACGACAACAAACAGGTCAACTTTCTTATTCCAAAATTCCATCTACCGGCCCACATCGAGCCATGCCAGATTGATTTTTCTTTTAATTTCTCTCGGCATGTTGGTCGTACTGATGGCGAAGCTCCGGAACGCGGGTGGGCTAATATTAACCCGATCGCATCAAGCACCAAGGAGATGGGCCCAGGCTCTCGGCGTGATACACTCAATGACCATTTCGGTGATTGGAATTGGAAGCGTGTTGTCCAGCTTGGTAAGCATTGTCGTTGGCATTTTGTTCTTTCTACTAATCATGATGCAATATTGCACTTAGGACGACTCACTGCTCGAAAATTAGCAAACGCCGTGGAGCAAAAAGCCGATCATCAACGCGAGCTTTTGGAACTTGAAAGCTGCCTGCAAGCACAAGATATTTCCGAATGGAGAATTGACATAGAGGCTTGGGAACTGGATCGCATGCAGCCAAATCCATTCAAGGTCCGAGTAGCATGTATGTGTTTTTGTTCGTTTCAATTTCTCTCCGTTGACTTTATTAGCCAAGACACAGGCTGCTATTCGTCTAGAACTCGCACGTATTGAAGCCGCAGAACTTGAGTCTGGCACAAATGTCTCCCTTCATGCAGAAGTCCCCCCCTCGGTATTAATCAGTTCCGCAATTGACCTAGAAGATCAACAGTAAGTTAACCAGCTCGTGAATTCACGAGCAAAGAACTAATGAGCACACAGACGACGTTTATCACATGAGATAGCAGCACTCGGCGCCCATGCAACCGACCACCAACTCGCTAAGGTCCAGCTGCATGCCAATACATTACGCAGGAAAGTTGATGGGTGGCAGGAGATCCAATTGCTTTATATGCCATTCGTGTCTCGCCTACGCGCCAATGAAGATTGTGCACGCTCCTCTACGGATGCAACACCCGCTGTCGAAGCTATTAATCTGTGGCTACCATCTGCAGTCGGCCCAGACACACAGTGTCCTACTCAGCTTCATCGCTTCGAATGGATGTTACGCTACGCCCAAGCAAATGATGCGTTAAAGGACATTCGAAATCTTTTGCGTCTCCGCTCACACCTATATAAATTCAAGGATAACAACATCGTCGGCCAAGCAGCTAATACCCGCGCAAGAAGTACTATCAATAAGACCGATGTCAAAGTCAGCATGGCCGCTGAGCGTTATGAAGTTGCGAGGGCGGCGCTCACTGCTCTGGCGCAGATTCTCGATGAAGGCCCGGCCTGGCAAGATATATTCAAGCCTCTCAATCGCAACAGGGACCTGAAATCGTTGAAGGACATGTGGGAAAAGGAGACGGAGGGGATGAGACACCTGTCGTGGATCTGGAAGACACCGGGGGTGGCAGAGGACGCCAGTGTTGGCCTACATGATGGTAAGGCCTAATATTTTTCAATTTGCTTGCACTGACAGACATGCTTATGGTTAGCCCTTCGTATCGAATGGTGCAAGGCGCGCGCGCGCACGATGCGATGGGAGGAGGAGGTCGATTTGCTGAAGGAGGAGCAACGGCGGGTCATTGCATTCCTGGACTGGCAGGCAGACTGGTGGTGGTGTCAAAGACAAGGCCGCGATTCAGAACACTTGGATGACTGCTTGAGGGAAGGTTTGAAGGCCTATGCCGAACGCCAGGCATCGCTGCGCAGGGCTTTATCGGCTCAATTTCAGGCATTGTGGACGACACCTACCCTCCCAGCAGCAACAAGCATCGACACAGCAACATTCACTGTTTGATTTTTGAGATACATGCTTGTACAGTAGTCACGTTTTATCTACTATGATGCATTTTGGCCTGCTATTCTCAGTGTGGTATGGGTGTCGGTCACCGTGAGAGGCAACAGTGGGCGTCGGTCACCGTGGGAGGCAACTATCATGCGTCGTGCATGATATCATGCAAGGCAGCGGCTGTTGTGCATGGCAAGACGCAATGCAAGACTGCGGCTGTCATGTATGGTGCCATGATTGTCATGCATGGGGTAACACTGCGGGTATCATGCAAGGCAGCGGCTGTCATGCATGGCAAGACACTATGCAAGGCGGCGGCTATCATGCATGACGGCAAGACACTACTATGCAAGACTGGGGGTGCAGCCAAGACACCATGCATGGCAAGGGACAGTGTAGCCTGATGTATACCATGCATGAATGACAGACTAGGATAGCAGTACAAGATGCATGACGTCTGTACTCTAGTAACAGTACTATCATGCATGACTACCCCACCATCAGGTGACTCACCTCACTGATATACACCACCAGCGAGACCCATCGTCTGGCCAACGGGTCTTGGATGCCGATTGTGCTGATTGTGCTGATTGTCGGTGGTCCAGGTCCAGGTGGAGCGCGATTGGCAATCGAGCCAAGGAAGGAAGCGAGCGCTGTGGCTGAGTCGTCACGTGACAAGTTTGCAGTCTTAAGCGAGGACTGCAAACGCCACCGGTGGGACCGTCAATTTTTCGCACGAAGATGAGTTATCGATGATAAAGCTATTGTCAATGACTTCACATCTTCTGCGTGTCTCACTACACGCATGCTAGTGCTATTGTTCTCCACAGCTCTGTGATGCACATTCTGATTCATCGAGAAATGGGTTCGAGATCGTCCTAGTCACTAAGATCTCTTCCCCCCCAATGGGCCCCCATCATGATAGACTCGTCATGGATTTGCCCCTGTCAGTCCTTTTTCTGTTCTTTCTGAAACTAGTATGCAACAGGATCCATTCTTGACTGAGTTTCAACCTCCAACACTCACCCACTGAATCAACTCGAGGACCAGTATCAATATGCTGAATCTGGTGTGATGAAACCTGCCATCTGACTCGAAGTACAGGATCATGGCAGATCGGTTTTCTCGTGTAGGAAGACCAATAGAAGGGAACCAGTCGTTATTCCTTGAGCCTACTATGGTATGTGCTTTTGAATTCACTCGTTAACGAGATATTATTGACTTGTAAGTTGTCGGCCGCCACGTCATCGTATTCAATACTTATTTGCTACTACGATGCGTTTCTCAACTTTATTGATCACAAGCTATCACCAGGCCTCCCGAACAGCAAGTATTCACTACGCGAAGCGCGTTGTGGCTGCCATGACCGGTCCATCATAGATCGATGTAGTCTATCCCGGCTCCGAGAGTAAATGTCATTATTGATGTGAGAGTACACATAGACTAAGAAAATTCTGTGAAAAGAAACAAATAGTAAGGAACGTCATGTCGACAGGCGAGCTACAGGGGATGACAGCAAGTATAGTGATATAAGTTTGATTTGACTCCAGGAGATAAACATCCAAATAAGCATCTTAAATAGTGATTTGATCTATGATTCGATTCTCTTGTAGTACAACACGTATGCTGGGCGTCCCTAAGAAAATCGTCAGGTTCGAGTCTCAACCTGCATATCAAAAGCTTACCACAATGTCCTTGGCGTCAGTTGGCATGACCCGACTGTCGTCACAATAAACCCATCCTCCACGAGAAGCGATAAAAGCGGTATCTGGACACCCGAGTTGTTGACAAAAAGGTAACATAGCAACAGCAAAAAAGCTCACAATGTCCATTGCTTAGATTTCCAAAATGATTCGTCACGCCGTATAGATCGTATTTGTATGGTGGCGTCTGTACTCGCGGATCACCAATACCATTCGCTGAACCTTTATGCATCCCAGGGGGTAGAGCTGGAGGCATGTAATTCGTCAGATCCAGACCCTTGAGAGGAAAGTCGACGACGGTCTCAATCTTGTCTGTGAATACCCCTTTGTGCGAGAAGCGCTTCAGGTGAATGAGCAGGATTGGTGGAAGGCGTGATAACGAGAGCTGTTTGGTGGCATTACGCAAGGTTTTGCAATGCGGACAGTGCCTGGTAATGACATGAGAACAATGCCATAAAATTACGCGACACTATACCAAGCCTCCGTTCCCGAAAGTACTTCTTCTTTAACAAAAGCGTCTAGGCACGACTGCAGGGATGTCTTGGACAGGCCTTTTACGGAAGGCATGGGAAGCGAAAGGTACATGAAGGAATTATACGTCGTCGATGTCTGCATGATGTCGCAAGCATTGTCAATTGTTTGAGAATGTCTAAGAAGATTCCAAACACACCTTACGACATGTCAAGCACACCAACCGATTCTTAAATTGTCCTTGAAAGAAATCTACAATAAGTGAATCGTTCCGCATTCGGTAAATCTCCCATTCTTGTGCACTGGCAATCGACTGAGGAAGCCGCTCCAGTTCGGCCTCGCGTTCAGGCGTCGTTCCGTTGGATGGTTTATGAAGGACACGATTGAGGTCCTCATGGAGACCATCAAGTAAGAAGGTGAGGAATTCTTGCGAGTCATGCTGGTCAGATCCTGAAAATTGAGGAGCATGTGTACATATTGATTTCTTGCTGACGAAGTCAGTTGTGCACCAATGAAGACAACAAACTTACCCTGAACGAAGCGGGGATCAGATGCGGAAGCTCGGAATGTGACATTTCGTAGAGAATAGTTGCGAACGCCGATGCGAGGTTCCCCTTCGTTCCCATGGGGTTGACCGCATTGACAGCCTTCTTCCACCGGCCTTCTATATCAGAGTCATCTCCCATAAGCCCTTCATTTGAATGTAGATTTTGACATTCATACATACCAGTGAAGAATCTCGCGAATGGCACCGTGGCACTGAGACACTGAATTGTAGCATTCATGTAACATGTATTTCCCAAATTCTTGAGGCCAACCGTGACAATCTGCATGTCAGACCAATATGTCACGGGATAATCAGACGCTATTATAGGCGGTTTGGGAGGCTCCTTAAGCGTGCTAACGGAATAGGACTGCGAGTGCGAATGATGTCGTTGGAACGAGGAGGAAGCAACCGGAGGGGGAGGGCGAATAATGTGAGAATGAGGTAGATCGGGGTAGTCGATGGGGAGGCGAGCACTAAACGACGCACTGCCAGTACCCTGTTCGACGTAGTCGCTTCGCCTCCGGACAAGCGGAGAGTGGTTGATGCTCGCTTGCGGTGGAATCGCTGGGGGGTGAGAGATTAAGGACGTGGCCCCTGACCTCGAAGCAGAGGAATGACTTGTGGTTGAGAAGGAGGGGTATTGGATCGATGTGAATGCCGCTGCAGAACCGTTCGCGAGAGAATGGGGTATCACGGGAGGTGTGCGGGGTGTCTGTGGGACAATGAGCAACGTGTAATCAAATTAGGGTAAATGCCACGTACACTATCAGGACGGCTATAACTGTATGATATGGATGACGGGATATGCGTAAGAATGTTCGCGCGGCTTATGGAAGCGGGAGTGTCACTTAATGTATCTGAATCGTGGGACTTAAGCAATAGCCTAGTACCGGTACATCAATACTAGACGCAGGATGGAAAAGGTTTAGCTTACCCTGGAGAATCGTTCGGCAATTTCGGAAACCGGCGTTCAGGTGATGAGGGTATGCCAGACAGGGCGTCATTTGTTGAAGGTTTCCAGGGGCGTAAAGCTGATTCGAAAGTTGACCTAGTACCAAAATATCAATATTGGACACAGGCTCGAAGAGTGAATGCTTACCCTGAGGTGTCCATTAGCAATTCCGGAAACCGGCGCTCAGGTGATGAGGGTATGCCAGACAGCACGTCATTTGTTGTAGGATTCCAGGGGTGGGAAGCCGGTTCGAATGTTGATATACCTCCTAGATCCTTGATTGCACTTGGTTTTTCCACTTCATTGGCTGCAGCGACTCCACCAGCAACTCGATCAAACCCCGTCTCTGACGATTCAGTAGACGTCGGGGACGGCGGCCCCAGTGACGACGGCGGGACAAATGCATATGGTGAAGGTGCTGTAGAGTTTGATGCGGATGAAGAGGTACTGAGGACAACAGTCGAGGACAACGAGGGAGACGTTCGATTAGAGCGGACTGGATCCGGCAGGTACAAGGGAGGAGGAGTCCCAGGAGCAACTTCCCGCGAATAGCGTTTCGTCGTGGGGTCGACGAGTCCATTTTGACTAAGCATCTTCATCCGATCTGCGAGCGACTTCATATTGGATAATTCTCCCTGATGAGGTGAAACACTATGGAAGAAAGAAGAGTCAATATATACGAGGGTCAATCTGTTGGGTGCAGCACCCACGTTGTCGTCGATCTCTCAAGATCAAGTTCAGCCTCCAGACCTTTGATGCGGTTCAGATAATTACTGTTTTCCTGTGGATGATATCATTGGATGGTACTCTACACTGAAGACATAGTGCGAACCTGGAAGAACTGTAGGAACTCATTGTAAATTGGGCTCCCTTTAACCCTGTCTGCGGCATAGCTGGGGTGCTCCGTATAAATCGCAATCAGGTTAGCTGCGATATAGAAGGCATGCAGAGCTGCCTTTGGGTCCCGAGCGGCGTCCTTGGATCGAGCCAGTTGTATCTGGGAACGGGCCGACCCAATGAGTGTTTTGGCACTAAAACCTTTACTGCATTCCGCAGTACTTTTAGCATGCTCCTTGATCTCCTGGACAGATCCTAAAGATGACAAGCCATTGTGCATAGTTGAAGAATTTAAGGTAGGATCGATAAGTTGTCGAGGCAGGTGTGCTCTATTAGTACTGTGAGTGTCTGGACCGAACCCTGCGAGACTAGGTGATGGGGAAAGGACAACGACACCAGGCATCCAAGAAAACGAAAAGAGTAGCCTCGAGTAGCCCCGAGTAGAGTCAGCGATTCAGTGCGTGGCAGGTACTGAGCCGCTCGGCGACGGAGCGAAATACTTGGCAGAACAACACAACTGAGTCCCACTGCATCGTGTGACAATATTGATCCCGATTACATAACTCAACATCAAGCCACTCTGAATATTAATGTTCTTTCCTGAACGACGAGTGCACTAGTATCGTACAAAGTTCATTTAAAATACAATGGGGTATTCAAAAAGACCCGCGTCTATCCATCCATTGTGTCATCAAGGGGGGAAAGACTATCATCAGGAGACTGGCCAGCACCGACCCCATTTCGGTGCTCAAAGTGGCATTTGTGGCACCGCCAACGGCCCGAGTAATGTCCACTCGGATAGAATGCAGGGGAGTATTGTGTAGAGCACATATCACATTGAAGCGCAGGCTCAGCCGAAACGTCAGCCGACGAGGCGCCGTCCGTGCGGATATTCAAGGTTTGGTCGAGTCTCCTAGCCTTCCGAAGTAGAGCATGCGCCTGAGTTACAGGCGCCTGTTTATAGATCCGGCAGTAAACTTGCAGAGCAGTCTGCCGCACCGCTTCAGCAATTCTAACAGGTGAAACATTGTGATCCCTCACCTCTCCAGTCTCATCCGTTTCACATACATCATATAGTTCCCGCCTGCTGTTCTCGTGTTCCTGGCAACATACGATAGGAACCATGTTGCCAGTCTCACCCTTGAAGGTGATTATACCATCCCGACGTGGATGACGCACCTGCAATAATTATCCTATGACGCAAAACGATGAAAAAAAAACGAAAAACCGTACCGGTTGGATCTCGAAACCAAAATGGTGACCTTTCCTCCAAGCACAAGATGAGTGGTATTCCCGGACACAGTCACTGCATCGGATGACTGCACCGCTGGTTTCGCCGCATAGAGCACATTTCTGCTTAATCGTGTCAACTAAATAAGGATAAAGGAAACGGATGCGTCCTTACAGATGCCCATCTCTGTTTGGGTATGGTGCTGATGCCCTCAACGAGCCGGAGTTGCGACACATCCGAGAAACTGATCTCAGGAGTAAAGACAGCACACAGTACGTGCGCCCACCCTTGTCCTTCTGTAGGCTTGGAAGCACGTAAGAATGAATCAGCGTTGGGGAATTGAACTTTCTTCTTGGATTTGCGCCGTGGACACAACAAACAGTCAGTGTGCTAGAGAATACAAGTTATTATCATACGGTTATGACAAACCAATTTTTTTGGTTGATTTACCATAGATGATTCCAGGGTCTCTTCATTCTGGCAAATGTCGCACATCCACGAGTCAACGGCGCTCTTGTCCACGTGAACGCCGCATGATGCTGTATATTCGTGCTGTTGAATTAGTGTATGACGTGATTAGATCAGCGACCTCACCTGCATGCACTCGGAATTGACACTGGTTACACTTCAGTACCTTACCCACTGGACCATTCTTCTGGCATGCCAAGCAACGCAGTTGTGGGGCCATTGGGGCATTAGGGGGAGGTGTCGCATTTACAGAGGCCGATGTTGAGGTCTTAGAGAAAACGAAAATGAATAATTGAAGTACCAGGGCGCGTCCGCCATTACCTTCACTCGTTTCGTACTAGGTCCATTTAGGGGTGTTCCTTCACGTTTATCCGAGCCCTTCTTGCTAGGCGGTAGAGCATCCTCGCGGACTGTACGGAAATTAAGGTCCGCATATTTACGCCAGTTCGTCCCACAAGTATCACAGAGAATATCAGTAGCAAGGCCCTTGGGGGCCCTCCACCAATTCTCCGATTCACGAGTACGGCATGCGCCACAGCTATTGTTGTGTCTGGACAATCCAGGCATGATTGAACCTTCGTCATCAGAGAATTGGTCGGTGACAGCCGCAGTGGCTGAGGGCAACTCATCTCTGCCCTCATCTTTAGCCTTGAGTCTCGCGGCTCTGATTTGTGCATTCTCTTCCTCTAGTCTCGAGCTGGATGGGAAAGAATAATAAGAAAAATCAGGGAAGATAATCCATGCCTACTTTTTCCAGTGCCCATAAAACCGCACGACCTCAGCCGTGGAACGGGTACCAATTTCGTCATGTACGGCCCGAAGTTCAGCGCCGTAGAGGAAAATGCCGTCCTCGAAAGCAGTCACCTCATCTGCGGTCCACTCCCGGTCGGTATGCCTCGTTTCGCCCTTCTTCCACTGTGAACCAGTCAGATTTTCTCACTAAAAAAAACCACATCTGGGACATTACCTTCTCTGGACGGGTGGGAATAACACTCATATCAACAGTGGACCAGCCGCGATTCAATAAATGTGCCTGAGTAAACCGCCTGAGGGCCTCGGTCAGCCAGTCGACACTGTGCAATTTTTCCGGTTTTCTGCTCAACACCACCTTCCATGCTTCCACTGAAATTTGTATTTTTAGCAAATGTGGTCCCCCAGATCATAAGGCACCTACTTTCAGCGACTGCGAAAAAAAGTAAGTTGTTTACCTAAGCCTAGGGAAGGCTAAAAATACGTACTTTCTTCATCTGTCAAGGTGTTGATCGCGCTCAGAACTTCGACGGTATAGTCTCCGCCCCGCTGTTCCGGATCTAAGTTGCCTTGAGCAGCATCCCGGGCTAAAAGGAGAAGAAACTTACCTGAAGGCGAGGGTACATCAAGCGTAGTTGGAACAGTAGCTTGATATTTGGGGCCAACGCGTGTAGCAGATCGAGGGAAGATGAGATCGTCAGGATCTATCGTCCAGATGTACTAAGCTTCACACATCCCGTATCAAACTCAAACTTACCAAGCGTATCTTCTGCCACTGTGTATTGCCTTCATGGGAACATGGGCAGTCAGCTTTCGCTCTTAAATACCTAACGAGATAGGGATGCGGTCAGGCGCATACACTTACCCAAAGTACCGAAACGGCCACATTTTAAAGTACTTGATCTCGACGTTTTCTTCCTTTTCCGCAAGGCTCCTGTCTTTACGCGGGCGTCCCCTGCCTCGTGGAGCAGGCGCATTAGACTTTGGCTTCGTAACGGGGGTCGGATGTCGAACATCATGTTTATCTACCTCCTCTTCATGGCGCTTAGAGCAAGGGGCGCATGTCCAGCCGTAGCCGCGTGATGGCTTTGCCAGAAGTGGAGGTTGTACGCAGCTCATGTGGAAGAAATTCTTGCATCTATCACACCCTACTGTGTCAGGACTGATGTTATGATGTTAGTATATGCACAAAATAAAAATGTTTCCTCCATCAACAACGTACTTTGCACACCATTCACTGCAGGTTGCACACAACCGCAGAGTGTCGGTGAGGTCTGGAACCACGTCTTTCTCAGCTACCACGTATTCGTATCTTGAGGTCAAAACCTGTCTGATGTGATCGGGCACTATAGGAAAATGTTGACTCGAAACCGCGGAGGTAACGAGAAGTTGTACGTACAATTCCGAACGTCAGTCGCTTGAATAACATCAAACTCCTTCTTGATATAAGGATCAAAAAGACGATTGAAATAAAATCTGTCAGGGCGCTTCTTCCATCCAGCTAGGTCGGTAATTTTATCCCTATGCAAAACGTGGCACCGGGAGCGAAGTTGGTTTATGTCGCAGATCTCTGAATATATGGCGGCGAGAAGGAGGCGAGAATCTGCGACCGGACGATCACTGACGTCGCTTGGACGATAATACCAAGCCAATCGAGCGCGGGTATATATTTCCTTTCCCTTCCCTTTGCCTTTGCCTGCCCCTTCCGGTGGCAGGAATTCCATGATACGGGCTATAGAGTATGGGGTACCATCTCGAACAGACCATGGTGGAGAACAATATACATGGTCTTCGTGATTCAAGTCAGAATGATGTCAGAAGACAATATGGAAAGGAGTTGGATTTTTACCGTTGACTTTGACCTTCTCCCCGCTTTTCAGGGTAACCTGAGCTGTCATAAGCGCTTGCTGGAAAGATTGTAGGAAAAATCTGCAGGGGATCAAAACATATCCTTTGACCTTAATCAAGTTCAATACCGTAAAAAATTGACTCGTCTTGGCTGTTTATTGTGTTGTTGTGTGGATAGTATGAGCTGCACAATGAAGGAAACGAGGTGGAGAAGGTGTGATCCACGAAAGGCAGAAGCCTGCGTAGTAATCAAACTCCGATGGGCGCGAATATTCCCGCCGGCTCACACAAAACACCAATATTTACAAGCTTCCCACTACTACACATGTTAATTTTCAGCTTATATTTTCTTGGTTGTTTTCACGAGGACAAAGTGAAACCAATGTCTGAGTTTGTTGCGACGCGGACATGTTTATAGCGTGGCACTCTTGTGTCGGAGCTGGACATTTGTTGCCATTTGAGTTCACAACTTCACATGCCGTACTGGCCGTACCTAGCCCTGGACAGGCCTCCCGCTAGCTGTCGACTTCCGCGATACCGAGGAAGTATGTAGCTTGTACATCGTGTGCAACACATATGTAGTAGTTGACCATCTTCAGGAACCTTCCGCGAGTTATATGATGCATTCGTAACGGATGATTACTGTGAATTTCCCACTGCGGCAGCATTGTCAATGTTAACGCGCGCTTGTCTACTGATACAGTACATACGTTGACTTTCCACGATGACACCAAAGAAGAAGAAGGCTCAAGCCTATCCGAGCGGGCCTTGAACGCGGATTCTATGGGGAGATAGTGAGCTTATGATGCAATTTCGTATCCTCAGATATCTTACAGTCACTTTCCAGGTTCATCAGATCTCATATACACCCCTCCGCATGCTGCTCGGCCTCTTGTCTTGCAGAGATGTCCAAGTTCAATGATGGTACTCGACGTCAGCTTGTTGAGGCAAAGATGGGCGATACGGCGTCTGTTCTCTTTACCCGTCAGCCCGAGGACTTCACGGGCTTGCCACTTCCTGTTACACAGACTAGTACTGCAGATTCAGGCCACCAAAACACGAAAAGATGCGTTTATTGGGAATGTTTCATGAAGCGCATGGGTACCGAGTCCCCGTCCTTATCCTCTGCGCTTGTGGACAGTGTTCGCGATAGCGGTCAAGTTCGGCTAAGAACAGAAGATGGTACTGACGTTGACGAAGTCGACGAAATTGTCGTGGACCGAGATTGGACAGAGGATATAAAGAACTCGCCGGACCATTCGGAATACGCTTTGGATAATTCAGGGGATAGCCACATGGCTCATGTCGGTGCAAGGACTGGTACAAGCGTCGGCCATGAAAGTACAGCGTTTCCAGATGATGGTGGCTTCTTCCGTCAATTTCTCGTTCTTCTCCGCTGGGAGGTTTGGCCAGCAGTTCATAAGTTTTTTCTTGTTCGTTTCAATGACGAAAAGACGGAAGAACGATATCAGGGGGAGCGTTGGTATATTAGAAAGGTACTGTGCCTTCTGGACTTCCCTGCTACCTAACTGACGTTTTGTTCAGCCGTTAGCAATTTGGTCGGCCATATTTTTCATTGCCAACTGGGTCATTGGAGCAGCAACAATTGCCACGCCCAACACCACACTCGATAAATCATGGATATGGGGTGTAAGTACAAATGTCGTTTGCATGTATTGGCCATGTTCATATTTTACAATAGTTTATACCTGCGCATACCATTCCTCTCCTCATCTTGGTTGTATTCGATTTCCCACGCGACTGTCGAATACCTTACCAGTTGCTTTTAATGATCTCAACGTGGTCATGGTGAGCGTCATAGATATGTAGCTTGCAAGTACAATGATTTTGACTTCCCCCGAGGTGTCTGTATGAGATCGTGACAATGTGAGCCTTAGCGTTATGCCTTCTACTAAGACTCTGATACTGGGTAAAGGTATGTATGTGGATATTATAGTGCAGATAACACATGCGGAACAAAGGATTTCCTCGGAACATTCTAGTGCGTGGTACCGGCCTTCGAGCTCAAAACTACTTATCATTGCTTCTAGCTATACCTCTGCATTACAAACTATAGCACTATTCGGGATGCGGATGAATAGAATCGCCGCTATGGCGGGGGCACTGACTTTCCTGGTTATGTGAGATATGCACGAGTTTATGTATTGCGAGGCCTATACTGATTTCTCATAGCTCAAGTACTCTTATTTTGCCATATAAGCCAATATGGACCAAGCGTGCGTTGAATGTTTCCGGTCTTATCCCCCTAGCTCACTAAAAATTCCAGACATGCTTAATTTTCTCCTGTATCACATATTCCTCTTGTTTGTGCATTACATGCATGAGAATGTGGGTGGAACAAGTGTTCCTCTCTTTTTTATTCTCACCTTCACAGTCTGAACGGCGTCTCTTTATTCTCCGAGAGCAACTCAAAACCCAATTTAAGGCTACCCAGAAGGCTCAAATTAACGAGAGAAAAGAAGCGGACTCTAAGAGGAGGCTTACGTCGTACGCATCATGTTCGCATGCCTGCATAGTTTGCTGACTATTGTTATTAGATATGTCTTCCATGATAAGTACAGTATCTTCTTGTCTTCACCTGACTCACCAGAAATTTACAGGTGCGAGTGCCCTTGAACACAGCTCGTAGGTGTTATCAGGTACAGGATAGCTAGTGCTGATCTCGAGCGTCTAGTGCTCGCCGTGCAGAATATGGAGGCGTCCTGCGCTGTATCTAAAGCGCAAGAAATAGAATTCATGGCATTAGGGGGTAGCTTGGTAATGATGTCTAAAGGTAAGTCCGTCTTCGTTTAGTTTCTGCAGCTAATTAATTGCTCAGCAGTTCTCAATGACATGCTTGACTTGCTTGAGTAGCTCCCTCCCTTCTAGGAACCGTGTCTGACATCGTTCCTAGCAATCGCATGGATAGTGGTCTGTTCGAGATCTTGTCTAAACCTTACAAATTCCATGCTGTTATGCGCTCGTTGTTCATTCCACTGCGCATGGCAACAGATGCCCGCAATCTTGAACTCGTAACTTCTCTTGACGAGACCATCGACAAGGTTGCGCGACAAGCCGCTTTCGAGGCTGCAGGCGATAATTTGGCAGGATCTGAGGAGTATCTGAACAACAAGGAAGACGGTATCGTTCTTGGGGATGCTACTAGGCTGCGACAGATCATCAACAATCTCGCAAGGTCTGCAGCTATCCATACGTCATCAAGACTGTCTGGAGCATTTCATTTTTAGCAACGCCTGTAAATTTACCCCTGCGGGAGGCAGAATAATGTGTTCAACACGTCTCATATTTCCTACACATCCTGCGCCAGAACCTTCATCAAGACCAAAGATTGATATAGGCGAAGATGCGATAGAGGAGGTACTCTGCGCCCCCGCTGATGATTTTGATCCACTACATCCAACAACGAGCGGGGGACAGGACATGGAATTTTCAACAAAGAAGGGCCCACCGAAGCAAATCGTTGTGCGAATTGAAGTTAGCGATACAGGACACGGAATTCCGCCCAGGGAGATGGCGCAGGGCAAGCTGTTTTGTGAGTGACCGTCTTGTGAATTCGTTGCGAGATGCTCACTTTTTCAGCTGCATTCAATCAGACGGAGCAAGGTAGACAACAAGGCGGAAAGGGCACCGGTCTTGGCCTGGCCCTCGTCCGCCAGATCGTAAGGCTGAGTGGCGGTCGGCTAGGCCTGCGTTCTAAAGTTGGCCATGGGTCAACATTTTGGGTCGAGCTACGTAAGTTATCTAGGTTGTTCAGCCCGACTTTAATTGTTTATGCACATGTTTTGCAACAGCGCTGGGTGTCGGAGTTAAAGTCGTCGATGAACCAGACGCGGAGTCGACTCTGCGCGAGAAGCAGCGCACCTTTGAGCTAGCTGGGCCGCTATCAGTGGATCTACTGACAAGCAGTGCCCCGACGCAGTCAGTCTCGACAAACATTATGCAGACCATGATGGACGAAGGTCAGCGTTATACATACTCTGTTCATCGTGTAAAGCAAACATCCGATTTTAGGGGGCCTGGTGCAGTTGAATTTACCAAATACAGTTAACAGCTCTGAAACTTACAGGCTCACTCGGACTACCAGCAAACTCTCGTCAGGCACACAGCTTGGTCCTCCGTTACCCACTCCACCTGTCGATGAGTTTGGCGAGAACCTGGGTAGCATCATGTTCTCTCGAATGGGAAAATACTCAGTTGACAGCTCGCCTACGGTCGTTGCGGATTCGCTGAAGAGTCTTGATGATGCTACCCCACTTCCAGCTATGTCATCTATGTCAACTCGCCCAGATCCACCAGTTCGACAGCCAGCTTCCCAATTATCGGTGTCCCTACCTTTGCCTTTAAGCCGCAAAGGGTCCACTGCCGGTTTTGATCCGCCTATACTTGTTCTAGTCGTTGACGATGACCGCATCACTCGTACCGTCATGTCTCGAATGCTGACGAGATTGGGATGCGACGTCTCAACCGCTGAGAATGGTGAAATTGCGTTGGAGATGATCATCAGCGGTCCAGGCACTTCGAAGACCGAAGATGGATCTAATTCTAGGGTCTTCGACCTCAATCATGATAGTGAAAAGGACCAGAATGGTAAAGGGACCGAGAATGGTTATGCATATGATGTCGTCTTTCTTGACAATCAGATGCCCGTTATGTCTGGTTTGGAGGTGGTTTCCAAACTTCGAGAGATGGGTAGGGCCGATTTCGTCGTTGGAATTACCGGTCAGTGCTGCAATTGAATTGTGCCCTTAAGTGTTCTGACGCTGAAGCAGGTAATGCACTCATCAATGACCAGAAAGAATACTTTGAGGCGGGTGTGGACTAGTATGTGGCTTCCCTAGTTCATAACGTTCAAGTCCAACTAAATTTCTATCAGCATCTTGACAAAACCTGTCTTTGAATCTAGCCTGGTCAAAATGTTGACGATAGCGGACGAGCGGCGGCAAAAGTTATGAACTTTGACGACCTTGATACCAATGGGCTTATTTGTCCTCCTTGTTTACAGCACTCTCATCTACCGTAGACAATCTTACGATGTTCTTTATTTTGGACTTTTTGCGTATAGGATCGCACAACATGTACCATGCTAGATGTTGTTATCTATCTTTATTATTCACTCACGCTATTTAGCCGCCAGGCGATATGAAAATGAAAGTTTGGGAGCAAAAAGACGATGGCTGACTACTAATTGCTGATTGAATGATAATAGTCGACAAATTCTTGTCCCCTGCGTCAACAACTAGTAATCATTGTTCGCAACGGAGGTGTATATATTCGGGTTGGGTGTGATCGGGCACCCCGTGAAAAGGCTTGCTAGAGACAATCCTTTTACAACGAGAAACAAAGGTCTGGCAATGGCTTATAATCGTAAGTACATTAGAACTGTATTTCAAGACTGCACGACGAACAGCGAACCTGTCAGGAGTCATGTTGTTTACATAGGTGCAGCTTTGTTCAGGGACGAAGATTTGCGCGAGGTACAGTAAGTATTGAGCGAGGCTGGAGATGATCTGCATCTGGAACCTGAAAAAAAGCTAGAGTTGTTACCCTTCACCTTCGAATACATTACAAGCTTCCGTAGAATCTATGTTTCAGTTTTCACTTCCTCCTCTATACCGTCATTCTGTGTCCACTGAGATACATGAACCTGCGAAGGCTTCATAGAATACCGCTGCGAACTCCTTCTTTCGATTTCCCCGCTATAAGCCATCGGGAGGAAATTTGGAGTAGTTTGCCAGGGTGTAAGGCGAATCAACACCATGTAGAAGGCAATCGAAATGATTGGCATGATCTAGGTCGAGTTTCAGTCTCATAACGGGCGTTGACAGTTATAATTACCATGTCCAGCATAATATACTGGGCGTTGTTCGCGCAGATGAAACATATTAGTATGGTCACCAGGGCTGCAGAGTACAAGATGGCGGCATCTACAAGCACGTGCACGATGGGCATCATGGTGCCATTCGTAGCGCGATTTTGAGAGATTTTACGTTCCACCGTCCAGATGCGATACACAAGTAATCCTGGATAAATTCAGGTCGTTATGAGCTATCGACATCGTGTTAATGCGAAAGCAGGCTTACCTGAACTTATCAGATTAGTTGAAAGTGTCAAGGTAAACAATGCCGTGATCCATTGTCTAGTCTGATTGGTGTAGACGTTTCCGCCAGTTGCCTGCGAGGCATAGTAGGGTGCGATTAAAGCAGCCACTTCAATACAAAATCAGTAGTCAATTCCCCGAGTACGGTAGCGATCTGACCTGAGGAGCCGCACCACAGCATGCTTGGTAGAATAATTACCCAAACGGATTGCCAAACGACATAACAGCGATAAATCTTTTATCATACAAGGCTTTTTAAGCCCAAAGAGCTGTAAGCTGGTAAATAAGAATAAAACACACCACCACGCCATCGCCAATCATAGTTTGCAAGGCGTATATCAGGTTCTTTGTCACAAATGTTGGTTGGCTGATGTCTTGGAAGAACGCCACTGGTCCGCCAGGAAAGATGTCGCGATACTTGACAAATCCATCTTGGAGACGAATGATGTCTACGATCAAGTGCTGGGGCAAATTCAGCAGGTGGCATCAGGTGTAAGAGGTGAGGGGCTCACTGCAGTGCTTAATATCAACAGCAGGATTGCCGCCAAAGCGATCGGGCGATTTGCGTCACGTTTGTAGTGGATCGACGCCCACATTGTACCCATAAACATGAGAACTGAAAAGCCTGAAGAACCCTAGGTTGATGGGCATGGACAGATGCTCATCCTAGTACTCACCAAACAAGATGCCTTCCAGCGCTGTTGAAATTATAGTAGCGGTATCTAGCGGAATGCCTGTTGAGACCATGGCGAGAACAACCTGGATGGCTTGGGAATATACGAGACGAGGACAATACGAGGGCCCAACTTTATAGAGCCTTGGTGTCATCAGCGGTCTAGCTCATCAGGGTGTATTTTTGGAACATGCTAACCTAAAAAAGAGAAAGCACTCGTCTTGTTGTGAGATGGAGATGATTTGCGGATGGCGGATGATGCTTGAAAAATTATTGTCACGAGTGAAGAACTGCAAACAGAGAAAAGTTGACTAACACACAGTGAACATTAATACGTGAACGAACTATAATACATGGTGCATGATATCATATAAGCGCACAAGAGACACCCCTGTGTAAAGTAGTTAGTCACTGCCAAACCGTGACGTACCTCTAGAGACAGGCTGTGTCTCTGGCAGTGCTCGAGCTTTACATCTGACCACCAATGCCCCGCTGTCAAATAGTTTTGAAAGTAGCTCTCCGTTACGGTCGCTCAGGCGATTATAACGCGTAAAGGTTGCTTGCTGGTTTTAAATTGATTGGACGGACACCTTGCCGTGAAGGTCAGATTCGTCCATAAAGACATACATCCGTGGGAAGTAATACCCGATTGTACGCAAGGTTCCGATGAAGTTCCGAGGACCGAAGGCCGTTTCCTGATCTAGTCACTTTTGTTCTGATATGTCTACTTCAAACACATTCCTGTCTTTCTCTCATTCCACGCTCCTTTCACATTCTGTCTCGCCTGTCTCTCCCGGAGTGTTACCGCCGTACCCAGGCTATCTCCAGAGTCATTTCACCTTTTGACATGGATGCTTGCCTCAATGCGGGGTTTTCAGGTGTAATCTACTGACAGCATCAAGTCTTCAGACCTTTCCAGACATTTTGGAACTAACGTTGGAATTTTAAGAAAAGATGTACGATCAGGCTACGGTTTTTGTATCTTATCTCCAAATTTCAACAAGCCTGGAACCTGGAGACTCTGCGAGTCGGAGATGATCGATGACCACCGACTACACCGCCAGTATCTTTTTTTATCGTCCGCAAGATGGTTGCTTCCGTAGGACGGTTGGGCGGTTCGTATTCGTTCTTTTAGTTTATTTGTCAGTCATACTTACTATAAAACGTAGGACTAGCCTACATGGTAAAGCTCGCTGCGTTGACTCCTACTCGTTCTTTCCTCGCTCTTTTTCCACACAAATCGTCACCATAGTGTCAGCTACTTCTAGGATGTTTTCGGGGGCCCTCGTGATTGAAGCCGTTGTGTTGAGAAAGGAATGGACAACGCGTATTCATCCAATTCAGCAGACGATCAATTTCGCTTTTAGCAAAATTGTTCATGTGCTAAGTTGGCAGTTACATAACTCATTATAAGTAACTCGATTGACCAGAATTTGAATTACTTTTGACCGTATACATCAAGTTTAGCCCTGACAACGTCTACTAAGTAAAGTGCCACATCGAAATTGCGAATACCAATGTTGGTGGGAGGTGGACTCGTTGATGCTCACAAATCATTATGGGGGAGGTTCACGTTCTTATGTTGAAAGAGTTCGCCACCATACATGCATATCAGTATCGAGGATCATGAATATTGAAATTAGATATTCGGAACGAATACAAGTGCTTTACTTTTCAACGCCATCTGCAGAGACGTCCACTGCAGAAAGACACTGAGGTTAGTCACTTTCCTCCTAAGTACAGCTGTCGTTCGGATTCGTCGCCATCACAAAGTCCGAATCAATGAGCTGTTCTGCTCTAATATTCCAGCCAAACCTCCAAGGTGTGCTTATAAAGTGGCCGCACCACTAAGGATGGCGCATGTAACGCTACATCCATAATAATTGATGTTACTCTACGTACAATGATATATTCTAAGTTGTCTTTGCAGAGCTAGTGAGAGTACATCCACCATGCGCATAGACATTCCGTGACTGGCGTGGCCGTGGTATATCATCATGGTGATACTTTCCATCGTCCGGTGAGCTGGTTAGCGCGGAGAACAAGCAGGTCCCTGAGCATTTGTAGCGAGTCCTTGACAACATTCAGTTTGCTCCCCGCCACCTCATGCCATTGTACAGGAACTTCTGCAACAGGTATACCCAGCTGCTTCGCAAGCAGGAGTAGCTCAACGTCGAAGATCCAAGTGGCAAGATGTTGTGCAGGGAAAATCTGCTGTGCAGCGCGGCGTGAGAATAGTTTGAATCCGCACTGCGTGTCACGAATATGCCCCACGCCCACTATGCGTAGGATAGTGTGCAAGCCATACATGAGGATGTTACGGAGTACAGAGCGCTAACGGAGAGCGATGTAAGAAGTCAGTCGTGTCACACCGGAGAAAAGGCGCACCTTGACCACAGCTTCGGTCTTGACGAGGTGCGCTCGACTGCCGACGACCACCGTCGGCTCGTTCTTCGGCCCAAGTTCGTCCATCTTCTTCCACAGTAGCTCTAAGTCTTCAAAGCGACTTGCACCGTCCGCATCCACCATTAACAGCCTGTTTCCGCGTGCGTGTAGCATCCCATGGCGTACCGCACCGCCCTTGCCAAGGTTCTTTTCAAGGGTGACAACCCGAATATCGCTATTGAGGTGTTGCTGTGCCAATTTTAACGCAAGTGCGGACGTGTCATCTTTTGAACCGTCGTCGATGATGATGAGCTCGTATGTGCGTGTCTGGCGGATGGAAGTGGAGTTAAGGTGATCAAGTGTCGTTTCGAGCATGGACGGGAGACGGGATGTCTCGTTGTACGCGGGAATGATGACGCTGAGATCAATGGAGGCTGCATCGGCGAGAGATGGAAGGCTGAGAGGATCTTTGAGGGACTTTCGTGAGCGGTATGTCTTTTCCGAGAGTCGGGTTATTATTGGGGGAGGCGAAAGCAAGATGAGAGCTAGATAGAGCTAGTGATGATTAGCGAAATTGTTAAAGCGGATTGATATGGAGAAGATGGTCAGGCAAGAGGGAAATGATTCCCTGACCCAGGATTTGTCGTCCTCGCCACGGCGCAACGTCTCTCGAGACGGCCCGTGGCTCGAAGAACAAGGATGAAATGGGTGCTCATCATACAAAAACGAAAGACCAGACATTGACGTTGAAATTATCACTCACGCAAGGTAACGATATGGCCAGAGCAGTTAACAAATAACCAAGGACAGATTGGTCCATTTTTGAAGACTCCTTCAAGGAACCATACGGTAAATTGAAGCCAATTGAGATGAAGTTTGTCACGCAATGTATCATGTCACACAACATTACTTGACTCTGAAGGACCGCAAGTCCGCAACGTCAGACACACCCCGTATACTTCCCGCCGCTGCCGCAAACCCAGAACTTCGATAGCTTGGGGGCGTTCATGGAAGCAACGAGGAAATATGGTATCATGATGGAAGCACCGACTTTGAAACAGGCGATCGTTCTGAAAGGCTAGCGCAACTCGGAGCTAGCCACTCGCCGAGAGTTCGTTCGAAGCCCATCAAGACAGTCATCTACAAGCGACTGTCTATCCCACCCGCACCGCCTCAGTCATCTGACCGACCTCCCACACCGTCGGTCTCAACTCCTGCTGCTCTAAAATCAGCTGCCTCTCCTTCTGCTCGTCCCTCACCGCTAGTACAGCCACCATCCACAGAGGAACATCGGCCGTTTATCATGGCTTCTCTGTTCATGTCGAAGTACTGCGGCACCCTTTCCCAAGTTTGCATTTTTCCATCGCCACTCTTACCCATCAGGTCTGCAGATCAGATTTATCGCACGTGTCTGGGCGTACTTTTATCTACTACATGGCAGTTGGGCTTACGTTGTGATCGCTGAGGTTCATGAAACCGCAGCAAACGTGGGGTTGACCATCATCATGGTGACCACGCTCTTTGTTAACTCCGAGTCGGAAGTTTTGACTCGGAGTGCTGTGGGCTTCAGACTAGGTGAACTATGCAGTTTCTACTGTCACTTAGGAGGAAGAAGACGGACAGAGTACATGGAGCTACGGAATTTGGTGGCCTCATTCTTGATCTTCTAAAAGAGTGTCTTGGGTTTATGACTCAGGTTCCGTGCGAGGGCTTCTCTCCGGAACGAGTGCCTGCACTCCCCATGTTGTCTCAGCCCTGTTCAGGGATGGAATTAAGAGACTCAGGGACTCATTTCGCACCCGCAGGTGATCTCTCCATCTCTTCTACCGGACGTTTCCGCAAAACTTACAATCTCATTATGCAGATGCCCGCTGGACTCCCACCAGCGCTGGGATACACGTTCTTCCGCGAACATCTAGTAGCGTTCCCTGCATCCAGCAGTTTGATTCACAGAATAGCAGGTATTACAGCAAACTTAGATAACATCGCCGGCAATGTGTTGGTGGTGGAACATGCCCGAGGGCGGAGTCTACTAGTTCGGACCAGGTTCAAGAATCCTGCAAGTCCTTGAACCGTGGACCGGACCAATCCTTCTATTTCCTGAACTTTGAACCGGCCTTTTGGTCAGGTTCAACGAAACGGTTTAGGTTCGAACCGCGGTTTAGAACTGGACCCGGCCACCACTATTGCTTAATCATCTCAAATTGGCGTTATCTTAACCTGTACTAAACGTTGTGTCTTGTATCAGAATCTTCCATCTTGCCAAGATTTTACTCCAGTTCTTCACAGCAGGAAGACAGGTGGCAGCCATATCGATTTCCTGGCGTCTTTATACCACGTGGTGTCAGTCATAATTAGCCTCCCCGCTCAAGACTATCGGAGTAAGCCGACGGCACGAAACTGCGAGTTGTTGCTGACGTAAAAGATTCCTGGGCACACCGGGCAGGAACCAGTTGTTAATCCCGATCACATGTAGGCTCGGGACCAGCCTGGCTTATATAACCACGGACAAGTCGAGTGGCGTAGCCAGGCTGGTCGATCTCGGAGAGATTTGGCAGGCGAAGCATGGAGTTTCAATTTAGCAGGTGCCGGTCGTGCCGGTCGAAGTAATAGTGCTACATAGTTACTAGGGGTTTGCTGTGCGAACTTATGACCTTGCTCTGGAGAATTTTTAATTCGTGGGAATCGGCCTTGTTGACCTCTTCCAACACTCGTCGTTTTCGGACCCCAAAATCTGCGTGACGGCAGTCCTAAGTCTGCTTGTTTTTTGTTTTCACTGCGATAAGTCATTTTTTTTCAGCCAATTAATAGGTTGGCCTTTAGCATATTCGATGTCGTCTTCAGCTTGGTCCTAATATTGCCTTTTGAGCATGTTCGATAAGCCGATTAAAACATTGTAACAGCACACAAAATGTACGAAAGTTCAACAAATCCAAATAGACCAATGCGGCTTCACGCGCTCTACCATCCTCACTATATCACCCCGTGATTTTTGCATCTGCTGAAATGTTTTGTATTCCAGATCCGGGCACCATGCGATTGCTCTTGCACTCGAACATAACTGGGAGGCTCTTCATCGCGTGACACTCTTTGAAGTTTGACTCCCAACTTCAACTACATACGCACGAAATGGCAACCGAAAGAGATCCGTTGATCTCAAATGGAACACAAGATCATCGTCTGCCTGGCCCTCGAGACATTTCAAGGTCGACGCGTTACGAAATTTTGGTTGGTCTGTGGTCTAGGTGCCCAACCTACAATTAGATCCAAAGTCGGCGAGTGGTTCATCGACCGTTCGAAATACATCCCTCTTCGACGCTGTACTTCAGGTATCCGAGTTATAGTATTCAGCGCTTACTCTTCCGGGCGAGCAGAATCGAAGCACTCGAGTGCTACCGATCGTCCATATCCTCTCTCTTGTTCTCGTTCTCCTCCTTGTCTTCTTCCCTTCTCCTGCTCTCGTCCATCGTCCGTATTCGTCTGAGCCACATCAGCAGTTGCTGACGTGTGCTGGGCGTTTGCGCATGGTGTTCATGGTTTTGGGAACAGCATGGTGGAGCTCAGACATCGATTACACGGCCGCGGCTTGCATGGGCCTAAGCCCCGGCTTTGGGCCGGCTTGGGCTCACGGCTCAGGCTTGAAATCTAGCGAACCTAAACCCCCCCCCCAAGCCGAGCCTAAGCCGGGCCGGAACATCACTAATTTAAAATTGTATCATGACATCGAGATCGAGCTCAGAGTTTGACTGTATTTCATCGAGACCAAGTTCTGAGTAGCTAATTGGATACTTTATGAAGTAGTTTTGTGTATTCATATTGATGCAGTTCTATTATTTTTGATTATTGCACAGCATGATGTTCATGTCAGGTGACTGACAGATTATCTGCCATCCGACATGACCTTGCTCCGCAAGGTAACTGTCGACTATCAATCACTCAGAAACTTTCGTTCGCGCACTGCTGCATAGAGTACCACATTTTTCTCGCTTTTGCGCTGCATCACTAAAATTGAAATAGGATACTTCAAATGATACCATTTGCTCCATATTATACTCCCCCACTGCAGTATGCCCTGCCGCCTGAACCTTTAGCATGGACAGTGGACCCTCGCAGCCTCAGCAACTCTCATGTACACTCCAGAGTGTCTTGTCATGAGGAGTGTCATGATTGATTGCGATTGAACGAACCCCATGCTCCTCGAATTCCTTGACCTGTAATCCAGAAGCGCAAATTTCACGCGATGAGAGTGATATTCAAATATTCAGCGTACATGATCTTTTTAAAGCAATTTTAAAGGTGTAACTGTGATAGCCATCTTGTCGGGGGAGAGAAGCAAAGGTAAAGCAAAACAGTATAGTGTCTGCCACACAATGTCTAGATGTACGACGACACTCGGCACAACCGGCACCTGCTAGAATTTGAACTCCATGCTTCACCTGCCAAATTTCTCCGAGATCGACCAGTCTGACTACGTCAAAAATTCCCCACTCTCATGTGACGTACGTCAGACTGGTCACGAGTCTAGATCACATGCCCGATCATACCAAAGTACAGACCTGAGAGTGTGGCACTGGAGTACAGTCAGCGAGGCCGTCAATATCTGCGTCATTGTGCCCCATTACGCTTCCTCCAGTCTAAATATGCTACCTCTCCGTGCTCAGGGTAGTCGACCCGCATTTTCCGCGAACCTCGGCGATCACCTAGTGTATAATTGCGGCTGTACGCTGGCCTGGTGAGCTTTTCGCAATTCACTTCTGTATGCCACTTCCTAGTAATTATCCCACCACCACTCCGTTGTCTAGCACCACGAGTCACAGGTTGTTAGTTTTCAATACGAAAGTCACTTACGTGTTACCTTTTGCGTCTGTACCTCCGAGTTAGACCTGATTCTCATTCATAATTTCATGACCCTTTCAATGTGTCCCGGGGGGCATCGCATCTTATATTAAGTTCAGCCTCATCGGATTCTTGCGCGCGAGACGAATATTGTCGGAATGAAATCCTACGAAGGCTTGAGGCGTCGACACGGCGCTTGTTAAGTTCTCAGAAAGTACTATCATAGGTATGGAGATTACTTGAACATGATGGAGAACTCAAGCTAACACTTCTGACGAGTCTCCGCCGTGTCTAATTTGTCTCATATAATGCTTACGCATGATAGGTTAGATTGTGTGGACATGAGCGAGGTCAAAGTTACCGTAAAGGAAGCTCTGAGATGCTGGCAATCCATGACAAGGCTGAGGCTGTACTGATTGATTTCATTCGGATAGACAATATCGAGATCGGTCTCGCGAGAATCCCATGAGGCTGACTGAGCGGGGTGACACATTGAAAGGGGTCATGACAGACGCCATGTTCTACACTACCACTTGTCATTCCGCGCAAGTCAGTCCTTCTCCAAGTTCCGACTACAGGATCTGACTCATAAATTACAGGCGTCGACCCAGTGCCATTTACAGGACTATTCGGGGATCGTCAGTAAGTGAATGTATCGCCACCTCTATCTCATTTTGACAAATACTTCCGTAGTCCTCACCGTCGGATCTTTTGTACCATACCTTTACTACGGATTCTACTGTGAACCAGCCTTGTAAGCCTGTTATCTATGTTCCATCGCACTAGTTGGCGCAGGTCGGTGTTGTTCATTGATACCAGTCCATTAGCAAGTCATTTACCAATATACGTTTTAAGGAGCAGCATATATCGTTCTCAACCCTGAATATGCAAAACCAACACATCAAGGTGCACGTACCGGTGTTTTCATTGGTCTTGGATTGTCCGCTGTGGTCCCAGTTGCTCGTTTATTGGTATCGCATGGGGCATCAAAGCTATTTTCCGAAATGGCATTTGGTTGGCTGCTCGCATCAGGTGGACTATGCATTACGGGCGCATTGATTTAGTGCGTAGGGCCTCGCCGATTTCCCACTTTCCACACATATGTCTGACATTACGATTAATCCCCGCGCAGTGCCAATCGCATGCCGGAACATCTGGCCCCAGGGAAATTCGACTTACTCTTCACATCACATCAAATATTTCACCCCTGTGTGGTTCTGGCCGCTCTGGCTCACGGGATGTGTGTATTGACTGCCTTCGATCATTGACATTCTGGCTTAAACAGATGAAGATTGTGACATGCTGGTGTTGCGTCGCTGCGTCGTGAGTATTATGCTGTGGTTGGACAGCCCTGGGAAAATATTTTGTCGAACATGCCCGAATTCACCTGTACAGCAGGGTTCACGGCTCCGGCGGAGTCGTTAGCGCGGAAACAAAATGCACGTTGCAGGGTGTATCCGTAAGCCTAATGGAAGTTTGGTCATCCTTATTTCAATCGACAGATTGAATGGTCTTGATTGTTTGCCTTCGGTGACCGTGCACTGTATGCGTGTGGTTATGAAGGTGACGTGTATGTTAGATGATAGATGGATTTTGCACTACTAGTAGTGAATGGGATCGAGGCTCTGATCCACCAGCGTCCAATGGACGATGATGAATAGATGTAAAGATGCCTTGCCACACCAAGACCTCGAGGCTTTGTCCGAGTTCTATTTTTTAGGTATTAGAGAGTGCCACGATGCAGGGCCGGATGTACCAACTCTGGCGACCAATGAAGTGCAGCACGAAGTACGTTAGGCTACACTGCGGTGCGTCGTGATTGTCTCCGACACAAGATAGCACATATGAGCCATGAGACAATTACGTATTTACCGCGTTTGAGGAATCGAAGCTAAAAAATTAAAGATCTGATCATCGCCGAAAGGCACTTATGCGTGCATACCGTATAGGCGAGGCCGCATATTGGGATCTTGTACACCACGGTGTAATGACCCATGGACTTGAGTTAGTTTAAATATGTGGCACGTCCCTATCTTTTTATCACACCAACCTCATCTCTCTACAATGGCAACAGTTACTCAGGAGTCCGAAGCACCCCTACCTTGTGTTTCAACTGAGTCTGATGCCAATGGAACTCCCCTGCCGAATCAACTGCTGGATGCAAACAAACGCATCACCATCTTTCAGAACAATGTTATTGCAGAGGGTGTAACCATCAACATATCCTCGAGTCACTGCGACGGTTCCAGTGAGTTCTTCATATATATAACTTACCATTTATGCTCACCTTTCAAACAAGCTGTGACCAAGCTGGAATACGTCGCTGGCGTTGCTGGAACTACTGAGCCTACGTCCTCGCAGCCTCCGTTAGCCAGACAGTTGGTACCAGTGGAATACAGTCGCGAAAGTGTCATATTCAACGGCAACACTTTTGGCCAGTACGTTATGATCAACATAGGATCCCACAATTGCACAGGAGCTGGTGGGTCCTTTACTTCTGACCAAAATCCAAGAGCTTAAGAATCCTTTATCACTCACCAGTCAAGCAAACTGCTCTTCCTAAGACCTCAAACCAAGTACGACATTTTTGCGAAGCAAGGAAACCCTTTCGAGTCGTTACTTAGTTAAAGTCCTGTGTGGTCATTCATGATCCTATGTTGGACATTGTATTTTGCATCTGATTTTAGTCCTGCGCTGTCGTTCATGGCCCCATGTTGGGCGTTGTCATGTACTTACTTGATACTCACTCTGCATATCTACCAAATCTTCCGCTGCTTTCGAGGCAAAGATGCACGTACAGCGGGATCTGTTAGATGCGGGAAGAGCGTACATGCAAGGAAAATCGGAGTGTATTTGAATCTAAAAGACACATCCAGTCAGCACTCACTCTGTGCACGAAAAAACGAAACAGAATGAAACCCACCCAGCACCCGTTCCTGAGTCACCAAACACCAGCGTCCGCGCGTGCATCTTCTGGAGCTTTTCTAGATTCTCGGGGTCGATTTTTGTTTTCCCGTTCAGAGGGATATTGTCGAAGGAACACCAGCGTCGCTTGCGGCTGTCTGTGACATCAGCGAACAAGTGTGTGCATGGTGGTGGCGAGGCCAATGTTGCAGGAGCAAGGGCCAAAGCCGCATGACGTGACCCACATTTTTGCAATCGTTGTGACCTGTTGCGGCGCCCAAGCCCAGGACCGCACGCAGAGCCCTTCTGTAAGATAATCTTAACCAGTACCAGAAACAGATGGTAGAAAATTGTACGAAAGAGAAAGACAAGAGGAAAGGGAAAAACACACCCACTTCAACGACCTCACCAAAAGCGATCTCTCAACTGTAGGATCTCTCCCGGACCCGGACGTTCACTCAACCGTTGATCAGTAGACAAGCGTTCTCTCTGCTCCCTATCCCTATCTATGTCCCGGTGCCTCTCTCTCTCAGGACCAGGAAGCCTCAGATACACACGCTCCCTGTCCACTCTCTGACTTTGCATATGTTCCCTATCCCTATCCCATTCATGCAGATGCGGAGGAGGCAACGCCTGGAACTGCCCTTGGACAGGTAACATCCCCCCACAACCCTGCTGGATATGAGAATTATGTGGTGGTGGTGGTGGTGGTATATGCACATGCCCATGACTTGATGGGTGTCCATGAGTATTATGTGCGTGAGGCGATAGGTGGGTGTGGGTGTGGGTGTTTGCCAGTGCATAGGGGGTCAGGAGAGTCGAGATGCAAGATGGCTGCTAGGTCCTGGCCCCGGTCCAGAATTAAGGTTAGGTCCTACCCTCTATCGTTCCCCTACGCTGGGTTTATCTGGCTGCATCTCTCCTGGGCGTTCCCTTTCTCGATCTCTGTCACGATCCCATTGCTGCTGCTGCTGCAAACGCAACCTCTCCGCTCTCTCACACAATACTTCTCGGTCCCTGTGGATCGTCATCTCGCGCTCGCAGTCTAGAGGGGGAGCGATGGCATGGAAGCGTTCTCTTTCGCATTTGCGCTCTCTTTCCCTCTCCCTATCACGCTCTAGCCGCAGCACATGCGTGTGCAGATGGGGATGGATAGGACCAAGGTGGAGCTGCAGGATGCTGGGGCCTGCGGGGATGGGACCACGCTCGGAGGGAGGGCGAGGGCGGTCTAAGCGTTCCATAGGGTGAGCGTGTGGGTCGCGTCTATCTTTGGTGAGAGGTTCACGTCTGTCCATGGGTAGATCGCGTCTGTCTATTGGTGGATCACGTCTATCCAAACTTAAAGGTTCTCTTCTCTCCATGCCCATCTCCCACCTCTCCATCTCAGGTTCGCTCTCTCGAGCAGCCGCGCAAGTGCGGACGTGTTATCTTTTGAATCGTCGTCAATGATGATGAGCTCGTATGTACGTGCCTGGCGGATGGAAGTGGAGTTAAGGTGATCAAGTGTCGTTTCGAGCATGGACCGGAGACGGGATGTCTTGTTGTACGCGGGAATGATGACGCTGAGATCAATGGAGGCTGCATTGGCGAGAGATGGAAGGCTGAGAGGGTCTTTGAGGGATTTTCGTGAGCGGTATGTCTTTTCCAAGGGTCGGGCAAGATGAGAGCTAGATAGAGCTAGTGATGATTAGCAAAGATGGTATGGAGAAGATGGTCAGGTAAGAGGGAAATGATTCCCTGACCCAGGATTTGTCGTCCTCACTGCGGCGCAACGTCTGTCGAGATAGTCCGTGGCTCAAAGAACAATGATGAAATGGGTGCTCATCATACAAAAACGAAAGACCAGATGTTGGTATTGAAATTATCACTCACACAGGGTAATGAGATGGCTAGAGCAATGAGCGAATAAACAGATTGGTCCATTTTAAAGACTTATTACCGGAACCATACAGTAAATTGAAGCGAGAAATACTTTGTCAATTGAGACTCTGGGTCACTGAGAATATTCGGAAATGTTATCGTGCCCTTCCCGGTGACTAGTAACATAAATCCAACTGCTATGCAGTAGATAAAAGTCCACAGACTGGTCTTGCTTCCTTCGCACCTAGATAATTTGTTGGGGGCACACTGCACGCCCTCCATCAATGAAATTAATAACATGACCACAACATTGAGGAAACCTTGGCTGGAAAGTAACTTGCATGAAGAAACATGACCAGGTCTATTCCATTATACCAGTGGACAGCACCTTGAGGACAAACCCTGACATTCAACGACATGGTTACCACCCACTCGGTTACCATATTTAAGGTAGGCAACCGTGGTGATTGTCACTTTATGATAGGCCTGCTGCGCACTCATTCACAACACATTTAATAATGGGAGTCTCATGATGGATTCAAAAGAGCCGCTTCAAGTTGGACGGTTCCAGAATTGGAGATAGAGCACTGCAATGTCACACACTAAGGGGGGCAAATGCCGTGCATATGCATCATCCATGGACCACGGGGGATGTGCTGTTAGTATATCTTGAATATATATATATACTGTCACTTGCCGCATCTCAGATCAACCTTCAATGTTGCAAATTTACACTGGATAATTATTGAAGATGAGTTCTGATTGGCTGTCATTGATGTCATCATTGACCAGACAGATCCGTAAATTATTAATTAGTATTCGGCGGCGTCTGTGTATCATTGAAACAAGTTAAAAGGCGCACTCTATCCTGCTTTTACCAGCACCCACCCCCAAACTCTACAATGGATTCTTCTACTAAAACATACTCACCTCGTGCTTCAACAGAGTTATATCTGCCTCTTGCTATTGTCCCATTGCAAGATGCTATTGCAATGCCAGCGTCACCCAGTCATGGCTCCATGACTGATGGCATTCCACTGCCAAGTGTCAAACAGCCATCCCCGAACCCACCAAGCAACTGTATCATAATCATACAGAACAACTATATTGCGGAGGGGGGAACCATCAATATATACTCAAGTCACTACAATGGTTCCAGTGAGTTCTTTGTATTTTTGACTGACAAGACCCACTTCACGATGTAAACAGCTACCACCAAGTTAGAATGTGTTACCACAATTGCAGAGCCTACGCCCTTCAAGCCTCGATCAGAAATGCAGGCAGAACCCGCAGAGCACAGTCATGAAAGCATAGTATTGAGCAGCAACATGTTTGGCGAGTGTGTCATGATAAACGTAGGATCGCCAAATTGCACTGGAGCTGGTAGGTCTTTTAGTTCATTCAAAAGAGACTTGGCTTACAGTTGATTGGCATCAGTTAAACAAATTGTTCTTGTGTCTTAAATTGACCTCGACGTCTAGCAGAATGGAGTAAGGGTTGATGTTGAATGTACTATTTTGCGCCCACCTGTATGCCTATGTAAAGATATCGACCAACATTTATTTCTAAAAAATCTGGATGCGCGTATGCGCCTGAGCTTGGTGCTCGTAGCCATTTCGCTACCCGCCTCCCAAAGGTAATAATGAGCTTGCCATAAAGAAAAAAACCACGGGAAGGGTGCCAATTGTATAGTGTTCAATTAAGGTTCAAAAAAAGAACAGGCGGTTCCTCGGAGTGTTCCGTGTTTCCTGTAGAAAAGCATTTGGATGAATACTGGAAGAACATGCAGCTGCATGACATCTATCATCGTGCATGATACAGAACCCTTAAAGGGGATGATTACTTCTAGAACACAATAGTAAGTTGCTACAGGAATTGGACTCACCAAATAATACCGTGGAACTTGATATGTTCCCGTTCCCCCTCCATACCAGCAACACAAATGAACTGATCGCGACATAGAACTTCTGAAGGCTAGGACACTGCCTTTCCAGAGGTTCATCGCTGCAGTGCCATTTTTAGTGCGAGAGTGGATCGTGTCGGCTTTTGAACATTTGAACAGTCATCAACGCGTCGACAATGAGCTTATATGCGTGCACCCACTGTATGTGGGCAGAGTTGAGGCTCCTGGGCATTGTCGTGAGTATGGATGAGACATGTGATGTCTTGATGTAGCAGGAACAAGGACACTATGTCGATGGAGGCTGCATCGGCGAGCATTGAGCTGGACCACAATTGCCCTAGACTCATTCTATGAGCGCCCGTAACCAGTGCAAGTTGATTCAGAAATAATAGATTTTACAGAGCGAAATCAATATTATGTAAGCCATATAGCGTCAGCGCCGCCATTCCAACCATCTATCCAGCGGATCTGCAGTCACTTTTCAAATTCGTTTGATTTCCAATATGTCAAGACCTGCAACATTTGTCCATTGCCCACTACCCAGAACTCGAGATTTCCTGCCCTGCGAAAAGGTCCTACTCGTGTACTTCTCTCTGACCATGAGGTCAATCAACTATGTACGGTCCGCCTTTGAAGCTCCCGTTTCAATGCTTGATGTTGTCAATCATCGAGCTGTGATGTCTTTCTCTTTCCTGCGCGCTGTTAAGTGTTGTTGCTGTTGTATCTTACACTGCTTAATCATAGGCTCTCATTCTGTTCTTCTGTGTGCATTTGCTTATCCTTTCCTCCAGTGTGCGATGTTTGTCTGCAAAGTCCCGTGCTACGTCGTATGCGCGCATGCTTGATGAGCGTTGTCTATCACATGCAGTTGCCCATACCACCTCAGATCACCCCATTACTATGATGCACCTTATTACCCTGAATATCATGCATTGTGCTTCGAATCCCCTGAAAACTGATGTTCTTGGATTTTCTTCCATTAACCGTGGCCGTTGTTTTTCGTGCACTGGACTGTTTGCAGATTGTATGTGGTTAGATGGCGAGTCGATTGTGATGGCTCGCAACGGTGTGTCCGTGTCATCATCTCTTATTGTCTTTCAGGCGTCCAACTATACCCACTGCGCTGCGCCACAACAGTCAACTTCTGACCTGATGGAGTTCTAGAGAGTGGAAGCGCGCAGATAAGATCTAACAGGTGAGTCTCGTCTCAGTATCTTGGTCAGAACTCTATATTGATGATGTATGTACCTAACAGGTGAGTCTCCTATGTCATCATCAATACATCTACTCGAAGTGTAAAGTAAAGCTAACTCACGTCTCAGTATCTTGGTCAGAACTGAGACACTTGGGTGGCTGGCTGCTGCCTTTTATACGGTAAGTGTTTTTCTAAACGATATTAAAACAAAACATTGATACTTGGAAGGTTTTGGCCCCGATGTCACATCTCTCGTCCCTGTGCCTCTTTTGCCCTTGCGCTCGGACCACTCACTCGTCATCTTGTTCCTCGGCTTCGGTCTCATCGGCAACATTTGACTCGGAGGATTCGGACTTCAACACTCCCCCTTGAGCGCAAGCCAGTCCCATTAGGGCCCTGAGCTTTTGCAAACGGGGGCATGGGAGGGCCTTGGTAAAGGCATTGGCCACGTTGTCGTCAGTGGGACAATAGAGAATGTTAAACGTGCTGTCTTTGACGTACGAACGTACGAAGTGGTACCTCAAATAGATATGCTTGGTGCGTGACTGGAACTTCTTGTTCGACACTAATGCGATGGCTGCCTGGTTGTTGCAGAATATTGGAATGGGGAGTGTGGGGGGCTCGTAGAGCTCAGTGATGAGGAGTTTCAGATAGAGCAGCTCACGGACGACGCTGGTAAGTGCTATGTACTCAGCTTCTGTGGTAGATAGTGCGATTAATGGTTGTTTTTGTGCACTCCAGGCGATGGGACCTCCGTTCAACATCATGATGTAATCGGACATCGAGTGCCTGTGCAGTTGGGAGGCCCAATCCACATCGACAAATGCCTCCAGTCCTGCATCTGTGGAGCCCAAGGTAAGCTCGTATCCATCAGTGGCCTTCAGGTAATGTAGGGCGCGTTTAGCTGCCTCCCAATGGGCTCTCCCCGGACTTCGCATGAACTGCGACAACATCGCGATAGCGAAAGCTATGTCCGGACGCGTGCTCGTCGCCGTGTACATCAATAACCCAATGGCACACTGATACAGTACGTCCTTCATGGCCTCTAGTTCTGTGTGTGTGGATGGGGACTGATCTGTGGATAGAGTGATGGCTGACTCCATGGGGGTGTGCACGGACTTCGCGTCGCCCAGTCGGAAATGTTCAACTATGGTGGCCACGTAGGCTTTCTGCGACAAGGTCAAGGTACGTGATGCTCTGTCTCGTGTTACCTTCAATCCCAAGAGCCATTTCAGTTCCCCCAAGTCGGATATTTCAAAATATTGCTGGAGCTGGTCTTTGAAGCAGGTGATGTGGGAAAGGTGGTTCGTGGTTACGGCCATGTCGTCGACGGAGACCGTGATGACCATCTTCTCATCAGAGGTATGCTTGAAATAGACCGCCTGATTGACCATTGACCTTCTGAACCCTAGCTCCCTGAACACTCCTGCTAATTCCTCCGCCCACTCGTATCCTGCCTGCTTGAGTCCCGGTAAGCTTCTTTTCAGCCTCAACACCTTTCCACATTGATCCTCCCTCAAGTATCCAGGTGGTGCATGCATGTAAATCTCTTCTTGGATGCTGGCGTAAAGGTAAGCACTCTTGATATTGACTTGGTGGATTTCCCAGTCTTGCTGAGCCGCCATTGCTAGGACCGTCCAGATCGTGCTCATATTGGCAGTGGGGGCAAAGGTGTCGAAGTAGTTGACACCGTACTTTTGCCTCTGGCCATTCGTGACAAGCCGGGCCCGGAGCTTCAATCTCTCTCCGTCAGGTCTACGTTTCATCGCCAAAACATAATGGCACGGTATGACATTGGCGCCTTTAGGTGGGTCAATGACTTCCCACGTACCTAACTTCTCGAGCTGACTGATTTTGTAATCCAGCGCTTCTTGCCACTCCACCGCATCAGGACCATTTAGAGCTTGCTGAAGGGTGGGTTCCGGCTCTGCCGCAGCCAAAGCTAGGTGAATGTGCACCTCCTCATCTAGGAGGTCTAATGCTGATGCCTCTAACAGGCTATCTAATGCTAGGGACACGGTCTCCCCCTCATTGAGGGCCGCATAGTATCCAGGGGGTGGCCTAGTGCGAGTCGTCCTTGGAGCTGGTGGGGTTATAGGGCGTTGAGGTTGGATTCTGGCTGGGGTTGCTGGTGGAAGGATGGACTGAACGACAGGTACATTGTTAGTATTGCCGCTATTATATTCGTCGTGCCGCATGACGATGGACTCCCCCTTGTTCAGGGCATCCTCTGCCACTGTCACCTCACTCGGCACAAAGGTGACGTTGCGCTCGATGGAAATCCATCCCTTACCCGGCCAATACACCCGGTAAGCCTTACTCTGGGTGTCCATCCCCACAAAGATCGCTTCCTCCGCCTTGGCCTCCAACTTTCCAGCATCCTCAAGATGCACAAAGATTCTGGCACCGAATTCTCACGCATGGGAGAGGTTGGGCTTGGTCTTGATGACCAGCTCAAATGGTGTCACACCCAGTGCCGCCCTAGATGGTAGGCAATTTTTCAGCCAGGTGGCATAATTAACTGCCTCTGCCCACAGGTTCTTGGGGAGGTCCTTCGCCAGCAACATGGCTCTGGCGTGCTCGACGAGGGTGCAGTTCAGGCACTCGGCCACTCCATTCTGCTGAGGTGAGTCATGCACTGTGAGTTGTCTTTCGATGCCGCGCTCACGCAAGTACTCGTCGAATTCAGCACTTAGGTACTCTCCTCTGCGATCAGATCTGACCTTGCGGAGCTGGATGCCTGGATTTTGGTGTGTGAGCCAGGCCTCATAGGCCTTGAAGGTGGTGAGTGCCTCGCTCTTCAGCTTCAAGAACTGAATTTTGGTCTGACATGTGCAGTCATCGGTGAAGGTGATGTAGTACCAGCATCCGCCCAAGCTGGTGGTTTGTGCGGGGCCCCATAGGTCCGTATGGACCAACTCTCCATAGGTGCGTGCTCTGTTGTGGCTCTCGTTGGGGAATGGCTTCCACGCTGACTTTGCTTTGACACATGTGTCGCAGAACTCCGGCTTGGAGTCCTTGTCCAGGGCAACACCCACGACAAGGCCTTTGTTTACGGCCTCGACCACTGCAGGCTGGGAGACGTGGCCCAGCACCCGGTGCAACTCACTCACAGTAAGCTTTGTTTTGGCAACGTTCGCATGGTGCTGACTCGTCTTTCCCACCGCTATGCTGTATAGACCTTCCACTTGCGGAATTTCCGCAATGACTCGGTGTTTCAGTCCCTGGGACAAGACCTTACACATGCGCTGTAGAGACTCATGCCTCTCATTGTGCAATATTGCAGTTTTCACTGGGGAGTACATGGCACGAACTTGTAGCATCACTCTGTGTGCTACCTGCAGCTATCTCTATATGAGGCGCAGCTTTCCCGCACAACGCGCGCCATGCGCGCGTACCTTTCCCGCGCTTCACGATGTATATGTGCGCGCGCTTTCCCGCGCTTGAGCGCCCTATAGCGCCAGCCATCCGGAAGCATCCATCCACTGTCCACCAAGTTCCCTAGTGCGTATATTTCCATTTCTCACATTTGCTTATCGTTCCATCTTTATTTTTATCATGGACCCTTACTTACATATATCTTTACATACCTTACTCGGTAGCGCTTCGGCTCCGCATGACAGCGCTTAGGCGCCATACTTAAGCGCCAGCAGTACATACTATGACTGACTAACTTACTCTCCCATGAGAACGACAGAGGACTTACTGGTTACTACCCACTATTCACCTAGCAGAACATAGTAGAAATCTATTTGTTTACACCTCGCATCTCTCTTCTCTTGTCTTACATCATATCATCACTTAAGCAAACTCACTCTTACTCTCTCTCATATCTGTATACACGCGCACGCTTTCCCACGCTTCGCGCCATACACGCGCGCATTCCCGCGCCTTGCGCGCACCTGCGCTTTCTCGCGCTTCGCATTGGCCAACCAGTAGCGCTTTCAGCGCATACCTCTAGATCCTTGCTGCACTCACTTCCCCTTTAGGGTCGAACGCACTTGTCGTCTCAAGTATAGCAGACTAGGCAACGCGCGACCTTACAACATTTATAGATACAGTCAGGAGCATTGTTTGTGCCTCGCTGTATCGTTGAACCTTCAGCGCCCCTCGAAGAGGACGGCCATGCCTGCGGCTGCTATGCGATTGGTGGATATGAGGGTGAAGGCCATGGCAGGTGCGTATAATGTGTTTTTGAGTATGACTTTCGTGCATTTCTCACCAAGGGGCAATTCTAGCTCGATGTCTCCTCGACCTATGGCGCTCAGGCTTGAGCCATCGGCCGTGCGGATTTCCTGGGGGGATATTGAGGTGAAATTGGTGAATTTCGCCCGGTCTGGGCAGAAATGCGACATGGCGCCAGAATCGACGATGGCACCACGGTGTTCAATGGGGATTTTCAGGTCCTTGGCGACACTTGCCAAGTCGGACAATACGAACGCGTATTGGTCCTGGGACCTGGACTCTGCTGCCGAGTTCGCTGTCTCCTTCTGTCCCTTTTCACCTTTTCACCTTTGCTGATTCAGGCCTTGGCCCTCTTTTCCCCCTCCAGGTCTCCAACAATCGGTCTTGTAGTGACCTTTTCGGTCGCAATTATAGCAGGTAATGTCTGTGTTTGCCTTGCTCGACATAGCTGACCTTTTCCCCTTGTCTCTAGGCTCCCTCGCACTAAGTGCAGTGCCCGCACTCCCCTTCTTACTGGGGCACTTCTCAGTGAGCTGACGGTGCTCGTATTCCTCCGTAATGATACTGATTAGTTCGTAGGAGGACAAGGGGGTCTTTGTGATCTTGGCGGCCGTGTTAATGGATGACAGGAGAGGGCGATAGGATTCGGGGAGTGAGCCAAGAATGATGGTGTGGAAGTCCGTATTGAGGATTCCTGCACCCATGCCTGCGAGTAGCTCGTGCAAGCGCAGCATCTCGGCGAAGTGGGCTTTGACGTCAGCTCCCTCCTCGCACCTTGTCTCCTGCAAGCGCCGCCATAAATCGATCTGGACCAGTTCAGTCTTGTCTTCGTGGATCTGGCATATCTCCTCCCAGACCTCTGAGGCAGACTTGAACTTCTGGATGCGCAGCAACAGTCGGTCGGTAATCATACTGAAGATTTGCTGCTTAACAAGTGAGTTCTTTTGGTCGTACTCGTCCATTTTCTTATCGCGTTCATTGATCTCCTTTTGAGAGGGAATCGAACCATCCGGTTTTTCTGGTACTCCCGAATCCTTGCCAATGAGGTAGGGTAACGGCTCAACGGCACGGCCATCTGCATATTGCATCAAACCTCGGGCACTTATCGCTGTCAATGTTCTCTCCTTGTAGGTAATCCAATTCGTGCCATCTTCAGCAAGTTTGGGGACGTTGAACACCGAGGACATAGTGCCGGGGAGCATATTATCGGTGGCCATGTCAGGGCTCATAACCTCTAGAGAGCAGAAGCACGCAGATAAGATCTAACAGGTGAGTCTCGTCTCAGTATCTTGGTCAGAACTCTATATTGACGATGTATTTACCTAACAGGTGAGTCTCCTACGTCGTCATCAGTACATCTACTCGAAGGGTAAAGTAAAGCTAACTCACATCTCAGTATCTTGGTCAGAACTGAGACGCTTGGGTGGCTGGCTGCTGCCTTTTATATGGTAAGTGTTTTTCTAAACAATATTAAAACGAAACATTGATACTTGGAAGGTTTCAGCCCTGATGTCACATCTCTTGTCCCTGTGCCTCTTTTGCCCTTGCGCTCAGACCACTCACTCATCATCTCGTTCCTCAGCTTCGGTCTCATCGGCAACATTTGACTCGGAGGATTCAGACGTCGACAGTAGTGACATCTGTTGTTGCATTCAAGGATTGTTTCACTGCTTTTTTCTCGCACAACCCCGCCGTAATCGCAAAACATTCAAACACTTTGATGCTCCCCCTTCTGGCTCTCTGTGTTGCCCTCTCACACAAAAGGCACGAACGTTGGTGTTATCCTGCAGCATTTTCTCGGCCTTTGTGAGCGAATATTTTGTTGGTTGATGCTGGAGCAGTTGACTGATGTTTGCGTGCCTTCAAACTAATACTGTGCATATATCTCTATCAAATGTTTACTAATACAAGGTCGTCGCGTTGTCTATTCTCGTTCTCGTACTAAGACCGGTAATGAATTGTTTAAATTTGGCAACACCCTTTGTTTCTGCAGTCAGCTGGCTCTCAAATCATCATTTCCCAAGCGATGACAAGATCATAGCAGAATAAAAGGGGTCTGATACACATGTAAGTACAATGCCAGTTTCCCACAGATGGATTTGTAGAGGAGATCCGGCATGTTTGTTGCAACAGAACGGATCCCACTTGTTGCTTATCGTGGGAGTGGGCTTTGCACACTTCCGGCTTTTGCTTGCTACTTGGGTTTTTTTTGAGCCCTCCCCTGCCCTCCCCCCACTAACATGGGAGTCAGGGATATCATAGAACCCTGTTATTAAAAGAGCTTATGTTATCACCCACCCTAGCCTCATAAAAGGTGTGTTTTGTGCCTGTGCTTCTCCGACTCATTGCCTACATCACCCAGGTGCCTAGTCGGAGCTGATGCCTGCGGCATAAAACAACTCAGGGGATCGCACGTACTATTATGGTTTTCAGCTTCAGCTCTGGAGGCCTAGGCCATTTCATCATGGACTCATGTTTGCATTGCCTTCAGCTCAATGAAGGATTCTATCATATCAGTATATATTTGGTTAGCATGCACATCCTACATGAAGCTTGAAGTCTGAACTCAGTGCTCTGCACTGCTAGGCATGCGCTAACTTGGAGCGAAATATCGCTCTATTGTGTCACTTCTAGACTGAAGAAACAGTCGTATTGATGATATCAACGTGGTACTACATATTATTTTCCCTCCTACACTGTGTCGCAGTAACTCTCACTATCTTTCGCGTTGTCATCGAGATATGATTGTATAAAGTTTGAGCGCTTATGTCAGAATGTTGAATGGATGGCCCAGGATCCGACAAGAGGACGGTCCCAGTTGTCCAGTATCCACCTGCGAAGTTTCGTATCGTAGTATTCGACATCGCCAAGGTTGGGGCTAAGTGCTCGAAGGAGATCGTGGTGGTCGGACAAAGAGCAGACCGTAGACTTCTCATATCCCGTCACAGAGATGGGATCAGCATTGCTCTGCATTCAGGTTTGTTAACAGCAGCGAGACAAATTCAAGTGTCGCACCTCATCCCAGTAGTTGACTATAAAGCGACCTTTCAGGCACTGCTCATGAGTCCTCTTCATCTCCATGCGACGCTGGTGCTCCGTCTTGAGAATCTCATGTTCAGTATGCATAGTGAGCCATGTATCATTAAGTTGAGTACTAAGACAAGGATCAAGGGTCTGGTGTGCTGATTGTGAAGAACTTGGGTGTGAAGCGAGGATCTTCGTTGCAGCAGAACCTAGGAGTGGTAAGGGAGGTTGCGACACTGAGGGGGGTGCTTCGGCAGCCAATGCTTCATGAGCGGTGCCATCAAGACCTATGGCAGGGACAGGCAGGTGAGACAATGGGTCCGGACCACCGGCAGGATCGGTGTCGAGCAAGAAATCATTGAGAACGTCACTTTCAGTTGATGTGAGACATGTGGCTGACACTGGGGGTGCTGATTCAGACTGAGCAGACGGAAAGCCATGGGTAGAACATCCACCACTTATAACACAGTGCGCTTTGCACATATGGTGTGGGCACATAGCTCTGACGGATTTAATGGCACAGAAAGACGTAGCACACCCTTTGGCCATGGTAACAAGCGTGTGTGGCAGGCAGGCAGGTATCACAGGGAGGACGAGAGGTATCGCAACTGATATGAGGGAAACGAGTGTGTGCAGCAGGCAGGTATCACAAGGAGAATGAGAAATATCACAGTGGGAACAGGCAATGCACGTCGCAAATATTGATACCAGGGAAACGAGCGTGTGTGGGTATCACAGGGAGGATGAGAGGTATCGCAGCGAGAACAGGCAATCCAAATGATATCAGATAACTAACAATATTAATATTATTGACATATGCACGTCAGGTAGTTTCCAACTCCAACTAAACTGCCATAGGACGGGAATACCCGCCGTACTTTGGGCCGTACTGTTCTGAGCCGTAGGGTTGGGTTGAGTGACTTTTACCAGGATCCTGTGTGTGAAACTTAGCAGTCTGGGAAAGTGGCCCTGTAGCTGATTGGCCTGATCATCTCCTCAAATGTCTACGTTCATACAATGTTCATATCACATTCATTTTCTGGTGGCGGAGTCAGCGCAAGAACTTTAAACAGGACAAGATTCTTACCAACAGATTAGCTTAAATATGTGGTATGTCCCTCTGTTTTTATCAGCAACCTCATCTCTACAATGGCAACAGTCACTAAGTCTGATGCCAATGGAACCCCCCTGCCGAATCAAATGCTGGATGCAAACAATCACATCACCATCTTCCAGAATAGCTTTATCGCAGAGGGTGTAACCATCAACATATCCTTGAGTAACTGCGACAGTTCCAGTGAGTTCTTCACACATATAACTTATCATTTATGCTCACCTTTCAAACAAGCTGTGACCAAGCTGGAATACATCGCTGGCATTGCTGGAACTACTGAGCCCATGTCCTCGCAGCCTCCGTTAGCAAGACAGTTGGTACCATTAGAATATGGTCGTGAAAGCGTCATATTCAATGGCAACACTTTTGGCCAATATGTCATGATAAACATTGGATCCCATAATTGCACAGGAGCTAGTGGGTCCTTTACTTCTGACCAAAAATCCAAGAGCTTAACAATCCTTTATCGCTGACCAGTCAAGCAAACTGCTCTTCCTAAGACCTCAAACCAAGAATGACATTTTTGCGAAGCAGAGAAACCCTTTCGAGTTGTTACTTAGTTAAGTCCTGTGCGGTCATTCATGACCCTATGTTGGACATTGTATCATTTTGTATCTGATTTTAGTCCTGCGCTGTCGTTCACGGCCCCATGTTGGGTGTTGTTATGTACTTACTCGATACTCACTCTACATATCACAGTCTAGAGTCATTGCTTGTAATTGTTACGCACTCAAATAGATCTGTTATACGGAGCCCTAAGAGGGGCATCGTCTGCTAACGTTCGTGACGTAACTGGAAGGATCCGGTGTAGCAAGTGAGACTGGCGACGATGAGTCGACAGTGATCACAGTACGCGCTTGTCACGTGACTTCTGAGATGGATGTCTTATGAAGTCGCTCAACGTAAGGACAGTCTTGTCCGGACGATGAGGTCGATTGAGGTAGACTCAGTCGCGATGAGCAACTAAGAAAAGATACTAGAGACTGAAGCCAAAGGGGCGTTCAGAGAGAAGTATGTTCCAGGGAAGATTGAGTAGATTCAAGTTAGAGAATCTAGTACAGGGTGACCGACTACTTATACTAAGTGAAGAGGGTTAAGGGCAAGGCTACCGCACAGTAGGTAAGGGTAAAGGGGAAACGAGAATGGTATAGGTGCGTTGGCAACAGAGCCAGATTAGCGATGGATGGTCGAATGTGGAATGAGACCGAGAAACGTTGGAACAGACCAACGGTAAGAATACAACGTGTGGGAATCCGCAGTCAGAAGGTAACAGAAAGGGAAAGCCACATTGGTGGCATGAGTCAGACCGAGTCATAGGTGCGGGACCACATAGGTGGTCGAATCACGGGAGGAACATGCGTGCACGTGCATAGAGGCGGGCGATGCGAGGGATGGGAACGATCCCGATGATCCGGTCAACGGAAAGTCGGTAAAGGAGGACGAGCCGGTAGATGGTGAGGGCGAGGATGAAGGGAAAATGATAGGGGGGCCATGTGACCAATGTTACTTGTAACAGTAATAAATCAATAATGCACCTTGGTGCCCGCTCATTCACAACTGGCGGTTCAGATGCATGACAGACTGTACTATGCACTCTCAAGGCAGTCAAAATGTGGCATTATGTTTCATTATCAAACTCCGTTCCAATCCAAACGGACCACGGGCCAAGGGGATTACCAGTTAGATTTAGGTTGTGATTTGACATGAGGAAAGTGAAAAAAAACAAAATCAACATTCATTTCACGGCAAACAAGTAATAACCGCTGTGACTGTAGTACGTACCCATATGAAAGAGTCAACCTGTGTTCATCCTGCCTTTCTGATTAGCAAAAGCAAGCAAACCCAAACAAGCAAATCAAGACTAGATTGCCACCTCGAAAACACTGCGCGTCCTCAAGGCCTCATATTCGGTATCTTTTGTAACGAGAAGATATCCATGTCACGGTCACTCTCCATGCATTGAGGAGATTATGGAATGTGATCTCAACTTGAAGGTGATCGAGCCTGAATTCGACTTCCCAGAGGCGTGCAACTTCAATTTTGGACTTCAAGAACAGATCATTCTTAGTTGGCGATAGGATTTTGGTAACAGTTTCTTCGGATTGGACTTTTATGTTATGAAGGATCTCGCTGGTGCCTGTGTTGCTGCAGGGAGGATAGACTGGGACATGTGTGCTCCAGCTCAGGGCGGAGAGTATGACTCAGTTCACGCAGCGCGTTCGATGGTATTGCAATATCAGCAAGTCCCATTTCTTTGCAAATTGTTAATGCTGTCATCTAACCTAGACTCGTGACCAGTCTGTCTGATATTGTGGCTTTTTCCGTGGATATTTATTTCTTCATCGTGAGCTCATTATTACCTTTGGGGAGGCAGATGCCGAAGCGACTGCATGGACGGGTGCATATAGCTTGTCCCAATTTAGAAAAAAATGTCAACGAACTGCATCTTTCATACATGTGCATACAGGTGAGTTTATTACAAGACCAGTGAGCTTCTTCCCCTAAATGTTACGGTCACGTCAGGATGCAAGAGCCGTTTGTTTAACTGATGCAATCATTCTTCAGCCAAATTTCTTTTGGATGAACTTGATGACCTACCGGCTCCAGTGCAATTCGGCGATCCTACATTTATCATGACGCACTCACCGAACGTATTACCGCTCAACACTATGCTTTCATGACCGTGCTCCATTGGCTCTGGCTGACTCGTCAACAGAGGGTCCAAGGATGTGGGCTCTGCAGTCAGTCCGACATGTTCAAACTTGCTCACGGCTTGTTTACAAGATGAGTATTTAGTAATGTCAGACATGCAAAAAAACTCACTGGAACCGTTACAGTTACTTGAAAGTATGTTGATGGTTCCCCCCTCCGCAATGTAGTTGTTCTGTATGATGATAACGCAACTACTTGGGTTCGGTGGTGGTTGTGTGCTACTCAGCAGTGTATTACCATCAACATGAGTGGAGGGCATCATGTTTACATCTCGGAGTAGTGTAGCAATCAGAGGCAAGCATGCCTTGTATATTGCATTAGCACCGCCCAGCCCCAGTGAGGACAGCATACTCTTGAGTGCATCCATCAAGGATGAGGGTATTATAGAGAAAGTAAGAGGAGGTGCGCTTCTTGCCCAGGTTATGGATAGTCTTTTAAGGTACTTTATTAGCACCTCGCATGTTGTACAGGGTGGCGGGCTGTACATCTTCGAATAACGAGATTAATAGCTGCTTCCCACCTAAAATCAATCCCGGTGTGATCTGAAAAGTATTAGGGCAGCGGAACAACCAAAAGGGGTGGTCACAGGATAAGATCTAAGAGAGCGCAAGGCACACATCCCCATATAGCTTTTCAAGCAGTTAGTCACAACTTAGGTAGTGACAGTGGAGTTGTACTAGAGTCCCCCTCGCTGCATCAGGAAAAGCCTCCTGGGCAAAAATCGTAATAATTTGCGCTAAATGATGTTATTCTGATAATTCTATCTAATTTCAAGTTTTAGGAATAAAATGGCTAGAAGACAATAATGTACAATGGCATTATCAAGACTTATTTGAAAATACAGTAAGTGAATCTATCTAGATACGAGTTCAACCAAAAAGTGTCACAGTCATCTAGAACTGTATCACTGGACCACTCTCGCGGGACGACGGCACCGAAATTCGGTAGCCATACGCAACATTGGCAGTATGATTGTTAGAAATAGGTTGCCCAGCACGCGAGTCTGGATAGGGCACGATAACACAACCATGCTGCCCTTGGGCACGTTCTTGAATCTCCTGGTGACCATGGTGTTGTTCTTGACCGGTTGCTTCATCAGCGGCCAAATCATCCATGGCATCCATGTCATCGTGGTCATGTTGCTGATCAACCGGAGGCTCCCACTCAGGTTCGTTATTTGCTTCATCTTCCCATCCATCGTCCGCTCCCTCATCCGCATCACTACCATGGCCAGATCCCTTGCGAGCCCACTCAAACTCTTCCATGTCATACCCTCCATCATCATCAGGCCATTCCAACTCGTCATCAAGTTGCGGTTCACTAGTGTTGGCGTGTATCTGGGAGCGTGAGTAATTGTACAGCGCTCGACAATCAGGGTTTCGGCTCTTTGATAGATGATGACTGAGGCCTGTGACAGTGAGATTGTCCTGTCCACAAGCTGGGCAGCTTGCGGACATTGTGTTAGAGACAAGGGGGGTAGAGGTGAGGGAGTGAGACAAGGGGGGCAAAGGGTAGAGGTGAGGAAGAGACGCCCCCGACCAATGATAGAGAGTGAGAGAGTAGAGAGACGCCCCCGACCAACGATACAGACAGAGGGAATAGAGAAACGCCCCTGACCAACGCTACAGATGGTTAGACGATAGAGGGTGAGGGTGTAGAGGGTGAGGGAGTAGACGACAGCGCCCCCGACCAACGATAGAGAGAGAGAGGCAGTATCTGCTATGAGGGTGGAGGATGAGAGGGTTGAGGTTAGCCTGAGTAATGTTTAGACCCTCAAATTGAACGTACCAAATTGACTGCCTCCGAGCCCCTTGAAATGCAGGTCAACGTTATATTCGGCACCCAATTGAGGTGAACGGGAGCGGGAATTGAGACAGAACATGTGGCATGCGCATAGGCGTGACATAATGTGAATGCAAGTTCTTTCAGGTGGAGGGAGTAGTAGTAGACGGGAGCGGGAGGGAGTAGGCGTGACATAGTGTGAACGCAAGTTCTTTCAGGTGGAGGGAGTAGTAGTAGACGGGAGCGGGAGGGAGTATAGGCGTGACATAGTGTGAACGCAAGTTCTTTCAGGTTGAGGGAGTAGTAGTAGACGGGAGTGGGAAGAGCATAGGCGTGACATAGTGTGAACGCAAGTTCTTTCAGGTTGAGGGAGTACTAGTAGACGCTATTAGAGATGGAGGTTAGTCTGAGTATTGACTGAAAATTGAACCCTTGACGGCGAATTGAACTCACCGGTAACTGCCTCCGGCATCCCTTGAAATGCAATAATGAACAAAAATTTTGAGGCGCCAAGAGGTCGAGAGCCAGGACCCGCATCCGAACAGCATATGCGGACGACAGGAATCAGGAAGTAGACCAGTGCCCAATGAGCAGTATTAGCCGAAGTGAAGGGTGGACAGAGTAAAGGATGCTTTGTGCCAAAGATAAGGTGAAGGGTGAGGGAGTGGTGGATCAACGTGGCCGATATACGCGCAAATATCCTAGTGAGTCTGAGGTAAAATGAACTCACCTAACGACTCGGAACTGCCACCGATGCACTGCAATGCACACAACATCACCGTTAAAAATGACAACGAAAAATCTAACAGCGTTGTCAAATTTTTATTTCACCCCCCCTCCCGCTCTTTTCGTATCCTGAACATTCATTCAGTTAGCTTCCTGTCCTTGCAATCCAGTATAGCATGTACGCACCTCTTAATTCTCGTGGTGAGTTAAGCATATTATTTTGAAGATTGGCGAGACAGCAGCTTCTCACTGGGCTTGAATAGAGCCCTGAAATGCAAAGAAAAAAGCTATGGAAAAAGCCAGTAAGCAAGCGACTTCGGTCAGGCTTGAAATCAGAGAATTCAATGCTCACCTGCTACTTCAGTTTGGATGCCTGAAAAGTCAGCAAGAAAAGTTCTTCAACAGACTCAAGCACCTCCCAACCCACCGGCAAGTAGGCCACCCACCAAACCACCCACCAAACCATCTACCAAACCACCCACCAAAGCGAAACGACCAGCGCCAAGTGCGGTTGCTCAGATTGACCAGGGTTTGCCTTCAAAACTGAGTACATCACGTATTTAATCTTGAAATCATAGCGATAAGTACTAACTTTGATGGTAGAGCGTCAGCGTACCTTTGTGAACGAGGAATCGGATGATGGGTATGGTTCTAGTGGCCATGGTAGCGACTCAGAGGACTTGCGACCTGAAAAAAATCGAGGTGAGTTATAGATAACAAGGGGTTTGAATCTTACTCACTATGATGATGTGCACCATCCCAGCTGCCCGTCCTAAGAAACTCTGTCGCACTTATGCGATGCGCGATGTGACTGCGATGTTCGACTCCGACGAAGATCTTGAGGACAAGCCACCAAATGGCATTGATACTGATGCCGACTGCGAGGAGAGTGAGGGCGAAGAACCAGAGGCCACTGCCTTGATGCTCTCAGACGAGGTTAGTAGTTGCACTGGTTTACCTAAGCTGATCCTGCTGATTCTGAGTTTCGGAAGATGCCTTCGCTTGTTCAATCACGTGGCAACTCCTTGAAGCAATCCGCCAGAGAGCGAAAGCAAGCCGAGGAGGTGAGTCCATACTATTATATACTCTACGCTGATACTACAGACTACCTTCAGACTCCAATGTGGCGCGATGTCGACAACGCTGTCTCAGAGTCAGTTGAAGAATCCACTACTCGTGGTGACTCCTTGGAACCTCCCTCCAGCGACATTGAAGTTGTCCAGAAGGTCACCTCTGCAGCTTCTCTCGTTCGAACGGAGAAAGGAAACGTCAAACTACTCGATCAGAACCTGGAGACTCGGCGAGTAGTCCGGGATGCCATTATTGACGCTAAAGGTCACATCATCTTCGTCAATGCTTACCCTGAGCTCGTCGACAAAAACCAGGTATCACTCCAGTCTTTGCTAACGGTGGCCGAGAATCGCGGCATAAAAGCCATCAAAAAACGCCTTCAAACAGATGCTCAGTATGCTGCTCTCCTTGGTAGCTTGGTAAGTCATTCGCATGTCTCGTTTTACGGATTTTTTTTAACTATCATTGCTATTACTTGAGGTCGAGCCCCGGATCCCATTATTGCGGCGTGATCTGAAAGTCGCTGCATGTGCGAACATCGATAGCTACTTCCGTCTCAGCAACAACATAGTCAAGGCAAAAAAACTCATGGAGCAGCACGCATATGTATATGCCTTGAGGTTTGATGTGAGTTTACTCTGTCCCTTCCCTCCTTCGCCAACACCCAGGAGCGGGTTCTTTATCGTATTCCCATATCTTCCCTCCTTCACCAACACCCAGGAGCGGGTTCTTTATCGTATTCCCATATCGTTTCTCCTTCCTCGACCATTCTATTCTCTTACTAACTTCCCTCTTCAACAGTCCAACGACGATGCTTTGCCCATAGGGAAAAAGCCCTACCAGGGTGAACTACTGATTTTTCTGTTACACGACGGAGTCTTCAATGGTGCGAAGTCCATCGGTGTCAGATTTTCGGCGCGTTTTGTCGAAATTGCGAGAAACAAGGCCAAACGCCCCGAAGTCCCCATTCCATTGCTGGCGCTGGCGGCAACAGCAGTAATGTCCTTTCCACTAAGCCTTCATGCTGTGCTCATTTGTTTTCAAGATCTACGCGGCCCTTTTCTGGAAGACGCTTGGTTCACCGGGAAAGTTTAACTTTACCGGGAATCAATTCAGTGAAACTTATGTTTTCCATGTCAACTTTCTCGAGGGTTTGAAGAAGGACGCACCTGGAAAGTTTCACTGTATGATGGCTGACATTTTCGAAGCTGTACAGTAAGTTTCGCTGGTGTGGATGGTGCCATTCTGACATGCTGGATACTGACGCTACTTGCAGGGCTTTGAAACAGAAGGGCAATGATCATCTCGCCAGTGAGCATCGAAATGCTCTGTCGCTACTCGACTTGGATGGCATGGCCGATGATTAGGTTCTGTAGTCACGGTGCTGATCCATTCCTGTATATTGTGCATTCATTAGTGATTGTACCGAAATTCCTCATACCCTCGTCGTCAGCTGTTTCGCAATTACTTTAATACACATGTTTTAATCCAATATTAGTCTTTTGTTCTTGTAACATTGCCTGGGACGCGTGATCTGTGAACCAACATTTGTAATAACGGCTTCTGCAATTCACCACTATTATGTCTAATATCAGCTAAATCTTGATAATTATCCAACACTGAGGAGGGGGTTAAAAAGTCCTTCTAAACTATATAATCTTCCTAATTCTCCTAAGGCTGCTAATTAGACCTAATTCTTGGATTTTATCAAAGATTATCGAAATTTTTGCCAGGAGGTTTTTCCTGATGTGCTTATCTGTTGATTTAGTTGCAAGATCACGCAGCGCCCTCGGCCAAATTTCTCGGAACAACTCACTCAGGCTAGTCAAAAAGATTGCCACCCCCTTGCCACCCAAAGTCACCTCGAAAGCTCAGCATCCGTACATCTTTTTTAACGAGAAGATGTTCACATGCATATGCGTCAAGGAGAGTATCGAATGTGACGATTGCGATCTCGAGGTGATCGAGCTTCGAGCCTGAGTTCAGTCTCCCGGAGGCATGCAACTTTGGTTTCGGAATTCAAAAGCACATCGTTCTTAGTTTGCGATAGGATTTTGATAGGGCACGTCAACAAATCTGACGTGTTCGACCTAATTGCATAAACAACCGCTCCCGTGTGCAGATACGTGAAGATCGCAAAGTCAAGTTATGAGCAAGTGAATCGGATTAGTACCACCATGAATTGGCAATTTCGGAATCAGCCCACCTCAAAGCAGCGCCAAAACAATATTAATTCCAAGCCTAATAATAAACGCAAAAATCATCCTCTAAGTATTATTATAAATACCATCTCCACCGCACCACTCTCACCCTCATATCCTCACCCTGCCCACACACAACAACACCATCCTGCTCAAATTTGAAATCCGTATCCTGCAGGTTGCTTCGAACGACCTTCGTACTGGTCTGAGGCACCATCTTTTTTGAAGGCGGAGAAGTAGATATAGGCTGAGGTAGAGGTGGATCTGGGACTGGGACTGGTGTTTTTTGGTCATCTTTTGGCACATCGGAAGTAGTGGTCGGGTTTTCACCAGCACTCGAAGCGGGAGGTGTGATCTTGGGTGCAGAAGCTGTGGTTACTGTGTTCTTATCGTTCGCAGGTTCCTCAACAACGTCCATAATCTTCCCGTTTGTAGGTGTGGCCAGAAGGATAGACAGCACGAATCCTTCACTTGGGCTAGGCCCAGGAGAAACAAGGTACGTCTCGCTGTCGCTCTCGAGAACCACCGCACGTCCTTCGTCTCCAGTCTCTTCCCCGACACCGTCTATGTCCATTCGCACGTCCTCTGCCCCTGCAGGTGGGTCCTGCGCATGCAGAATCTTCCGCCGCTTTCGAGGTAAAGATACACGTACAGCAGGATCTGCTAGATGTGGGAAGAGCGCACATGCAAGGAGAATCGGAGTGTATTTGAATCTAAAAGACACATCTAGTCAGCACTTGCTCTGGACACAAAAAACGAAACAGAATGAAACTCACCCAGCACCCGTCCCCGAGTCACCAAACACCAGCGTCCGCGCGTGCATCTTCTGGAGCTCTTCTAGATTCTCGGGGTCGACTTTTATTTTCCCATTCACATCGATATTGTCGAGAGTAAACCAGCGTCGCTTGCGGCCATTTGTGACGTCAGCGAACAAGTGTGTGCATGGTGGTGGCGAGGCCGATGTTGTAGGAGCAAGGGCCAAAGCCGCACGACGCGACGCATATTCTTGCAATCGTTGTGACCTGTTGCGTCGCCCAAGCCCAGGGCCACGCGCAGAGCCCTTCTGTAAGATAATACTAATCAGTAACAAATACAAATTGTACGAAAGAGAAAGACGAGAAGAAATGGAAAAAAAACACCCACCTCAACGACCTCAACATGCACAACCTCAATAGCACTCCCATCATGGCCCCACCCCCAACCAGCACTAACGACTCCCCTCCCATCATCCTCCGCTTCCTCTTCAAAGCTCCTCTGTCGCGCATCCGCACTCGTAGCATCATTCACACTCGCAGCACAATACCCTGCACTCGGATGCCCATAAAACGCCTCCCCCCATCCACCCACGAACCGACTCGCCCAGACACCACCAGCATAACCCATCCCGTCAAGCGCCGTAGCTCCAGCAATACCACGAGTACCATTGCTCACAGAACCATGAGACGATACAGTAGGCTGCGAAGCGGAAGATTGTGAGGTACTAGGCGTGATCCCGTTCGATACTGATACAGCGGGTGTAATGCCGTTCGAGGACGTGCCATTTGCTGGTCCAATACCTGCAACTACAGGAGGATCTACGTGGTTTGCATCGCCCCCGACGCTACCTCCATAACTTGATACGGTGGGCACGACTCCAAGCACGACTTTGATGTCTTTGCCTTCTTTTTTTGCGCGAGAGACGGCACTCCATGTTAGAAGACCAGCGTGCACGGCACATGCGAGAACGTTTGAGTCGTCGGTGTAGACGCGTCGGCGGGGAGCGTGCATTGGATGGTAGGTGGGTGGTGCAAAGTTTGGTGCGGTCCTTCCGACAGATCCTGAGGGGTTAGGCGTAGCACTTGATCCAGATGGGCCAGAACCGTTTCCTGCTGCGTTGCTCAAGTTCGTATGTACCGGCCAGAACTGCATTGGCGGAGGGGGCAATAATCCTCCACCCCATAACCGCAGCTTGTGTGGCCTGGAGGCAGGGAGGAAAGAGGACGGAATGAGGACGGTGAGGCGTACTTCTGGAGGGACAACCAAGCCATCTCTTCCAATCTCCTGTGCATCTCCTTGCTTCATGCAGGGCATGTGGTCTCCAAAAAACCAGGGGAACGGCAATGCGGGGAGCACCCATGAGCCAAGGCTGATATGCGGACGCTCCGTTCGGGATTGCAGAAGTAGGGCAAGCTCCTGCGGGGTGGGAAGACGCTCGAAGGCTTCGCGTTCAGCGCGTTCACGCTCCATTGCCTCGCGCTCCGCACGTTCACGAGCTTCGATGTGTTCGCGTGAAATGAGGTCGTGTTCGCGTTCACGAGCGTCAAAGCGCTCACGCTCGAGGGCGTCGAGATGCTGCTGTCGTTCCATACGTTCGAGATGTTCGCGCTCCATCCTTTCCCGCTCGGCGATACTCATATTCATCCCCCGCTCACGCTCTCGTTCCATGTACTCGCGCTCAAGGTGCTCCCTCTCCAATCTCTCTCTTTCCATCCTCTCACGCTCAAAGTGCTCACGCTCGCGTTCGCGTTCCAGCATCACTCTCTCCCTCTCTTCTACCATGGGAGACGGTATCCGCGAGTGTACCTGAGTCGGAGCCTGCGAATGTGAATGCGTACGACGTCCAACTCGTCGATCAGGCTGTTCAAGGGCCCTAAGCTCCCTCTCTCGATCCGACAACACCTTTTGCTCGTGTTCTCTCTCCCCCACTCTCTCCCGCTCTCTCTGCTCCCGCTCTCTCACAAATTCACCCCGCTGCTCCCTCCCACCACCACCGACACCAGTGTTCTCTCGATCCCTGACCAACAGCGCTGGATCTCTCAACTGTAAGATCTCCCCCGGACCCGGACGTTCACTCAACCGTTGATCAGTAGGCAAGCGTTCTCTCTGCTCCCTATCCCTATCTCTGTCCCGGTGCCTCTCTCTCTCAGGACCAGGAAGCCTCAGATCCACACGCTCCCTGTCAACTCTCTGACTTTGCGTATGTTCCCTATCCCTATCCCTATTGTCCCTGTCCCTATCCCATTCATGCGGATGGGGATGTGGAGGAGGCAACGCCTGGAACTGCCCTTGGCCAGGTAACATCCGCCCACGACCCTGCTGGATATGAGAATTATGTGGTGGTGGTATGTGCACATGTCCATGGTTCGGTGTGTGTGCGTGAGTATTATGTGCATGAGGCGATGGGTGGGTGTGGGTGTTCGCCGGTACGTAGGGGGGTCGGGAGAGTGGAGATGCACGATGGCTGCTGGGTCCTGGGCCCGGCCCAGGGTTAGGGTTAGGTCCTACTCTCTCTCGGTCCCCAACGTTAGGTTTATCTCGCTGCATCTCTCCTGGGCGTTCCCTTTCTCGATCTCTGTCACGATCCCGTTGCTGCTGCTGTTGCTGCAAAAGCTCCCTCTCCGCTCTCTCACGCAACGCTTCTCGGTCTCTGTGGATCGCCATCTCGCGCTCGCGGTCTAGAGGGGGGGCGATAGCATGGGAGCGTTCTCTTTCGCGTTCGCGCTCTCTTTCCCTCTGACTCTCCCTATCACGCTCTGGCTGCGGCGCATGCGTGTGGGGATGGGGAAGGATAGGACCAGGGTGGAGCTGCAGGACGCCAGGGCCTGCGGGGACGGGACCACGTTCGGAGGGAGGGCGAGGGCGGTCTAAGCGTTCCATAGGGTGAGCGTGTGGGTCGCGTCTATCTTTGGTGAGAGGTTCACGTCTGTCCATGGGTGGATCACGTCTGTCCATGGGTGGGTCGCGTCTGTCCATAGGTGGGTCGCGTCTGTCTATAGCTGGATCACGTCTGTCCATAACTGGATCACGTCTGTCCATAGCTGGGTCACGCCTATCCATAGCTGGATCACGCCTGTCCATGGGTGGGTCACGCCTGTCCATAACAGGGTCACGTCTTTCCATAGCCGAGTCACGTCTGTCCATGAGCGGGTCACGTCTGTCCATAGGTGGGTCACGTCTATCCAAACCCAAAGGCTCTCTTCTCTCCATGCCCATCTCCCGCCTCTCCATCTCATGTTCCCTCTCTCGAGCAGCCGCACGTATCACATCCATATCTCTCTCCCGCTCATCTCGATAGCGTTGGAGAATTGGGTCTCTTTCCCTCTCGCGTGCAAGGGGTTCTCTGCCAGTTATGAGCGGGTCGCGCACCAGGAGAGGGTCTCGTTCGCGTGGGAAATGCGGATCTCTGTCTCTGGTGAGCAATAGGTCTCGTGGGTCTCTTTCTCTTGGTAGTAGAGGAGTGTCTCTTTCTCTTGGTAGTAGAGGAGTGTCACGTTCTCTCGGGAGTAGAACGGCATCACGCTGTAAACCTGGTTCTCGTTCTCTAGCGCCATCACGTTCTCTTGGAAGGAGAGTGGGATCACGGATGTCTCTGTCACGCGGTAATAGACCTGGATCTCTGGGAAGTAACGTAGGTTCGCGCTCTCTGGGCAACAAGGCAGGTTCTCTATCCCTCGGTAACAAAACAGGGTCACGGATGTGTAGACCTTGTTCACGGGCAAGGTCGCGGAGAGGGCCATCACGGTCTCGCATAGTCTCGCGGTCACGAAAGTTGAGATTTGGGTTTAAATTTGGACTTGGATTATTGAGATTGGGGTTCAAGTTTGGAGGGGGACGTTTTTCGAGTGATTGTTTGGGGGGTTGAGATTGGTTTTGGGGTGAATGAGAGGGTGCTATCGGGGGGTTAGGGTTGTGATATGTGTATGGAGAAAGACGAACCTGGAGCAGTAGTCACAGGGTTGATTACGTTTTGTCGTTGAACTACTGGACTTCTTTCTATAGATTTCATTGAAGGAATGGAAATGAGTGTTTACATGAGGATGAAAAGAAAAGAAGAACGGACCGACGGGTAATGGCGCTCTGGTAGTTGCAGATAGAAGGGTGGAGGACCCCGAAGATGGTCGAGGACCCCAGGAATTATGAGGGTGAGGGTGTTGTAGACTAGCCATTGGTTGTTCGGGGGGTTGCCTAGGTGTGATACGTTGTGGCACGAAAGGGGAAGAAGGTGAATAGCTTGAGTAAGATGGCGGTGCAGGGTACTGGGCATTTGGATGTGGAAGTGTAGGACGAGGCTGAGCTGCATTTGTTTGGGGTGAAACTGAATTCGACTTGACAATTTGTTGGGGTACGGGTGAAGAAGAGCTAGTGCTAGTGCTCGTTGGTCGTTTTCTATGCTGACTAGGTGAATCCTGGAGTAGATCGGACACGTTCATTGTACTATGTCGTCGTTGTCGCTGTCGTTATTGTCTTGGTCGTAGTGGTAGTAGTGGTGGTAGTAGTCTTCTTCGACCTCGTTGTCGGGGTCGGGGTCGTGGACAAGGATGAAGTAAGCTGAAGTAAGTTTGAATGTAGTGGGAGCAAAAAGAAAGCAACTTGGAGGCGAAGCGATACAAATGAATCACCCCGATCGTGATCTAATACACGTGCAGATCCGATCGGTCAGGTACACCTTCTCTCGGCAATTACCGCGGGCCCAAACTCGTGACTTTAATTTCATTCTACTGATAAGACTTGTCCTGGTACTACATAGCTACCCATGTCATTATATGTCAAAACAGGCGTTACAGCCTAATATTTTGACGTTTAACGACAAGGACTCACTAGTAACTCATCCTCTCGGTGTTAACGTTCCCAAGGGAGCCCCGCGTGCTCACATGCCGTCACTCCACAAATTTGCTTCAGATTTATCAATGATTGTATGTCTCACTTACTGTAAATGACTTGTTTCTTGTCCGACATCACTTCCATCAGATTTCATATCGTCAGGCCTTGATGCTGATGCCCTTTGCTCCGCTTCAATTTTTCATACAACGAACAAATCTATATTTGTCATCTCTCATGTGATCCTATGTTTTCATCCATAAATATTACTCGAGCGGCCTTTCTAAATTCTCATACATCAAACACCCTGTCCTCCATATCCCGCAACATACTCGGCCCCGAAATCATTTACTCCTCCAAGCCTAGCGTACTCGTCAGGTCATGTGTATGCATTGTTGTCCATAACATCGCTTGCACATGAGACCTGACGGATATACTTGCTACATAAATTGTCATGATTTCAATCTTCTCGCGACGCAACATGAATGCCTCGATGTCTCAATTGACACCGCAAATCCACTCAAGAACCAATCTACGCTAGCAGCCAAACACCAATCACCACCGAACACCTTCTAGGCTGATTGCGATTGCCACGCTGATAATCAGTACGTATAAGTATCTGCACTAGTAGTAAGTTCGTCCACCTTTCTTGATCGTACCATCAAGTGCTTCGGGCGCTAGCTAAAATGCCTCTCCGCAGCTTTCCCAGTCCTCCCAGAGCTGTATCTTACCATCAGAGCCGGCCTCTGCCCACCATCCTAGCAATCTATCGTACTCCCTCTACTCCCTCCAATCAAATAAACTCTCCCACATCTTTATGTTCCGACCTATGGAAGCTCTTCGGTGACATCGCCGTAGAACCCATGCGCGCCGAGCTCCGGCGCACAGCCTCCACCCACCACTCAGGCGAAAATGGTCTTCCTCAAGTCTTCCTTCTCTTACTTACTTTTATAGGGTCGCCTCCGGCGAGCCGTAACTCCATTTAGTCTGGAACTAAACTCCATCGACGATTCGGCACACGACCAGCGTAGACGAGTCAGAACTATTGCTAGGTTGTGTAACGAGGTCACATCCCATACATTGTAGTGGCACAGGGTCAGTGCAGACTAGTTACGATCTTCAGTCTATCAACTCACCGAGCACTCAAATGCAGATCTCCCGATCTGAGGGCGTCGAATCATTATCTGAGTACGAAGCCCGTCATCCCTTGCATCATGCCATCCGCCTCTACTCAATCGATATATCGTCTGATAGAAACTCTTGCCTGCTCAGTCTTCCCCACCGAGACGTGCATATTCCGAGTTTGCAGTCGTCATTATGAAAGGTCGAGGCTCCCAACAACATATCTGCATCTCTTCCTGTTCAATACGCTATATTTTGGCTGTCTATCAGCAATCTACCCCGCTTTGAAATCCATCGGAACCCGTTCTCCTTCTTCAGAGGCCTTAGCCATCGGTGATGCTGAGGATGTCACAGCGGATGAGTCGCTCCTTCTGGCTGAAACTATCCGTTCATACACGCAGCTAAGATATCTGGATTATAATGGGAAGCATAGAACCACCTCTCCGACCTCTCAATTGGAGTGTGGAGTAGCAGAAGCTGGCCATTAGACCGACGTGATCTCAAATTCGCACCTTTCTTCAATATCGATTTCTATGTAAACACGTTCGCCTCCCCACAACAGTTCGAGATGCATGCACAAGTCATGCCCGAGCAGCTTTTTTGTGCACTATCGACGCATCCCACACCCTCGAATACATCATTATCATCTCCTTTGATTCAGACGATGACGAGCACTCAGACAACTGTTTGATAGCAAATCACACGCAGCTGCGAACATTGGGGCCTCGTATTTGAAATGACCCCGTCTACCTTGACAACGACCCATGTGGAGTTCGCTTCATATTCGCTACAAATCACCGAGTTTATCCACCTACCATTACTTACATTCCACGGATCATTCAACGGGCTCCGGCTGTTTTCCCCACTTGGACTCTCTGCAATGACGCATCGATGGTCCGATATCGATCCTGAACCCGAGTCACCCCCCTGCAGCCATCTAATGTAGGCTTCTCTATCGTAAAGGATGTCGCTCGGATCATTATCATTTTCTCTATGCTCCCTTGCGTCAAACAAGTTACTTAGACACGCGGACGAGAATGAGCGGGACAAGGTTAACCAGCACCTTGGATATTTGACATCTTCCGCGGTTGCTAGCCGTCATATCACCCCTGGTTACCGGAATTCGGGATTTCTACAAGTATGTGTCGGGGCAATTGTCGCTTTCGTTAACGTTGCAACTCGGACGTCGTTCTGGTGTACTGTGAGATGCATACTTGAAGCTTGATGATACGAACGAGGCTACGTCGCTCGAACGTACGCAGTTGCATATGCTAGGCTGATATGATATCTAAATGAATACTTGGTCGGTTTCTCTATCCTCGTTTGATATTCCCATCCCCCGATTTCACCAAGTGAATGCGTCTGGTACACAAGCGAGCGTCTGCATGCGCTTGACATCTCGAGGAGGACAGTGAGATCAGCAGATCCATGGGTAGACGATGACGCCATGATGGGCAGTACTATGTCAGGGAATACGGGGATTCAACACAACATGTGATATTCTATCCATGACAAATACGATGCAAAGCTCCAAGCTCCATGTTGAGATACGATATAGCTACTTATCTCATAGGGTCCAACAACCATATAGAAGATATAACGAGCCACATGCTGAGGTACAATAACCACGTCCAGCGTGGAAAAAAAGATAACCCAACAATCATATACATGGATGACGCGCTAAGCAAGAACGAAGAGAGGAAACCAAGTCGAAATGAGTCAACACTGTTGGTGATAGAATAAAACGAGTATTGTTGATCGTAGATAGCAGTGCATCAAGAAGGAGACTAGAGTACGGAAATGAAAAGTTAGCAGCAGTGACAGATACAGGGCAAGGGGGGGAACGTACATATCCCTACTAATAGGTCGCGTTCTTGGCAGGAACAATGTACCCATGGACCGATTTGGTCATCTCTTGGAGACAGAAGGGGTGCTCTCCATGCTCAGCGTGGGCCTTGCTAGTAGCAAGCAATGGTCTGCACCCCTTCAGATGCCGAGTCAAAGAATCAGTCCTCGAGCACAGCTTCTTGCAATAGGGGCATTTGTAGGACGTAGCAAAGTGGACGCCTTCGATGTGACGGCTCAAATACTTCATCGCCTCTAGGTCCGAGTAACCCTCAAATTTGCAGGAAGTGGCTTTCTTCATGTCAACACCATGCCAATACCACAGGTGATCTTCGATGCCGGCCTTGTCCACCTCTATGAACAGACCACATGGCTGGTCGGTCCAATCGCATGAGCGTACGCAGGTCAACTTTGGTGAGAGGTCCTTCGTAACGTTTCCGGATCCATCGGGGTAGTGATCATCCAATTCCATCACCCCAAATCTCCTCGTTCGAAGGGGATTGCTGTGGGAATCAAGCATAGGCATAGATTCACTAAGAAAATGATGAGATGAAGTGCGTCATCAAACTCGAGATTGAAGCTGTGACATGAAAGACTACATGTAAAAGGCATTGTTAGCATATAAAGATATCAGGACGATGACCTTTGATATACCTGGAATGTGACGATCAATGTACTTCTTCACTAGACGATGTACAACAGTACAACTCCGATAAGATTCCAAGATGATAATAACGGCATTCTTGCGGAGGCATACTCAATCAAAACCATAAACTTTAGCAGAGGCACTTGCTCAAGACAACAGCAAGAGAACTCAAACACGAGCGGGAAGTTGATTCATTATAGCTTAAAGGGTCAGTCGCATTTTTTATTTGTACACATGCAAAGACACTTACCTTGGCTATCCACTGTGTCGTAACCCAGGGTATACCTTAATTTAACGTGGTAATTAGAGGGGATGATGTAATGTAACCACTCGAAGCATGCCGCAATACTTTCGAGATGAAACTATGGTTCAACATTAGCGCTTAGTACATGGAGATTCTACGAGCCAATTGGCAATGCAATAAAGGGGTACACAGCATGTGGTGTCCCAATTATGATGTAAGATGAGGGTGGTATTCTCTGTGCTAGGTGACCGTCAGTCAACAGTTGCGCTGTGAGGAAAATCGATATACATTACATATCGGTTTGATAGGTGTATCAACTATCCACGGTTATTATAACTTTTTAGAGGCATAGAGCTGCACGCATCACGCAATGGTTGTATCGAGATTAGAATTCGCCGTAGCCTCAATTGTGCCAGACGGCCCAGACCAGTGCATGAGAGCAAAGTTCAGAGGGTAAGCGTTGTTTTGGTCTGTTGTGCAAAGGCTTCCAGGAGTTTCCTTATATGGACTTCTCTGCACTTTGCAGTAAAGTCGATGAGCTAAGAGCTTGACTTAGTAAGCTTGAAGCTTGATGCATGGCTCTTTCTACCCATACTACTCCGTCAGGTAATTCTGCATTCCCAACAATTGATAATGCTGCATGCTTCTCAAATACTGACCTACTAACTAGGATTTCTGCTACCGTCAATCCACTCAGCACCCCCCTTCTTTACGTACGCATTCCGCCTCAAATCCTGAATTGATATTCACACCCACCAGACAGTGAGCAACCAAACCAAAGCACTCACGCACATCTCACAGAGAAATGGATACACCTCATACTGACATACGCGAGACACAAGCGTCTCTTTGTGCTGCGCGTTGAGGATGCAGAGGTCCCGGGCGGCGAATGGGATGAGATCCTTCGTAATGAGAGGATAAACCGTGCGTTCTATTTCAACTGTTATTTTTGCGAAGACTTGTTGTGACATATGTGTTTCAGGACGAATCTTACCGCAGTATCTCTCGTCGTTGATGGCTATCATGGTCGCAAAGAACCTCGCCGTCTACGAGCCGTCTAAGCAGACCCGTGCAGTGCTGCTTTACTGGCGTCTTCCGGAAGAATGGGCTGATGTTCTCCATTCGTGGGTTAGTACCTCCTTCAATCTCAAGTTAAATAATTTATCGTCGCATACAGGCAACGGCGACTGGCCAGCTCAATACCATCCTCACTTTTTATGAGATTTCAGACCCTCCCATCCAGTCACCTCTTTCTGGTATTCCTATACCACTCCTGCGGCGGGCTATTACCATTCTCTCACGCTCCAATCGAGCACAAATCATCGGGGTTGCTGATGGCGAAGGTGTGAGGTTCTTTGTAGGATGATTTTTAGAACAGAGACTTGTAATCTGATAATGTACGTCGTTGTACTACTTATACGCAATATATGGTAGTCTACCGCAAAGCAAGCTATGAACAAACATTTAAACAACAGTGATGATAGTACACGCTCATCTTATCGCAGTTCGAGTGTCCTTGATGAACTCATGAATTCTTGTCAAATTTACGTCTTGACCCCAGTACCGCAGTGCCCACCAAACGACCCATTGGATCCAGCTTTATTGGAAAGTCAGTCTTGGACTTAGATGCAGGGGCTTTTCTCAGCGGAGAACCTGGCATCTGCATGGGAGATGGGAGCAGTCTCGCATCACCTCTTTCTTCAGTAGCCCTTCCCTTCCCCTTCGTTGGTCTTGTAGGTTGCAATGAAACTTTCACTACCTTGGACGGTCGCGCTCCCATAATGGCGTCCCCCTCGTTCTTCCGCTTATTCGTCTTAGCTGCTTTCTGCCCGGTGTAATTGATGGGAGAGCGTGATTGTACACTGTACGGGCGATACGGGCGATCCTCAGGAAGTGGTCGTTCGCGGTCGTCCATGCTCTCCGTTGCTCGCCTGCCCCGTAGCCATGTAACACCACGACTGGGCCCTTCGTCTTCATTCTCCTTGCTCGACTCGTTTCCATAATCGCTATCAATATCATCGAGATTGTCCCCTCGAACCTCACACACATCGTCCAACCAGTCTTCGTCAAATGCACGCTCAAGCCTGTCAGGGGCGTTTCTATCGACAACCAAGAGAGATTGTTCTTCTGGAATCTCTACGGTTTGTTGGATTTTTTGAAGGCGCGCGTTCTCTTCCTTCAGAGCCTCATATTTTCCTTTGTATTTGTCGTGCTGCCAGTGTGAGGTAAATCAACAGTACTTGCTGGAATGTATGCATGCTTACCGCCACTTTGTTTCTATGCGCACGATGCTCAAACTCTCTTGTCCTTTCCGCCAACTCTTTCATTCCTTTATCTAGTTCCTCTTTCTCCTTTCGTGCATTTCGCGCATCTCTTTGTGCAGTCTTACAATTTTCCCTCCACGTCTGCTCGGCACTCTCAGCGACTTCGTACTTCTTTTGCAGCACAGCAATTGAGCGCTCGACTTTGCGGCGCTCGTTCTCATGAGTCGTGCATGTACTTTTGAGGTCTGCATGCTGCGCCTGGAGAAGGTCGTACTCTCTTTGTAGCTCCTGATGCTGATCATCCAGCTCATCGCGTTCCTTGTTCGCGCTCGACAAATTCCGTCGCAACTGTTCCAAACGCTTATTCAAGCGTTGTAGTTCTGCCGTGTTTTCACGCGTTTTCTTGCGGAGGCTAGAGACGTGCTCAATAGTCGAATCCGGGTCGTCGGAAAGTGTAAAATCAATATCAACAGCCGAATCTCTACGGGGAGATTGTGTGCCAGGTTGTGTGAGCGATCGGTGAGGGTTTAAGAATATTTGAAATGCATCCTTGCGCTGGATACGCTTGCGACAAGTGGGACATTTGAAAGGCGGAGGTCCGGCTTGGAAAAGGTTTTCGATGCATGTGTTGCAGAAGCCGTGTCCTGTATACGATCAAGGATAATATAAATGAGTTGGACATAGTCATGATTTGCACGGATGACTCACCGCACTTGAATGACCGCATATCTTTCAGGGGAACACCATCAAGGTGAATAGAGCATTCCACCACCAGCTCATCTGGCATCTTCCCGAACTAAAAGGTGACCTTTAAAGATGATGAGCATGCATTTCCGCACACATATCAGAAAATCGACTACCGAACGGACTCCGTGTACAATGTACTAAGTTCAGGCAACAGTTTGACGATCGTCGAGTTGGTGTCAGTTGGTGAGAAATAGTATTCAACTCTTTAGAGGTGATGATGAGTTTGATAATAGTATACCCATACGTTTACCACCTAGAATTTAGAATTATTGGCAGCCTGAGTAAGACGTTCTAGTATGTAGTGCAGGGTCTGAGGTCACATGCACAGTTGACGTGACTGTTACTGACGCGTTACGCGCCTTATTTCGCTTCCAGTCTTTGCTAGTACGACCCAACCCCCGTCGCGGTGCGTAAACAGTGCTACAGTCTTCCAGGTTCTCCTATTAATTTTTCCATGAGCATCCATTTTAATTGGTAAGTTCGAGCCACTAGCTACGATGTACCACCATGCTAATGGTTCAACGACAGCGGAACCAAATTACGAATCCTCAGCTCCCTTCGATTACGCTGAAGCAGACATCATTTTGCTTTCCACTGATGGCGCCGAGTTTCGATTATTCACGCTCTTCCTCTTCCCTACCTCTCCATTCTTCGAGTCAGTATTCTTCCTTCCTCAGGGCCCTAATGGTGGTAATTCTGACCAAGAAACGAAGGATGGCTTCGCAGTCATCCCCATATCTGAGGACAGCAAACTTCAGATTTATTTCTCAGGTTTTGCTTTCTATCAACACTCAGATGATCCTCTTTCTTGACAACCTGACGGACGCCCTACCTGTGATCGCAATTGCGAGGAAATTTGTGCCATACCTAGTCGAGAAAAAGCATGCTAGGCTCTTATGGCTTCGACGTTTCTCCAGACCGAGTCGGTTCGATACTTTGTAATTGCCAGACAAGCACGGCCCAAACCTGAAACTATCCTTGCCACCAGAAACAAGACCCTAAATTCTCACGTGGTTTGCAGAAATCGATCTTTCTACCGCATCCGACCTTCTTGCCCTTCTGACACACCACAAACTTGCAGTATCGTCGTGCAAACATTTGCGCACAACTTGTGATACATGACCAAGCATTCTGACCATCATGACAGTCCCAGTGACCGACTGCAATTAGATATTTGGTTGGGTGCGTGAAGTTCATAGTACCCGGAGGTAGTGTAACTGCGGAATGGCACCGACCAGAGATTTTTGCCTTGGGACGCCACTCCAGTTGTGTGGTGATCAAAATTTATGTAAATTATTGAAAGGCTACCCTGTCCGGCGGCACTGTGCGGACTAGACGATAAATGGTCGGAACTTCACGCTGTTCAGTTTGCTTGGGCTAAGTGGAAGCGAACATGACGAAGTTCAGTGACATTTTTGCTCTGGAAGTCGGAGATGCCATCGCTCCGGTGCGTGTCTCGCTTTAGATCACGAAGTGATTCTGATACTTCGAGCTGATGGTAGACTTCTGACTGTCACCGTGAGCAAGGCAGTATATAGTCCCATAGAAAAACAACGCCATCATGTCCCTCAGCAGGAGTGAGCAGCACTCAGCACCCTCCTGTCCCTATCGACTCAGTCCAGACTGTCGAAGAGTTGCATTCAAATACCTGGGAAACCAGCCAGCCAGGTATTTCTACTTACATGTCTGTCACAACCTTTTCTCTTGTTTCATAAACATGGGTTCTTGATAGTGATATCAGTTGTAGCACCATCCGTCGTTGGCAAGGCCTGCTACCTACTCTCTTAACTTTCTGCTTCTGACCGTCTAGATGTTGTCACTATGAATCCATGTTTTTGGTGCACGAGTCTTGGCTGTTACGATCTAGCTGAATTGCTTGAAACCCAGAACCCAGTAATCGATGGCCTCAGACAAGCCTCAAGATGTTCTGTAAGATCTACATTAACGTCGGCTTCACAAACCAAAGCGTCTCTGCTAGCCATGTTCATGATTTTTTATTTCCAGGTTCAAGGATTGAAGAAGACAGGACATTGAGACGTCCTTCTTTCAAGGCCTGACTACGAGAGACTAGGTTCTGCACTTGCGTCGAAAGAACGTGCGACACCGCAACGCCGTCGACCACTTCTCAAGATCTCATGTTTGAACTTGAACGGTGAAGGAATGTTCTCGCGGGTAAGTCATCCCTAACTCTACTGGAACAATTTGTAAGTTGCTGATCGAAGGCAGAAATGATAACAGATCGTGCTAGATACTCATATCACGCAAAAAAATGAGCTATAGCCTTCCAGATCGACAAAGTGGCTGTTGCGCTAGACACTGGTTAGATTGTCACTTGCCACAGCCCCAGTTTCATTATCACCACATGGCTTATCTTCCTGCGTATCTTCTTGATCACCATCGCGTACCATCTCGCTTTACAAATACCCAGGTTGTTCTGAACAACAACGGACCAAAGGGCCGTGAGGTCAAAGAAGACACGATGTATGTAATAAATGCCGAACTTCTGCAGTGGTCTGCGCCCTAACAGGCAACCTGCCAGCGCATGACCAGTTCGAGTCTCTTGACTTTATCAGAGCCCCTTTATCCGACAAGCACACCCCACGAATCTCAAGTTTCAACCGGTGAGTTCAGCTCACTAGCTACGATCAGCCATATTCATGACACCACAAAGATCATAATCGCCAATGGAATTGCCAACGCAAACCTGTGCTTCAGCCCCGTTCGATCACGCTAAAGCAGACGTTATCTTACGATCAGCTGATGGCGTGGAGTTTCGAGTTTTCATGCTCTTCCTCTCCCTTGCCTCTCCGTTCTTCGAAACATTGTTTGGCCTCCCTCAGGCATCTGATGGGACTTCCGATCAAGAGATGAAAGATGGCATAGCAGTCATCGCTGTGTCTGAGGACAGCAAAACTCTAGATTTGTTTCTCAGGTTTTGCTATCCATCGACGCTGGCGGAGGATCCTTGCCTTGACAACCTCACAGAGGTTCTTTCTGTACTCGCAGCTGCGAGGAAGTATTCACTAGACCTGATCGAGAGAAAAGTATGTCAGGCTCTGGCAAATCCCAAGGTTCTTGAGACAGAGCCCCTTCGTTCCTTCGCCATAGCGAGGAACGCACGGCTCAAGCATGAAACCATCACCGCTGCCAGACACAACTTGCGGCAACCCTTAATCCCTGTGTTATTTGCAGAGATCAACCTGATCACCGCATCCGACTTTCTTGCCCTACTAACATACCACAAGAAATGCGCTATCGCCGTAAAAGCCCTAATGAAGGACTTCACATGGATGACGAATCATTATGGCAATATAGATAGCTGCATTTGGCTGTTCAATCGTCCCCGCTACAACCAGTACTGCTGCGGACAGGGTACCGACACGAGATTTTGGCCTTGGAATACCGCTCCACTTGCATGGTGGACAACATATATGCAGGAGGTATACGAGCTATTGCAGGATAGCCCGTCTGGGGATACTGTGAGGACGGCAGCGGACAGGACAATCCAAAAGGTCAGAAGTGCGAGCTGTGGTGCTTGCTCCGGTCGGGTAAAAGAAGGCATGACGGAGTTTAGCAACTTGCTTGCTCTAAAAGTCGAAGAAGCTGTCGCTCCGGTATGTACATTGCTATACAACACGAGCAAATCCTGAGAGCTCCCGACAGATCGAGCTGGAGATGGACTTTTGATCGCAACTGTAAGGCATTATACAATATTGTGGTAAAACACTTTATTAACATCATCTGGCAGATTGTGTCCATAAACTTGTGTCAAGTGTCCAATAATCATGACTCGGTTAGATCTAGCAGTTGAACGTTGAACTTACATAAATATCAAGAAAGGGTATCTCTCAGGGGTTGGGACCGCCGATCTAGTAGTGTAGAAATATGTCTCAAGGATTACGATTACTCCTTTCCTCCATGGGTCTTCCGTAGCTTCCAGTTAACTTGGTGACCTTCCTAGTATGACGCTGTGAATATAATAACAATTTGATATACATGACATACATTCGCAATTTCATCGAGTTTCTTCCACACCGCCCTTTTGTTGTTCTTCCAGAATCTATCGATCGTTATTGTATTCTCTACACAGTCAAATGTAAGTTCAACTTATCGCCCAGGAATATATTCTTGACCATACTGTTCATACAAAGGAAACTCCTCATGGCAACCCCGCCATTTCTGCATGCCAAAGCAGATATCATCTTTCGATCGTCCGATGGCGTTGATTTTCGTGTGATCACACCCTTTCTGAATCTCGCCTCGTCGTCTTTTGACTCTATCATCAAGCAAACGGCACAATCAAACCAGATCGAAGGTGATCTGCCCGTCGTGCCCGTGGCAGAAAACCACAGAGTCCTTGACATCTGGCTCAGATTTTGCTACCCTTCAACTCTTGCAGAGGATCCTCCTCTGCATGAATTTGAAGATATCATACCTGTGCTTGAGGCAGCCAGGAAATATTCTTTGCAAACGCTTGAGCACAAAGTTCGCCAAGCGCTTAAAAGCCATATGGAGAAAGAGCCTTTGAGATGCTTTGCGATTGCAATGCGTGCCCAGCTAGATATTGAAGTCACGCTCGCCGCAAAATATACTCTCCGCCAATCTCTGATTCCTGAGAGCGTTCCAGAAATCGACCTCATCACGGCAAAGCAACTGCTCACACTACTTACCTATCATCAGGGGTGCAGCAAATCGTTGCAATCCTTGGGGGTGGATCTATCTTGGATCGCCAGCAGTTACCCAAACGTGAATGCGACAGAATACCAATGGATCATTAGCGGCTCCTGTAACTGCGAGTCCAGCAGTCGATTCTTGCTCAATGGTCAACGACCATTGAAATGGTGGAGTGATTACATGGAAAAAAGTCTGGTGTCTTTGTACGACAAGCCATCTGGCCACACGGTTCTTATGGGGGTCGGTGACACAGTCCGGGGTGTTCGAGCTATGGGTTGCTCGCGGTGCTGTTCAAATATCCTGGTAAACATGACGGGATTTGCCGAGCTTTTTAGCAGGAAGGTTGATACGTTGACAGCAAAGGTGATTTGATGGCTTGTTCCTTTGCTAGCAGCGCATCAGGCTCATAATATCACAATTGAAAAGGTTCATCTTGATGTGCTCACCCTAACAAGGGGGTGGATGAGACAGGGCGGGTTCTGGGGGAAGGGCGGGAAGAAGAAGAAGAAGAAGTGAAGGAACTCTCAAAACTACTGTACATACAAGTTGGCATACAGGTTGTCGAAGTAGTCTGACACTACATAATCTCAAGATCAAACTGTACATTATGGAACACGGCAATACCATCGACCGACCAATGTGCTTAGTAGAAATTGAATGTCATGTCTCAGTGGTGATCACTGATGTGCACGCCGTTCTAAAACGCCGCCTGCTTTAAGAAAATTGTGCCACAAGACAAGCCAGGCGCTGATGACATGCTAGCACTAAGCTGATCATTGTCCTGGAAGTAAGCGAGTCGCTCATCTACATATCAGATAAATAACGGGATGAATCTTTTGTACTCGTGGTCATCAGGAGCAATCCGCGGAACTAGAAGATCAGTTAAGCAGGAAATACCGTAAGCCGATTGATATATCAGCGAGATCGAGAAAAATATGATCATGGATTATAAAACGGGAATCAACAATGCACGGATGGTGCCCGAAATTACAAGCAGCTGCTTGTGATTAGTGGTGGTCACCAGCGTGATCAACGGACTTGCAACCGGGGAATAGCTTGACACGGACAGGGGAGGTGGCAACAGCTGCAGTCATACATGTTACGGGGTTTCACCGGTGACAGGTGTTCCATGGTGCGATGATTTATTTGTGGTTGACTTTGAATCACTTTCTTTCTTTAGGTCTGGGTTTGTTCCTTTTACGTGGTAGGGCAAGTCTGTGACGATGTAGACGAACATTGGAGGTGTGGCGAAAGGGCCTATACCGAGGACTGCAGTCACTGCACGTGGACGTAACCCCAAGAAAGTGAGAGTACTGCTACAACGATATGCAGAGGGTTGAGGATGGGAATAAAAGAGATTGTTCATCTGGAATCTCTACGGTTTGTTGGATTTTTGAAGCCGCGCGTTCTCTTCCTTCAGAGTCTCGTATTTTCCTTTGTGTATTTGCCATACTGCCAGCGCGAGGTAAATCAACAATACTTTGCTGGCATGCATGCTTACCACCACTTTATTTATGTGCGCACGATGCTCAAGCTTTCGACTTTGCGGCGCTCGTTCTCATGAGTCGTGCATGTACTTTTGAGGTCAGCATGCTGCGCCTGGAGAAGGTCGTACTCCCTTTGCAGCTCCTGATGTTGATCATCCAGCTCATCGCGTTCCTTGTTCGGGCTCAACAAATTCCATCGCAACTGTTCCAAACGCTTATCCAAGCGTTGGGGTTTTCTTGCGGAGGCTAGAGACGCGCTCAATAGTCGAATCCGCATCGTCGGAAAGTGTAAAATCAATATCGACACCCGAATCTCTACGGGGAGATTGTGTGCCAGGTTGTGTGAGTGATTGGTGAGGGTTTAAGAATATTTGAAATGCATCCTTGCGCTGGATATGCTTGCGACAGGACATTTGAAAGGCGGAGGTCCGGCTTGGAAAAGGTTTTCGATGCATGTGTTGCAGAAGCCGTGTCCTATATACAATTAAGGATAACATAAACGAGTTGGACATAGTCAGAATTTGCACGGACAACTCACCGCACTTGAATGACCGTATCTTTCAGGGGAACACCATCAAGGTGGATAGAGCATTTCACCAACAGCTCATCTGACATCTTCCAAAACTAAAAGGTGACCTTTAAATATTATGAGCATGCATTTCCGCATCCATATCAGAAGATCGACTAGCGAACGGACTCACGGTGTGTACAATGTACTAGGTTCAGGCAACAGTTTGGCGATCGTCGAGTTGTCAGTTGGCGAGAAATAGTATTCAACTCTTTAGAGGTGATAACGAGCTTGATAATAGTATACGCATATATTTACCACCTAGAATTTAGAATCATTCCTCAGTAAGACGCGTTCTATGTGGTGCAGGTTAAAGGGCAGCGGTCACAGTCAACGTGACTGACGCGTTACACGCTTGGTTTTGTTCCGGTCATCCGAGTCTGACTTCGCTACGACCACAACCCAACTTCCAACCTGTCACGCTCTAGATCACGAACTAATTTTGGTACCTTTGGATAGGTCGAGGTGATAGCGGACTTCTGACTGTCATGGTGAGCAAGGCAGTATATAGTGCCATAGCAAAACAACATCATCGTGTCCATCAGCAGGAGTGAGTAGCACTCAATCCAGACTGTTGAAGAGCTGAATTTGAATACCTGGGGAACCATCAAGCCAGGTATCTCCGTTTGCACGTCTGCCGCAACCTTTCCTTTGTTTCGTTCATGGATTCTTGATAGTGAATCATCCTTTGTTAGCAGAACCTGCAACCTTTTTCGTTAACTGTCTGCTTCTCGCCGACTAGACTTTTTTCACGAATGCATGCTTTTGGTGCGCGAGTCTCGGTTATTGCCCAAGGTCTGGAACCCAGTAACCTATGGTCTCAGACAAGCCTCTAGACATTAGGCTGTAAGACTTGCATCAACTTCAACTTCACAAACGCACGCGTCTCTGCTGGCTATGTTCATTTTTTTGTTTCCAGGTTAAGACGCAATTTCCTTCTACCACAGGAGACGAGGTCCAGCACTTGGGTCGGAAGAATGTGCAACATGCCGACACGTCCTTTCTCGATCATTTCTGATGTTTAACAGACGGTTTTCTCTTGGCAAGACAGTGTCGGTAGCTGGTGATGTTCCATAGCGGCTTGAGCCATCCCCCGTTTCAACTAACAAGTTTTCAGTTCGGGCGCTGCAAGTCTCGGGGGACCTCTCTGAAATCTGGGGCTCACCGAGTCACGTATGTAAAAGTCATTACGTGACTATAACGTCTCGATCACTACCTCGTGTCCACCTTGATACTAAATGAACCTAGTCTAACCGGTGGAGGAATGTTCTTGCATGTAAGTCGTCCGTTGAACATTAAGTCTACTAGTAAAGTTCATGAGTTGTTGATGAAAGGCAGAAATAATCGTGCTAGATGCTTATACCACGGAGAGGGATCGAGCTATAGCCTCCCACATCAACTAGAAAGTGGCTGTTGCGCTTATAGACACTGGTCAGAATGTCACTTCTTGCCACAGCCCCAGTTTCGATATCACGGCATGGCTTATCTTTCTGCCATTGTCGCGTATCATCTCGCTTTGCATGAACACAACGTACAAAAGGGCCACGAGGTCAAAGAAGACACTATGTATGTACTAATGAATGCCGAATGCAGTGGTCTGCGCCCTAACAGGCCTGCAAGCGCATGGCCAGTTCGATTCCCTTAACTTTCTCAGAGCCTCTTCATCATCCCACAAACACACCCCACAAATTTCAAGTTTCAACTGGTGAGTTCAGCTTACTAGCTACGATCGGCCATATTCATGACACCACAAAGATCATAATCGCCATGGAATTGCCAACGCAAACTTGTGCTTCAGCCCCGTTCGATCACGCTAAAGCAGACGTTATCTTACGATCAGCTGATGGCGTGGAGTTTCGAGTTTTCAAGCTCTTCCTCTCCCTTGCCTCTCCGTTCTTCGAAACATTGTTCGGCCTCCCTCAGGCTCCTGACGGGACTTCCGATCAAGAGATGAAGGATGGCTTAGCAGTCATCGCCGTGTCTGAGGACAGCAAAACTCTAGATTTGTTTCTCAGGTTTTGCTATCCATCGACGCTGGCGGAGGATCCTTCTCTTGACAACCTCACAGAGATTCTCTCTGTACTCGCAGCTGCGAAGAAGTATTCACTAGACCTGATCGAGAAAAAAGTATGTCAGGCTCTAGCGAATCCCAAGGTTCTTGAAATAGACCCCCTTCGCTCCTTCGCCATTGCGAGGAACGCACGGCTCAAGCATGAAACCGTCACCGCTGCCAGATACAACTTACGGCAACCCTTAATTCCTGCGTTATTTGCAGAGATCAACCTGATCACCGCATCCGACTTTCTTGCCCTACTAACATACCACAAAAAATGCATTATCTCCGTACAAGACCTAATGAAGAATCTCAAATGGATGACGGATCACTATGTCAATACGAATGGCTGCGGTTGGCTGTTGAGTGGCACCACCTACTACAACGGGAATTACTGCGGCTGCGGACAGGGTACCGACAGAAGATTTTTTCCTTGGGGAAACGCTCCAGTTGTATGGTGGACAACATATATGCAGGAGGTATATGAGCTATTACAGGATAGCCCGTCTGGCGATACTGTGAGGACGGCAGCGGACAGGACAATCCTGAAGGTCAGAAGTGCAAACTGTAGTGTTTGCTCTGGCCTGGTGAAAGAAGGCATGTCGGAGTTTAGCAACTTGCTTGCTCTAAAAATCGAAGAGGCTGTCGCTCCGGTATGTACCTTGCTATACAACACGGACAAACTTTGATAGCTTCCAACAGATCGAGCTGGAGATGGACTTCTGATCGCAACTATCCTCATCCGTAAGGTAATATACAATGCTGTCGTAAAACACTCACTTGACACCATCTGGTAGATCATGTGTATAAACTTGTGCCAGTACTTGGCCAGTACCGCCCCAGTGTCCAACAATCATGACTCGGTCAGATCTAGCAGTTGAACGTTGAACGTTGAACTTGAATATCAAAAAAGGGTATCTCTTAGGGGTTGCTTAAGGGAAGAATCGCATGTAGTTGTGTAGAAATATGTCTTGAGAATTACGAATATGACTTTCCTGCACGGGTCTCGGATCCAATAGCCTCCAGCTGGTAACTTGAACGTTTGAACGTTTGAACAACGACATGCTCTCTGAGTCATCTTTAAAAAGCCACTAAATATGATTCGTGTGAGCAAGTATTTGTTCGCTCCTTCAGCCTCTTGGCCACCGAAATATAAACTGTAGTAAGACGTCATTCATGTGAGTCGCCATCGACCTTTATCGTGACAGGCTCTTGTTTTTGATCTCCAACATTTGCTTCAGTTATTCACGATGTGTCATTCCCATCCTCAACCCTCTGCATATCGTTGCGGCCGTATTCTCACTTCCTTGGGGTTACGTCCACGTGCAGCCCCTTCGCCACAGCGGCCACACCTCCAATGTTCATCTATGTCGTCACGGACCTGCCCTATCACGTCAAAGGAACAACCTAGACCTAATGACAGAAGTCAACCTCGAGTAAATCATCGCACCCATGAAACGCCTGTCACCGGTGAAACCCCGTGACATGTATGACTGCAGTTGTTGCTACCTCCCCTGTCCATGTAAGCTATTTCCCCTGCTGCGCGTCCGTTGATCACGCTGGTGGCCACCACTCGTCACAAGGCAACTGCTTGTAATTTCAGGCACCGTGATCCGTGCATTAATATTGTTGATTCCCGTTTTATAATCCATGATCGTATTTTTCGATCTCGCTGATATATCGAACGGCTTACGGCGTTTCCTGCTTTACTGATCTTCCGGTTCCGTGGGTTGCTACTGATGACCACGAGTACAAGAGATTCGTCCTGTTAATCATCTGATATGTAGAGCTTGCTACTTCCAGAATAATAAGTAGCATGTCGTCTGCGCCTGGCTCGTCTTGTGGCACAATTTTCTTGAAGCAGGTGTTTTAGAATGGCGTGCGTATCGATTGCTTGGTCCTGGGCCTCTGGCACTGAGATACATCATTCAACTTCTACTAAAGTACATAAGTCGGTTACATCGCGGCGTTCTAGAATGTACAATCTAATCTCGAGACTATGTAGTGTCAGACTCAAGTCAGACTACTCAGAACTATACGGCAACTTGTATGCCAACTTATACAGTCTAAGTAGGTTTGAGAACAATTTGAGAACTCCCTCACTTCTTCCTCGCGTCCTTTGAATTCGGAGCCTTCCTCTTTGAATTCGGAGTCTTCTGCTTCCCGTCCTTTGAATTTGGAGCCTTCTTCTTTGAATTCGGAGTCTTCTGCTTCCCATCCTTTGGATTCGGAGCCTTCCTCTTTGAATTCGGAGTTTTCTGCTTCCCGTCCTTTGAATTCGGAGCCTTCGTTGATGGCCCAGGGGTAGCCGGGGCCGGGCCCGCAACGGAGGGCTCAACGTCGAGACCGCTTGTCCCTATGAAAATCTGAGCCTTCGCTGATAGGGTAACTCGGGCTGGAACGAAGGGTTTGAGCAAATCCATGTCGAGATCAACCTTTTCAAATGCGATATCATGAGCTTGATGCACTGCTAGCAAAGGAACAAAGCCATCAAGTCACCTCTGCCGTCAATATATCAACCATCGTGCTAAGAAACTCGGCGAATCCCGTCATATTCCCCAGGATATTTGAACAGCACCGCGAGCAACCCATAGCTCGAACGCCCCGGATTGTATCACCAACCTCCGCAAGCACCGTGTGGCCAGATGGCTTGTCGCGCAAAGACACCAGACTTTTTTCCATGTAATCACTCCACCATTTCAATGGTCGTTGACCATTGAGCAAGAATCGACTGCTGGACTCGCAGTTACAGGAGCCGTTTTGAATCATCCACTGGTATCCCGCCGCATTCAAGCTCAGGTAACTGCTGGTGATCCAGGATAGATCCACCCCCAAGGATTGCACCGATACGCCGCACCTCTGATGATAGGTGAGTAGTGCGAGCAACTCCTTGGCTGTGATGAGGTCGATTTCTGGAACACTCGCAGGAATGAGAGATTGGCGGAGAGTATATTCTGCAGCGAGTGTAGCTTCAACGTTGAGCTGAGCACGCATTGCAATCGCAAAGCATCTCAAAGGCTCTTTTTCCATGCGGCTTTTAAGCGCTTGACGGACTTTGTGCTCAAGCGTTTGCAAAGAATATTTCCTAGCTGCTTCAAGCACAGGTATAATATCTTCAATCTCATGCAGAGGAGGATCCTCTGCAAGAGTTGAAGGGTAGCAGAATCTGAGCCAAATGTCGAGGACTCTGTGGTTTTCTTCCACGGGCACGACGGGCAGATCACCTTCGACCTGGTTTGACTGTACCGCTTGTTCGATGATGGAGTCGAAAGACGACGAGGCGAGATTCAGAAAGAGCGTGATCACACGAAAATCAACGCCGTCGGACGATCGAAGGATAATATCTGCTTTGGCATGCAGAAATGGCGAGGTCGCCATGAGGAGTTTCCTTTGTATGAATAGTATGGTCAAGCTGGCAATATCTTCCTGGGCGACAAGTTAAACTTACATTTGAATGTGGAGAGAACGCAATACCGATTGATAGATTCTGGAAGAACAACAAAAGGGCGGTGTGGAAGAAACAAGATGAAGATATTGCCTAGAGTGTATTGAGAGTGTACGTTATATATATTGAATCATTATATTCACAGCACATGCATTTGTCATACTAGAATCTAACAGAAAGGTTAACGTTCAAGTCGAGTCCGATGTGAACATCCTCAGAGATCCTAATTAGTAAGCCAACGTCTTGATCCGGAGATAAGGTTCTTTCCATTCGACGACCAGGAGGACCGAGGTAAGAAATTTAGCGTCAATTGTATTGAGACTACTGAATATGTAAACGAACGCCACCGAGGCTCAGCTTCATCAACGGATACTGTACACTTATTCGAAGACTATCGACAAAGACAACCCAAATGAAAACGAAGCGGAATTGAGATTTTTCAGAAGAACATGGTTAATGGCCGCGAGCGAAACCCGAGTCTCTGACATGCATAGCGACTGTAAACGCGGATCAATGAGATCATGGCATAAGTGAGCAAGAAAGAAATTCATACCACTTCAAAACGTTCAAAGCGATCCGAGCCAAGACCAATCCCCAAACACGGACGAAGAATCTTTTACCCAACCCTCTATAAACGTACTCTTTCCATGTTCTCGACTCTTCTTCTCCAGCCCCATGATCCTTTTGGTAGCGCCCGCCCCGTGTTCCTCACAGAGTTGCTTCAGGATGATCCTCCGACTCAATCCGGGATATCCGCTCATGACTTTGAGTATGTACTCTCCCATAGCATCAAGACCGGTGTCACTACTCTTCGTCATAACCCAACCACGGTTGATCCGGAAGATCATTTTAGCTCCTGGATCATCGATCACAAAGCGAACTGCTTCACCGCTCGCAGTGAAGAGGAAGTAATCGACATTTCGGTCGGCTTCAAGCATCTCGGCTTGACGCTCCGCAGCAGGGGTGCGTTTACCCTTACAGGGATTTACGCCAATGTCTCTGAGGCTCGTGAGATGCCGACCTTCCTTCTTGCCAAAGTCGCGAATCATGTTGGCGGTGGGATCAGAGTCGCCGAATGCCCAAAGGGAGTCCCCCTTGGTTCCGCTTAGACCCTTCGATACTGGCTTCTTGCCACAAGTCCGTTTGTGAAGAGACCAGTTTTGTTTCTGGCAGGATCTAGTGGATGATGCAACATTATGAGGGAGTTATGAAGACAGAATTAAAGGACTTCTACTCACTGAGAACAATAATGTATCTCGAAGTTAAGTTTCGCTTTACAAACACTGCACACCATGAAGCGAACACCTTGTCCGATTTCTTCTGGCGTCTTCGTGCAGTTTTCGCAGCGGACAAGAGGTTTATCCCTGAAAGTAGTTTTGACTTGTGCTAAAGCTCGAGCAACATATCCCTTTGTATTCTCCATGACGTGTAGGACCCCCTTCATCCCCCCGCTACGATTAGTGATGTCACTTACGATTGACAACACTGAGGACATAATAAAATGTCCTGTTCATTAAATGTTAGACTCGCATGATGTTATATGCGCGGGAAACACTCACCGATAAACTTATTCCTATTGATAGTCGCGACTTCGAACATAAGCTTTGTGCTTTGGGATATTTGTCTTTGAGGTGGAACGTCCGGGGTCTGTTCCCACCATGGATTTGGCAGGTTCGACGCCTGTTCCCACCATGAGTTTGGTAGGAATGCTGGTTGAAGGGATGACTCGGTTAACTCCAAGACACGAGTGAGAAAGTCGACGAAGCCCTTCCCGCCCTGCGTCAGAAGGTTCGAAACTGTGACCTCCGGGCAAAGAGCACGACAATCTTGCCCCCAAAACGTAGGCGCTTCACAAGCCCCCTTCAGGCCTTCGTTGATATGTCTCTTCTTCTCCGCGACATTCAACAACAACCAGATGGTGTCAAAGTGACCTTCGTCGAAAAGGTCACGCAGAATTTTGGCTACGTTATTTTGGACCCTGCGAAGATCCTGGTGGAAGAACTCCATGGCGTCAGGAGTAAAGTAAGAGTCGTCTAGGAAACGAGACATCTCCTCGAGGACGTCTGCTGCAGTTGAAGATGCAATCGCCGCCTCCCACTCCTTATCCCACTTGAGCGCGTCTTGCATAACATCAGTGATGTTGAATTTCTTGGACAAGAGTGGAGGAAAATCTTCAGGTGTCTTTACAGTATCGTCGTCCTTGATTGGCGATGCCATCGCTAGATGATGAGTGACTTGTTTGCCGCTGGGAGGGTATGGAAGATCAGGGATATCGACGAGACGCGTTTTATAGCTAACGCCCCATGATGATAATCGGATGCCATCATATCGATAGTCAAGTGAATAATAGTTCCATGATCAATGATGAATCATGATAGTCTATAAAGAGACAAGCCATGATCTTCCAGACGTAAAACTCGCGCTCTGTATGATGTAAAGAACTTACTTATCACCGAGTATATTCCACCCGAGTGCATCTTGCTTGATTTCAGTGATGTTGGCGAAGAGAGGAGGTCGATCTTTAAGTTTCTGTGGCCCTCGGCTGCCGATGCAGACGATGACTGAGCGCTCTGAGCTGCAGAGCGTATGTGAGATCTAGACCAGACGCGTTGAAATATCATGACAATCGGATACCGTTATATCGATATAGTCAAATTGTAAGCATGGGCAGTGGAAAGTAGTCCATGATCAATGATGTCAGTCCGTAAAGAGAAGGTCGCAGACGTAAAACCCTGCGCTGAGCGCTCTATGCGATAAGCAAACATTCCTATTTTGGCATTTACTCCTCGAAGAGAAGAGAAGAGAAGCCTGACAGCGTTGCAGACGAGAAAACCAAATTTGGCAATAGAGAAAGAAACCAAATTTGGCAATAGAGGAGAAGGCCAAACTTACGCCCTGTGTGTATGAGGATAAAGAACTTACTTATCACCACCACGAGGCTCCATGCGGTCTCATGACTCACTTCGAACTTTCCCCAGAATGTTGATACAGCGGCCTTGTCACAATACAAACCGGGCATCGAGTCTGATTTTTACATGTGCGTAATATCACAGCATATATTCATTCCTGATTTGGGACTCCGTGGCAGAACCGACGATTGTACTGAAAGCGAGCAAGTCACACCTAAGTACTAATTTAAAAAAGGGGTTCTTGCACTCACGGTAACAATACATGCATAAACCCCCAATGGGTCAAACAGAAAAACATCAACACAGAATTCGATCAACACATTAACGACACCGAGAAAAAATTATCATGGTCACTTAATCGGTAGCGGTGGTTCCATGGGGCAGTGATCATGCTACAGGTTGGCTTTGAACTGCTCACTGTCCTTGGATCTGAGTGACTTGAATCTCGCTCTTTTTGTTACGGAGTGGGGCAACATATCAAGTCTACGAGATACATGAGCACCGGGGGTATAGTCAAGCGAGTATAATACCCCTTTATCCTCGGCGGCCGCAATATCCACAACAGGGGGTTGGTGGGAAGAATGTTGCCTAGGGTGCTGCTGAAATGGTGTTGCATCGTGGTTGATGGAAGGAGAGCGTTGGAAGAACAAGGAGAAGCGATTAATGGCCGCACGTGGACGTGACCTCAAGGAGGCGAGAGTACTGCTCCCATAACGTGCAGAGGGTTGGACATGGACATGTCGTGTTGCGGAGTACTGAGAGCATGAGGTCAGCATAAGAGCCAACTGATATGATAACGACCCACATGAACGCGCCCCAGCGTGCAGTCAAAAAAAATTACCTCCAAAAACGGCTTGTCAGGTACGTCCTATACGAGTGGGAAATTGATGTGCTCCATCATTAAAGAGCCATGTGATGCACGCTTTCGATTCATCTTTTGGTAGCTAAGAAAAAACGCTATCAGTGTAGAGTGGGCAACGTACTCCGAGTCAGACTCACATTAGACAACAGGTCATTGAGACCAGTTTATCTTATTATGACATGGATGTCCCACAAGTGCGCAATGTGGTCATTGCAACCCATTACTAGCAGCTTTCCATCAGCGGAAAGAGTTGCACAATACACGCCAGTTTCATGGCGAAGGGGTTCACAGGTAGATTTGTGTCGAGATTCCACAAATGCACTATTTGATCGCGTGAAGCACTTACTAGGAGCAAGCTAGCAGAAGGTCATTGTAAGACCCAACAATTGTGATGAGTGACGCGTGACGTTCAACCATGATTGAATATCCTAATTGAGCCAACGGAGATAACCTTCTTTCCATCCGACGTCCAAGCCGTGACTGTAAACTGGTCAACTATGTTCAGTTGTAGAGAGCAACTTTTCTGTGTTGGCATCCCACATTCGCATTGCATTCTTCTTGTATCCATTGGTCGCAATATGTTTGGAATCGGGCGAGTAGCTCACAACGATGTGTCGTTGATTGGACAAAACAGTTTCGCCGATCTCTACCGTGACAGACCCTTGCAGTTCCCTCATCTGGTCCACTCACAACTCGCTCACAAATCAGACTCCAACTCAAGGACCACAGAGCACACGCTTCTTGTGTGATCAGTCTATTTTGCACTGACCTTCCCGGTCTCGGCTTTCACGACCTAGCTATCCCATCACTTGTAACAATGTCGTTCCTGGGAGATAATGCCATGATGATCATCCCGACTCCATCCTCTTTATCTCGCCAGTCGTCACTAATTTGTAAACCGCTCTCCAAATCCCACCCTCGGAGCAAGCCGTCGTTCGGACATGTGATGAGTCGTTGTTCACCAGGCAGGTGCACAACACCTCGTACCTACTCGGTAGAGTGTGTTATTGCTGATGCCTCTCCTGTTTTAATCATGGGGGTAGAGGGCGTAATCTCTTACGTCTCTAGCATCTCACTGATGGGGGAAGAGAACCTCATCACCGATGTCTCTTGAATCTCAATCGTGGTTGAAGATAGATACAGTGCTAATGGTTCTGAATTCGTGTCAACCCTTGTCAATAGAAGCACAATAGAAAACGTTCACGAGAAGCTTGTTAAGAGAAATTCAAACCTGACCCACAGGGACAGGGGTTACCTGCGATGGCGAGGTCCTATCTTTCACAAGGACGTGTCAAGTCAAGTATCGTCAACCCGTCGAGAAGGAAGGTGGGCAAGGATTCATTTAAATGCCTACTACTGACTACCAAGACCCGGGCACGTTCGGTGCGTTGGGCCACTTATCCTCATGTCACTTCACCGCTTGATGCTTTGCAGGCGAAGCGATCAAAATTGGCGCTATACGCAACTTCCTAATCCTATACTTATCATTTTTGAGACTTTGTTTGATGATGGTCGTGACTAACAGATGATAGGTGCCGCATTTCCATTTCTCAAGATCTCAATCCTCGAACTTCTTTACAGGACAGTGCCGTGAGGCATGGTACAACTACACATGCCGCAGAAATCATCACCTGATCGATTCAAATATCAAGATTCTGATAAGCCTCGATCCATCGTCAGTGGGCAAGGAAGTCCAATCCAGGCTACCCGCTGCCCTGCGGCATGCAAGGGACTACCGAGGAATTAATTAATTACAATAGTATATAGGTGGGTACCGTTCGTCTCAAAGTTCACCCATCAGAACATTCACATCTAGAGTTGACTTCAAGCTCTTGAAGAATCCGACAAATCTCTGCCTATGGAACCAATGTCTTCGCAGCTTTCAACGATTATGCCTGACTGCACATACGCATCATCGCCCTTTGACCACCCAAAAGCTGATATTATCCTGCGGTCCTCAGATAGGGTCGATTTCCGCGTCTTCAAGCTTTTTCTCGCCCTCGCCTCCCCGCTCTTCGAGACTATGTTTGAACTCCCCCAACCAACAGCAGTTGGGACGAGTGATGATACAAAGGATGGTCTCCCTGTCATTCCCATGCAGGAAAATAGCAAAATATTAGACACTTTCCTCAGATTCTGCTACCCCTCCACATTAGCGGAAGATCCCTCGCTTGATAACCTGATAGACATCAAAGCTATCATCGGGGTTGCGAAGAAGTATTCGCTGGAGCTGATAGAGAGGAGGGTCTGTCAGGCTCTAGCTAGCCCCAAGGTCCTCGAGGCAGAGCCTCTTCGCTGCTTCGCAATCGCCCGGAACGCACGGCTCAAAGATGAGACTATCATCGCTGCCAGATACACCCTACGACAACCCTTGATTCCCACATGGTTACCAGAGATCGATATGATCACCGCATCTGACCTTCTCGCTCTGCTCACGTACCACAACAAGTGCAGCGTTGCAGCAGCGTCATTGCTTGCCAACTTGGATTGGATGACGAACTATTATAGCAATCCAAGCGGTTGTGATTGGTTGTTGGACACACGGCAAACAGACTATCGGGGAAAACTACCAGATCCCCCCTGCAGATGTGCACGGAGTGGTGAAGCCAAATTCCAGTTGTGGAAATCTGCTCCGTTCTCTTGGTGGACTACTTATATGGAAGAAACATTCGAGTTATTGAGGGACACTCCTTCTGGCGATATAGTGAGGTCGGAGGCAGAAAAGACGATACAGAAGGTCAGAAAAGTGGGCTGTACCAATTGCTCCGCCCATGTCAAGGAGAAGATGGAAGAATTCAGCAACTTACTTGCCCTCAACGTCGATAAGGCGACGGCTTCGGTACGTAGTATCTCTGTATATGCATTGCAGCACTTCTTAACATCTTCGATGACAGATTGAACTAGAGATTGACCGTGACTTCAGACTGCCACCTATCAAGGGTCCCGGCAACTACAAGCCCACAACCCCGCCTTCGTTTTTTGGGCAGGAATAGTACTCAGCAGTTCATCACACAAGTCCTGAAGCGAGCCAAAGCTGTGGGGGTTCAAGCAATACTCGGGGTATAGTACCGTACGACCGATGGTCTCGCTAAGTACGTAGGTTATCCAGACAGAAAGCCAATAGACGAAAATTCAAGCAAGGAAATTAAGCTTGCTACCTCAGGCAACCTTACTCTGGCCTGTGCCTATCTTCGCTGTCCTGCCGGACCGTCGGCCTTGCGCTCCCAAACGCAATGAACGAAGATTGAGGAAGAGGTGTGTTACCAGATAGAAAGGCTAGACACGAAAGTTCCAAGCAAGTGATAAAAACTTGCTGCCTCAAGCGGCCTTACTCAGAGTAAATCACTCTGGCCTGCCCCATGCTATGCAGGTCCGTTGGCCTTTCGTGAAGAGGTTCTTGGCAAGTGGCAGCGGCCTCATTAGACCTTAATTCCGTCTGGTACACTCGAGAGCCAGTCGCACTAGTACTGGTCTGGTTCGTGGTTGGTTATGTTCATGGTTCGGTATAGGATCTGGGCCAGCAAGAAGTCATTATACAGTCGGCGCAGAGCAGCCGCGACAGCCTTTCCGTAGAATCACATCTCAATGTAGCCCGAGATAACGCACAGACAGGATACAGAGGGCAACGGACATTTGATAAAAGGGTGATCACGAGCAAACAAAGCCTTGTTAGGTACAACATCCAACTCGGGGCGTAAACGACAGAAGTGCAACAGAAGGTATTCGGCAGAATCAGGACGGGTATGCTCCTTCGGCACAAGGGCTGAAGGAAGTTGGCGAGCCGCCTCTATGACGACAGGCGCAGGCAAGTCAGGAAGGGATGTGGTCTTCGGGAAAGAAAAACCACGCAGGACCATCGCTGACCACGATGTCATACAGCTTCGTCAGGGGTGCACGTAGTACAAAACGTCAAGTCAGTGGGAAGTTACATAGGATTCAAGAAGGAATATCAAGAAGATGTGAGAAGTAACCCATCAACTTATTCGTCGTCACTCTGGTCCCCCAAAAAGGCTAGAATGCTCGCGCCCGCAGTTTTCTAAGGAACATCATGATTCCAAAGACAAGAACATAGGAAATGATTCACGAACCTTCCTCTTGAGTGGTGGGTCCTCGTCCTCATCGTCACTTCCTGGTCCCGACTGTTCATCCTGCGATTCCCTCTTTTCTTTCTTCCTTTCCCGCCGGCGTTCTGCCTCTGCGAAATCTTGCACATCCCCTAATACACCATGTCACTATAAGCTTGGTTTTCAACGCGAGTCGTTCCAAGTACATACTAAGTTCTTGTGCGAATTCTCTCTCTGCTTTGATAGTCTTTGCTTTTTCCAGAGTGAGGCGACCCGTCATTCCTAATTCCTTGAGAATTTCTTTCAGTCGTTTAGTTTGGCCTGACGGTGTATCCAAATCTGCGAATTCTTTCTTCCACATCTTGCGTACGCCACAAGCAACCACTATAGCCTAAGCAAAAATCAAACCGCGTCTCGCATGTGTTAAGTAGAGACACTTCTACCTTGAGTTTGGAGACAGTCTCATCATCCTTAGATGACCCTGCGTTGCTCTTCTGTGTCTTCTTACGTTCTGTCGAGGCTTTCTTGTTTGAATCCTATACGTTGTCAGAAGTAGCACAGAACACCAACTGGAGAGCTAAAAACCTTTTCCTGTTTCTTCCTTCTTTTCTTCGGGGGTTCATCGACGACTACTGACATATCGGTGTCATTCTCCTAATTGCCTATTAATTTTGTGAAACGCGCAAGTCATAAAAATGGGACACACAGGTTCGCTGTGGGGAAGTGCATGTTTCAGAACGACGGGTTCCTGAGGCTTTGAGGTGGAAGAACTTGCTCCGTGCTCGAGCTCGTCGACCACCTCATGTTCCGCATTTTGCTTGGTGGATGACTAGTGAAGAGAACAGTTCACACAGAATACAGAAGCGAAGGAATGTGTTTAACCTTAGGTTTAGATAGAGGTTTCTCCTTCGAAGGCGATTTCTTAGGTGACAATATTTCTTTCTTTGAAGACGTCACAACAGATTTGGATGCATGCTTAGCATCAGCCTCATCCCCAGAAGACTCGACAGTAGACTGTACGTAGTGAATAAAGAAGACTAGTCGCAAGAAATAGAATTTTAACTCACGGCTGATTTATGTTCCTTCACAGCGGTTCCGCTAGTCGACTTCTTAGTTCTTGATGCCTTCTGAGAGCGCTGTATGCCATTAGTGACGTAGGTATTTTGAAGGAATTGCGCGTACTTTGGAGCCAGAGGGTTTCGTTTCATGCTCGCCGTTACTTTTCGGAGGTTTGACCTGTTTCTTCCGAGCTGGAACTTCGTCTTCAGATATTTCGGACACTTCAGAGTCCACTATAGCCTAGAGGTAACAGAACGGGGTTCGAGTGGCTGGACATAAAGGGATGCCACAAAAGCTCACAGAGGACTTGGGCACCTGCTTTCCTTGATTGTTCTTTCCGGGCGACGGCTTGGGCTTAGAGGCGCCTTTGCGAGGTTTGACAGGCTCTTCGTCGGCCCCTCCCTTGCGTTTCTTTGAGGGTTTTGGCTGGCTTTCTTCATCATCTGCCTCATTCAGTGGTGTTGTTGAAACATTGTCCTTTAGAAAGATAGCGTCAATATTAGGAGAGCAGGTCAATGCCCGACCGTAACTTTGCCTTACCAGATATTCGACGACTGTTTTCTTGATAGACGTCTTGTACTCTTTTGCGTCTAAAGTTCCAGCTGAGAGGTTAAGGCTTTCCTCTAGCCGCTCACGCACAATGCGTACAGTGAGCTTGCTACAGTGGGAGAATGGGCATGAGTCGCGACAAAGTTACAGGACACGGTACCAAAGGTATAACATGCCTCAATTTCCCCTCTGCACGAGCTTCTTCTAATAGCTTCGTAGCGGCTTGCTGTATTCTCTCAGTACTTGGTGTGGCCATTAGTGTTTTCAGTTGGCACTGCGCAAGAGGAGTGATGCTTTGCGGATGAATGACATTGATCGCTCGTTGGCACATACAATGAATCACGTGATGCCAACGCGAACCAATCACTGTGATCCGGGAGCCGGATGATCGGGTAAGTTTGATATCTACCCGCGCATAAAACTTGAAGCTTCAAGACAAAGAAAAGTCACATTCACACTATACGGGCGCCTGAACAAATATATATCTAAGAAACCTATAACCTATAGCTTTGCCTTAGTCGACACTAGGGAAGCGCCGTGCTGCAGTATCTTCGCTGCATCTGACACCATCTCATCCACAATCTGCTGAGCAGGCAGCACTTCATTGATGAGCGCTGCCACTCTTCCTATTAAAAATGTTCTAGCCTCTAGCGACTTCTCCGGGTGTTGTTCAATGTCCCAAGCCGCAGGAATAATACCCTTGGATGTGAGTTCCTTAATCTCCGCCTGGCGATTGTTATTCCTAAAAGAGACATTGAAACAAAGAAGCTAAACCGTAACAAGGTAGAAACATACCAGTCCTCGACGTATGGCGTTCTCCTGACCCGGAGGGGTCGTCCGGTAAAAATCAGAGTCGTGACGGCGTCCTCGTATCCTGCGGTTACGAGCGCATCTTTGTGTGCCTTGGGCGCATTTGCTTCCGTGGATGCAACGAATCTGGTGCCTACCCAGACCGCTTGTGCTCCCCACGCCAAATTTGCGGCGAGTCCGCGCCCATCGTACACCGCACCAGCACCGATAACGTACACCGGCTTCTTTGTCAGCGGAGAGACATGTCCGCGACATGCGTCAACGACTGCAGGAATGAGGACTGATGCCGGGACATCGCCTGTGTGACCACCGCCTTCCCCGGCCTGAGCGCAGATTAGATCAACTCCCACTGCAAGTGCTTTCGGGACATGTTTGGGATGTCCGACCATCTAGGGCATAGTGAGCACACCGCCCTCGTGATATAAGAAGAAACTCACGTTCATGACGGGTATACCAGCGCTATGTAACTTATCGACTACCTGCTGTGGCGGCACACCGACAGCGCACACGAAAAGAGCCGCTTTCTCCTCGATGATGATATCAATAAGCTCATTTAGTTTCCCATTCTGGTAATCATACTGTAAAGGATTCAGCGCCGGAGAACTGACACGTAGCACAAGACTTACGTTTGTTTTCCTTGCATTCCCGCCAACCTGAGGAATGAGTAGGTCAACCCCAAATGGTGCATTTGGATTCTTCAAGTCCTTCTTGATAGCTTGAATCTATGCGACGGAGTTGTATTTAAATGTCCGTGTGAGCTCAACTCTCGCGGCGATACGCACCTGCTGCCTGAGCACCTTTGGGGTATAGCCGTGCCCGCCGATAACACCTAGTCCACCTGCGTTCGTCACTTCAGCTGCCAGTTCCGGACCAGCCGCCACATTCATGCCTACAAAGTCATAAGAATCCCTGGAGGGTAACACTGTGGTTATGACACGAACCTGCGAGCAATATGGGATGTTTGATCCCAAAAAGCTCGGTGATTGGTGTAGAGATGATGACAGACATCGTGTCAGATGGTGGAGAGAGAGATGATGGATTTCAGAGGGTGACGACGTGAAACTCGTTTGAATCAATAACAAGGGCCGGTAAGCGCCTGTTATGCCATACAGTAATCATGTGCATGTAGTGTTCCGAGTCGGAAATGTATACCTCCGGTTATTAGTTAGCCGAATCATCCGCGTAAGGAAATTACCATGCCCACCAACTCCCACCCCGCTTACGGGTACTGCCGTGCAGTAGAGTGAAAATCATGCGCCATGTACAAATCATCTCAAGTTATCCTGGTAGGTATATGACAGCAATGGAAGGGTGTAAGATATATGAATGAGTGTGTGCGTGATATACATGAGATAAATGTCCATGTCAATGAATAATGCCTCCTGGACATTTAGTCGACGCAACAAAATGAGACATCTAGATCAGGAAGGATTTCCGGTATCAGGTGGAGGGGACTTGGTACCAGACTGCATTAACCGGCGGAGACGAGCCAGCTCACTCGCCAAAGTTCTATTTGAACAAATTTCGTAAGGCCAAGGCGTGGGGTAAGAAAGCAGTACTGCGTACCTCGCAGTCTCCACTGCCTCATCACTTTGATGAGATCGGAGTTCAACCTGTGCCTTCACTTTGATGATCTCCTCGCGGAACTCTTCTTCGACCTCTTTCCTGATTTTCTGTTCTTCGTTTTTGAGGTCCTTCACAGAAGCTTGCTGACGCTGCGCCTCCTTCATCTCATCTGCGAGAAGCTTATACTTCTTGCCAATTGATTCGGCTTCTTTTTTTAGCTTGTCCTCGCGCTTCCGCATCTCTTCACGAAGTCTATCAGTATCATGCTTCCAACTCTCGGTCATGCTTTTGATGCTATCCCGCAATGTAATGTACTCGCGTTCAGCCTTCTGGGAAAGAGCCGTTGATTCAAGGAGAGCAGATTCCATCTCGCGCAGGGACTTTTTGGAGGTCGCAGTCTCCGTTTTCAGCTGAGATTTTAAGGTTGCTGCCTCGGCTTCAGCTTTGCGGGCCCGCTCAAGAACCTGCAATTGGTCAGTAGAGAAATTATGATAAGGCTGACTAACCTCTTGTAACAACCTCTCCTTTCTCGCTACAACATTGTTAAGACCTTCATTTTCCAGTCTGAGGCGTTCTCGGCCTTCCTTCAAATCCTCGGTCTGTCGTGTCAACTGTGCAACAGTCCGCTGTGAGAGACGAAGCTGAGACTTGGTGTTTTCCAAGGCGTTGCGAGCATTTATAACACCGGCCTGCAGATCTGCCAAAACTTTAGTTGTCCCCCCAGGTGTAAGGGAGATACGTCTATTAGGAGATGATGGAGCCTGTAGCGCAGAAGTGGAAGCATTTAAATTGTCTGAGTTATTGCCAGCATGAGTGTCAATCGGTAAAATCGCTGGCGAGGAGTTAAGAGCTGGAGAGAGACCATTGTCGGCTAACGCACGAGCATTCCCTAATAGTATTAAGTCACCACGTTCACGATGAGGGAAATCCTGGTTGCAGGGGAGGTAAAGAAAGACTGACCTACGGAAGCTACAGGTATCCCTAAAACAAAAAGTTGTTAGTATAACGAGGCAACAAAGGCACGGGTGACGTACGACTCAGTGTACGTGTTGGACTAGACATTCGTTTAATGTTCACTGCAGGTCCGGGACTGCCGCCGAAGTCCATGGGGATACCTTCTCGGATTCCATCGCGTTTCATTATTGGTGTCGCACTTTCTCTCCTTGGGAGCGGAAGATTTGACTCGCGACCAGCGAGGTTTTGCAAAACATCAAAACTGGAGCGACGTTGCATTTTTGGAGTTGAAAAGCTCGTAGTGTATGACACAGGACAAGGACTTATATCCAAGACATCCTCCGACGAGGGTTGTGGAGAATGAGAGGGTGCCATAAAGCCAGGTGGTAGCGGACGTGATCCACGCAAAATGATATTTTCCAAGCTGTGCAACTGTGCCTGTTGATGCCGAATAGAATGCTTCAAGGTCGACATTTGGTTACGAACAACCACTATGAAATAGAACGAACCGAGATAGTTGAATGAAATCTGAATGGACAGGTGAAGGAGTTATACCTGTATCGTTTTGGGGTATTGACGGGCTCAAAGCGCGTGCAGAACGCAGGGAGCCGCGTGAAGAAGACCTTGACTCGGAGAGCGGACGAGAAGGAGAGTGCAAAGAATTATACATGCACAGGCAATATGGATATCAAATTGATTGTGATGGAGCCCTTGTCCACAAGAAATGATCAAAATTTCAGTTGTTTCAATGATTTAAGGCACTGCCTTTAAAACAGCGGGTCCAGGAAGGACCTGTTAATGCTCTTGAGACACAGCCAGAGCTGTTGTAGGCTGTGGTTTAGCGCTGGCAGTTGGCCCGAGAAGTGACTGGGAGTCTGGTCCTTGTTTATCTTTGTTGTGATGTGCCAAGAAAGACGCGGTCACGTGGCGTGGACGCGTCAGTCCAGTTTCTACTTGAAGCTTGTTTCACGACAATGAATCTCTTTCAATCCAAGTTTCGTCTGTACCACTAACATCTGACAGATTGCTCCAACATGGCTGAATGTGGCATCTGTTTAGAGGATATCAAGAAGCCTGTCTGCATTCCGTGTGGTCAGTCCTATTCCGATTCAGACTTCTGCATGTGATGACCTGTTCATGTCATCTAGGTCACGTTCACTGTGAAAAATGCCTACGCGCCCATATAAATTCCGGAAATGATGCTTTGAAATCTTCGTGCCCATCATGTCGAAGCATATTCCACATTGGTATGTTTCACGTTGCGCGAGGAACCCTCTGCTCAGACTACTATCATGCAGCTATGCCTGATCTATCTTTTGTTCCCAAAAAATACCATGATTTCATGGTTCCCAGCGTGCGCAAATTGTACTTAGATATTGCTTCTCCTGCTCCGTTGGTTGCCGAGATCGAGCAACTCAAAACACGCGTCGCTGCGTTGAGTAGAGATCGGGATGCTCTGATGGAGAGATGTGAGGCACACATGGCAGCTTCTCGTCAGTATGCCACAAATGAGAAGGACGCTCGTTTGGAAGCCAAGGCTGCTCGTGAAGCCACCAGCCGGCTGCAGGTGAAGTATGATGCTTTGGAAAGAGAATTCCTGGACCAGTACGTCTTCTACCAATGAATTTACATCCTGTTGTTGACTCGCACCAGTTCATTCATGTCCCAGACATCTCCCGATGGCCGAAAACGTAAAGGCAGGGAGAGCGTCAATAACTCGCGCGTTTCCTTCTGCCAAGAAGAAGTTGTCACCAAGTCAGACGTGAAGCTCGAAGAGCTCCCTGATGCACTCGACTTCGCACCTTCACGCCTGAAGCGTGCGCTTCCCAGATCAAGCGTGGCTTCATCCTCGCGGCGCGAACGATCCCACGATCCTCCTCCTCGTTTTGTTAAGCGTCAGCGGCGCGCAAGACATTCAGATATTGGCCCAGAATTACAGACTCAGATGCCTGCATCGTGCGAAGGTTGCGAGGAGTGTCACGGAATCTACAGTCAGTAAAATCATCTAGACAAGGCCACATGGATGATGCCCTCTCACTTCTCTGTACAGTGTAGATATTGATATACATGTATTGATATTTTTTTTGCAATGATAATATCTGCTTACCATTTAATTGGGCCGTCCACACAATGGCACACATTCATTACTGGGTAGACTAGGGACTCGGTACTGCCAGATCATTGACCATATCGTCCGTGGTTATATAAGCCAGGCTAGTCCAAATGTGAACTAAGTATAAAGCTTCTAACATTACATACTTAGGCTTTAAGTGGCGTTGATAAGATCAGCTAGTAGCTAGTAGCTATCGATGTGCGTAAACCCGAGATTAGGATTAGCTTTGAATACAAAGATAAGTAGCTCATACTAGTGGACTTGAACATATGAACATACGACCACCGTGACTGTTTTTCACTGCCTGAGACAGCTAAACACTTCCTTCTTATCAACCCCCTTTTTTTGTCTATCGAGTGACTGAATCGGATCATCATATGGGACAATACATACCTCACCACCCTATCGCCTCACCCCTGAAGTCGCGAATGCCCCAGTATGAACGTTTGAACCCTCACTATACCCACTAGTCCGCCGTTCCTGCCGCTGTTTAGGACGGCATTTCAATGAGAATGAGACCAGTGCCTTCAATATATTTGCACGGATATACATGTGGTATCGTTTAGAAGAAACGCCTTCGTTTATAAAGGGTTCTCTAGGAGCGCGGTTGAAAGAAACAGGTCACGTCGCTCCCGGAAGTACTTATCTGATATTCGCTCGTTCCTCGGCTTAGATCTTATCGATCATCATCACCTATCAAAGGAAAAATTCTCATAGGGACAAAAGACCCCAGCCACCCCACCCTGTGCATCATGTGTTATGGTCCCAACGCGTCCTGAAGTCTGACTGGAGAGTCGGGACCCGTGGCAAACACGGCGTCCTGACTGCCGCCGGAATTTAACCCTGTTGATCCATCCGTTCCTTCTATCGCTAGCCGACGAAAATCAATTGAAATGTCGGCCAGCTGTGAGCGCATTCCCGCGACCTAGTGGCGACACACACTTGGGTATGTGAGATATTTGATATATCGTGACGGTCACGGTACCTTGAGGCAGTTGTTTCAATGAATCGTCAGTACGTATACTCCGAGTCCGTCAGTGATCGGAACGGCACGCACCCGATGCGTAGTGTTCTGGACAGAACTCTGCCACATATATGACACTGCTAGGCAGGTGACAGAACCTCCTGGGCAGAATCTCACAGGCAGAACTCAGGATGCACAGGTTGGAGTGCCATTAAATTTTTCCCTTAATTCTGCCACCTGCCACACTAACAATGGTTTTGCCAAGCTCTGCCAGCTCTTCCGGCAGAACTTCTGCTGCAAGATAGTTCTGCCCACGACACTACCAGCGATGCGACCGTGACGATGATCTGCGGTCTTCTGCAGCTGTACTTGATTCGTGGGTATATCATATAGTCGTAAGTGATGTGGCAGTCCTCTGAACACATGGACTGGAAGCATGTTCATCTACAAATTAGTAGCCAAAACAACTCATCATAGTCGTGTCACGTCTTGACGGGATATCACCGTGTTGATTTATTTCGAGGACTCACAAGGCGCTGCTAGAGTCAGGTACTCTGGTCGGGGTCCTGCTGAAACCGCTCCTCGGATCAGGCTACTTGGAGCTTGGCGGTGGGTAGATCAGACAAGTTGGCCGAGACTTGTGTCAGAAATCATGTGTCCGATGGCGCGATCTATGCGACCAGAACCTGGTGAAATGGGGATGCAGCTACGACGAGGGCCAATTTTCCATGTCATCTTTGACGTATTGGGCTCGTTGTTGACGACACTAGAGGAAGTAGAAGAGGACACGAGTAGTATAGGTAGAAGGGGTATGTTAATGTATAACATAAGCACGTGCGCAGTCACTATTCTTTCACCCTTGCCAAGCCTCACTTTATTATGCGAAATAAATTGTATGTAAACAACTATTTAATTTCCCCCGGATAAGAGAGAGCTCCGAATCCATTTTTGACTAGAGACACAAGCTCAAGATTGTCCGGCGGATTCTAGCCTATATGTATTCCTATACATAGCGTGCAAAAAACGCTTTTTGGTTGTATCAGCCTCCCGTTCTGTGTCAAGAAGGGGAAATGAGAAGGTACCCTTGGATACGATATAGATAGCCAGAATCAAGATGAAGTAATAATGAAGGCCTAAAAGGCATGCAGGGCCATTGGAAGCGAAACAGGCCACATGTTGGGGAGCACCGCAAGGTTGTTACCAAATTCTCTAATTCACTTCTACTCGCATCAAATTACTTATAAGATTCCGAATTGCACCTTTGTCATGTACCCTTGCCTGCTAACTAGTCCTCACAATGCCCGGCGACTCAGCCAAAGCGCCATTCAATAATGCAAAGGCCGATATCATCTTGTGTTCTTCAGACAATGTCTACTTCCGCGTCTTCCGCTGCATGCTCGCACTTTCCTCTCCATTCTTCGAGGCGATGTTCGACCTTCCCCGACCAAGTAGGGACCACTGTAAAGATGAGATGTTTGACGGCCTAGACGTGATTTGGGTGTCAGAGAACAGCAGGACACTCGACATGCTATTGAGATTTTGTTATCCGGCAGCGGTAAAAGATCCCGGTTTGGAGGACATTAATGATGTGGAGCAAGTCCTGGAGGCTGCAATGAAATACGGGATGGAAGATGTTGAAGAGAGAGTGAGGAAAGCCATGGTTACCACGTCCCTCCTAGAGAGCAACCCCGTACGCGTCCTCGCGATTGCATGTCGGTTTAGTCTCGAACCAGAAGCCGGGATTGCGGCACGATATTCGCTTCATCACACAGCCCCAACGCATGACTCCCTTGCTGCAGAACACCTTCCTAATAACGTCATTCAGGGCCTCGTCGCATATCGCTCTAGGTGCGGCCAAGCGGCCAGAACGCTTTGCGATAATCTGGACTGGCTGAAGAAGTCACAGACGCACAGTTTCTACGAGTGGTGGACAAACTGCTGTCCATGTAACTCAAAGGCAGACGTCAGGTACCTGATACATGGAACTTATCCGCGGGAGTGGTGGGCGGATTACATGGACAGGACATCCAGTTGCCTTGGAAGAATCTCCTTGTGGTGCAGTATTGACGAAAAATTTGGAAGAAGCTGTCGAGAGGGCAAATAGTTGTCCCTCATGTCGACGGCGGGCGCAAGACCAGATGATTCAGTTCACCGAGACTTTTGCTCGGGAATTAGACAGAGTCATTGCCGAGGTGCGCGAGTAGCCGAATTGCGGTTGTGTCGTAAGGATCTAAACTCGCCTCTACAGATCGCTTTAGATATCGCCATTTGATGCAGGGTCGACACGACTACCTGCACTGTGCACTTACCACTTGCGCATCAAAAATCAGCGGAGACCGCTAGGCTCAGCTATTTTGTTCAATCTATCACAGCTGAACCAGCTTAGAATTACCCTGTTATCAAGGACTTACTAGTAGAGCCGGTATCTGCTGTACAAGCACTTCTGGTGAGTTAAACATATAATAGATATTTAGACTGTAGAGAACTTTCCATCTAATGACAGAACGACAACCACTTACTGCGCGTTACTTGGTATCGTGATCATCGTACAACTTTTGCGCTTTCCCTAGAAAACCTATGTGCAACACGTTCTTATAATCTGGAAGCAAGTCGATGCCATCGAATGGTGAGAGCAGGATTATTTTTAACAGTTCAAGAGCAGATAGAAATTAAAATTAAAACCGAGTTTAGTTAGAGCCATCCTAAAGGGGAACTTCAAGTCATTCTCGTTCACATGTTGTCTTAGACTCCTTCCACGCTGCGGGCGCTGGAAATGCTTGTCGCAGAAGTTACTGCAGGAAAGTTGTAACCTAGCTCTCACCAGAATCCTCTCACAATGGACACATGTACAACTTTGTACAAGTACACCAGCATCGAAGACGTTGAATCACAGCGGATACCAGTCGACGCTGGAGCCCCCTTTGACAGAGGGGATATCATATTACGCAGTGCGGACAATGTTGATTTCCACTTTCACAAGCTATTGCTGTCCCTAGCATCATCTTTCTTTTCAAACATGTTCTCTTTACCTCAGCCAGACTCTCTCGATGATGCTGCGGACCGGACAAAAGACGGTCTCCCCATCATACCAGTGACAGAGGATAGCGTCGTTTTGCGGAAGCTGTTGAGCTTTTGTTCTCCTGTCTACGACACAGACGTGCCCGCTCTCGAGAACTTGGACATCGTCATGTCTGTCCTCGATGCCGCCGATAAATACGACATGAAACGAGTCGGTGTATTCATCGTTAGGAATGATAACGGCTCCTAGGTTTCTAGAGAAAGAACCTATGCGGGTCTTTGCTATCGCATGTCGCTACCGCTCGGAGGCAGAGACTCTCGTGGCGGCGAGATATATGCTGCGTTTTGCAGTGTGGGAGCCTGCATATGTGTCTGAATTGGACTTCATCTCTGGTTCAGACTTCCAGCGGTTGGTCAAGTACCACACAAATTGCGGTCAAGCTATGTCCCAACTTACCCGTCTTTGGTCTACGTATCCCCTACCGTCACTCGACTGCAAGTTCTGTCGCAAGAAGGGGGTTTCTCGCTTGTCCCTCAAAGAATATCAAGATAGTGTCATAGAAGCACTCCGCATTCGACCATCTGTGGAAAGCCTTCTTAATCCCGAGTGGATTGACAGTATGGTTAGGAGGGCTGGAAGCTGCATTGGTTGTAAAGAGAGAGTGCCGAGGGCGCTTGCTGAATATGCAAAGGAGCTTGCCTTCCCGGTAATGGCGATTATCCTGGAGGTGAGTTCTCTCGCGTTTGACTGACTGCCTGTGATTTACCTCCTCGCAGATTCCCCTGGACATCGATTTTCGCTGATGATATTTATCTCACTATGTACTAGAGTCAGGTCACAAATAGTTTCATGCTTGGCACACTTTCCTAGGCATATTCCAGTGGGCAGGTTCTCTTTCCAGAATTCCCTTTGCACGCGGGATAATGCGAATATCCGGATTAATGGCATTGAGATTTCGTCAAAATACAATAATTTGCAGCTGTGAGCAAATGTCTTTACCTCTATCCTGTTTTGTCATTTCACGTTATACAGCTTTCCCGATTCTAAATATCGCACACTGATGTACACCCCAGGGCCCAGACGGGGTTCAGGTAACCACCGCCGAGTCTGAATCAATCAGCGCGCTCCCGATTACTTACCCGACGATGCGCCTCATGCGATGAAATAAATACCATCTTGTTGCCCGTCCGAGCTATGTGCGTCGTCAAAATCGATCATCGAATAACTGCAACTACTATCGCACTGCGATGACAATTGGATGTCATACTGCGATCCTCCGAGGACTGATAATGTCCATTTTTGTACCCTGCAAGTTTTTGTCACATGCAGTCCTCGATTTTAGGAGTAGATCCGACCCATGTCCCTGAGGTATGGGTACGGCGCACTTATTCCGAAAGTGGATGGTCTCACCAAAAGTTATAATACATACACAAGACTACGATTCATCTCTTGTGAGAAAGAAACGATAGGTTGTTCCATCAATTCCACATACGCATTGACAATCAACTTAAGTCGTTACAAATGCCGCCGCCGAAAACATTATCATATTTTCGCTGTCATGTGTTTGAATACCTCGTGTCTCCCTTCTATTGAATCTTGATCCCAAAAACAATTACTTTCGCACTCTTTTCTGGGCTGGTCCTGCCGGGTAAGAGCGGTTAATTTTTTCATGTTCGATCAACTTCTAGTCGGTAGTAGCACTGTAGCAGAGCTTGGGGTCTCGACCAGCTGGTTTTGAGCTAACTTTGTTCCAAGCAGCACGTGATGAAACGCGGTCACGTGGTCTTGGGCCACTCGTGATCTGCAACAACATCAACCTCGGTAAGTCGTTATCGCGTGCATGAGAACTGACGAAATTTTAACCATCCAAAGGATCCGCAACATCATTCAAGATGGCGATGCTTGAGACCCCGTCTCGAATATGGCGCAGAATTCAAGCTGCAGACGAAGGAGAGCCACCTTCTCTTCCGTCACTACCTGCCTTCGATTCTGGTGCACAAGACTCAGACTCAGACTCAGATTCAGACCAACACTCAATTGACGATGGCGCTGTTATCTTGCCGGTGCATTCAACACCCGCCGCTGCCTCAGCGCACACGGCGACCTCAACTATCAGGCTACAATCAAGTACTTCCAGCACAGCACGCTTTGCAAGCTCTCTTACATCACGCTCTGTATCAGCCAAATCTTCCTCTGCCTCTAGAACATACCCATATCCTCGGAGCCCTGCACAAAGCTTCGAAGTGAGTGCCATTACCTCGCTTCCCCACGAGAGCGACGAGAATACAGAACCAGAAGACTTGCCTCTCGCACATAGTAGACACAGTGTTCCGGAGTCTCATTTACCGCCAGAAGAGAATGAGGTGGACGACATGTCTTTGGAGGACGCACTACAGTCGGTCAGTCGCTCTAGTTCCCCGTTTTCTCCCGAAATCCCTCTGGAAAATCCTACGCCGAAGAAGAAATATGATTACTCGATGTCATTACGTTCTGAACCTCAGGTGAATGCTTTGCTGCTTGTTTCTTACTTTGATTAAGCTCAATGTGTCCCAGCGATCGCCATTTGACAAATACCGTAATGTTGCACTACGAAAACCATTCGCACGGACGAGAACGCCGTCACTTTCCCGGACGACGCCCTCTCCTGTCTCATCACCTCCAAACTCCACGCCTCGCAGCAACAGATCTATTCCACTACCTGTAGAGACACCGTCACCGACTCCTGGTGTTTACGTTCCCTTACCTCGTTCGAGAACTGCCTCTCCAGCTGTCATTTCACTCCCAAGCGTCGTGATACAGCCTCCGGAGGATGAGAGCAATGATGAACAAGAGCTTTCTCCAGTACATTCCCAGGACACACCACAGGAAAGTGACCCCGAACTAGGGCGGGAGGACTCTGGCACGCAATCGGACCGCGAGCCCACATTCTCATCCGCATCGTCTGATCCAAGCAATCAAATGAACAACGACCGAACCATAGGTGCTCATTCGACAGCGTTTCTATCGCCCGCCAGATCAGTGTTAGATTTCACACCCGTTCCGCGGTTTCGTACGCAGTTCAACATCCCACCTGCATACAATGAACCAGGTACAGACGCAGGCGAAGAGCTCCTCACACCTCATGCCCGCAGGCGATCATTTCTTCTTTCAGTCATCAACTCCACTGCCAGACCACGCATGAAGTTTACCCCTCATCCCCACAACCGGCTCAGTGCTCTCCCTGTGTCGCAGAGCTCAAGCGGGAGCAGCGAAAACGCATCCGGTGTCAGCGCAACGCCCGTGGGTCCTATACGCACCGCATTTGCTGGTATCACTCCTCGGCCTGGACGGGGGCGGGGACGCATGTCACACCCTCTTGCGCAGGCGCATGTTCCAGACAGTGCATCCTCTACAGGTGAAAGTGAGCATCCCGCGTCCCCCTCTGACATCGAGCTCCGCGGCGCATCGGCTTCATTCCTCTCCACTGCGTCCTCACAGGATCTCACCACACACCCACGTGCCAACACCTCGTACGACCCTGCGCTGGGCACAGGTCAGCGCGGCGTGGCCCGCTTCGACGCGCCGAAGCTGAATCATTACCTTCACACACTGAACTCGAAACTACAGGAAGAGAACAAGGTACTCGTTGACCGGTTGAGGAAGTACGAAGAGGTGAAGGATGCTGATCAGCGACGGCTCAGTTTGGAAAGCATGGGCTCTGGAAAGGCGCGAAGGGTCAGTGCAGGGAGTGGACTGGGTGATGTGGAGGAGGCGGGGGAAGAAGGGTGGGCAGAGGAGAAGAAAGATTTGGAGGAGCTGGTCGAGAGTCTGGAGGCCCAGCTCGACGAGCTTGCAGGGGCGAAAGAAAGCGTGGACCAGGATCTTGAGACTGAACGGCGTGAGCGTGCACGAGATAAGGAACGTTGGCGGGAGCGCATGCGTGAGGTCGAGAATGGTGTTGCAGAGATCGTGGGTGACTTGGAGCAGAAAGTCGCAGAGAGCGAGCGAGCCCTGGAAGAGATGACGAAGGAGGCGGAGCGTATCCATGAACGACTTCAAAGCGAGCGTGACCTTGCGCTGGAGAGGGCTGGACAGGCAGAAGCGGCAATGGAGAACGGGAAGGAGCTTGGAGGCGCATTGAAGGAGGCCAACGCGCGGATCAGCGTTCTCACAGCCGACCTGCAGAGTGCGACCGCACAGATCAAGGATCTGGAAGATGAAATCATGACGAGCGATCACCGTGTTGACGAGCTCGAGAAGGAACTCAAGAAGGAGCGGCTCTCCGCCAAGCTGGCTAACGATGATCTTCACAGCCAGTTGAGCGAGATGGGGGCTGAGATCATGCACTCTAGTGCTCGAGCATCTGAACTCGAGAAGGACCTCAAAGCTCAAGAAGCTGCTGCAAGACATCTACAGCACGAGCTGGAAGCAAAGGCAGAGGAGCTTGCAGAAGCACAGCAGCTCATTGCACATTCTGACAATGATATCAACGAGGAAGTTCGCGAATTGAAGACTTATACTGCCGAGCTCGAAGAGGCTGCTGCTGCGACAACTGAACGCATCCAAGACCTCGAAGAGCAGCTCACCTCCGCTCAAACCCACTTTAACCAGTTGGAGGCCGAAGAACAAGAGGCTAATGATCGTGCTGAAGCACTGGAAAGGGAAAAGGAAAGGGCATCGCTGCTGGTCAATCAAATGGAGGACGCTCTTGAAGCTGCGGAGCTGAAGATGCGCACCGACCAAGAAGTTGTCGCAGATCTCAAGGCCAAGATTTCCACCCTTGAAAGAGAAAGAGAGCGCGAGAAGGAGATGTCTCGGCTTCTGAAAGGACAGCATACAGACGAGAGCAATGCTGAACTTGAGAATGCACTCGAGGCAGAGCTGGAACAGGCGCACAAAGATATCGCGAGACTCACTGAGCTCCTTCAACACTCACCTGCACGGAAAGCCATTGACGCTGCTAAGGACCAGAGGATCGAGATTCTGGAGAAGGACAAGGAAGAGCTCCAGGCACGTATCAAGGCCCTCCGATCGACCAGCTTCGAGGCGGCGACTCCAAATAAGGTGGTCAACCTCAGTGGAATCTCACCCATTCATCGGCATGTATTATCGATGTCTGTTAGGGCTCCCAAGACACCTGGAGGCCCTCTGAAAGATGTAAGCTTATATCATAACATTCGAGGGTTCTTTGTTCATGGAAACTTAATAGCTTTCCTGGCTGAACAACACCACGGGCGATGCGTCAGTATCGCCGCTATTGACCGAAATCGCTCGTCTTCAAACTGAACTTGACCGTGCCAACGATAATATCGATCAAAAGCTCGATGAGCTGGAAGATGCTGGGCTGGGAGTCGTGTCCCTCACTAGAGACCTTGAACTTGCCCGATCCCAAATTTCTCAAATGGAAAACGAGATGGGAAGGTTACAGAGACGCGAGGAGCGTCGACTTCACCGACTCCAAAGGCTCCGTTGTCAGAAATGTATGGTCAAAGTGGACACATCAGCATTGCAACGATTTTACGACGCCGATGAAAGGTGCGATTCATAGCGCGTCTTTAGCGTGATATCCTGACACAATATTTCTAAGCTTTTTGGATGTGTCGCATAGTGGTCTCCTCTCCAACCCACCGACACCTCCGACGAAGACCAGCGAAGCTCTTAGGTTGGACCTTCATGCAGTAAATAGGAAACTGGATACGATGAAACAGCGATGGGAGGAAGAAAAACGCCACCTTCTAGGAGAAAAAGCAGTCCTTGAAGATGCTGCAGACCGGATGAACATGGAAGTACGAAGCGCAAAGGAAGAAGTGAAGAGAGCGACTGAAGTTAGTCGACGATCGAGAGCTGATACTCGGGAAGTCGAGAGGGCGAAGGCTGTCATTGCTGACCTCGAGGCTGAGCTGCAGGCAGAGAGGACGCGTCTCAGACAAATGTCCTTGGAGCAGAACCACGTCCAGCGTGAGAAGAGTGCTGTGGCTCGTCAACTACAACGAACTGAGGCGGTAGGTCCCTTGACTATAACCAGAAGCATTTTAACCTATAAGTTATCAGGATATCGATGATGTCAAGAGACAGCTCCAGAAAGCCAAGCGCGAAAATAATGAACTAGAGACCGAGTTGCGAAGTGCGTACCGTGCCATCTCTAAATTATCACTCCTGATTGGCAAGTACAGCCAATGCAACCATCGAACAGCAAGCTCGTCTCCTAGAAGGCAAAGTCAAAGAAAACGCAGAGACAATCGATCAGCTGCGGCAAGAGCGGTCTCTTCTTGCAAAGGACCACAAGGAGCTTCAGCGACAGTTCACTGAAGTATCAGAAGTGAGTGTTTCTTCCTGTAATAATATTGGATTGCGCCGACACTTGAACAGCGAGTCAACAAACTTCGCAATGACTATGCAAGGTCACAGTCATCACACGACAACCGCCGTCATCAACTCGATTCGCATCTCGGTGAAATTGATGACCTCAGGCGTGCGCTCTCCAATCAAGCCGACGAACTACAGCGTAGCGAGGAGGAGAAAAACCGCATGGCGATTGAGAAGACCGATGTTGCACGCACTGTTGCAGCCCTTGAATCCGACCTTAGACGTGTTAAGCGAGATGCCGAGGCGTTTGGACGTGATCTTAAAACTCTGCGAACAGAGAAAGAGAAGCTGCAGGAGAAACACAAGAATGAATTGACGAAAGCTGAGCGAGCCAAAAAGCAGGCCCAGACTCAGATACGTCTCCTGAACGAGCAGCTCAACGGCCAGCATACGAAGCTGAAGACGGCCCAGGAGAAGCTCAAGATCAAGGATTATGGATTTGCTACGTGGGTGACGACATACTTTCGTGTTGTATCTTGATGCTGAACAAAAAAATTAGCGATGGCTACCAGCTCGTTGAGCTGAAAAAACAGCACAAGGAGGAGTGCAAAGGCCTTGTCGTGCAGATTCGGTACCTCAAGGCAAAGTTTACCCGCGAGTCTACCTTGCGAGATGATCTCGTATACCAGAAACATTATCTTCTCGTCCTCCTCTCGAACTTTGAGGCCAGGTACGGGCATTTTCTCCATCATTATGCTGTACTTTATCTTGTTCGACAGTGAGAAGCGTATACTGGCCTGCATATCCCGGATAGGATATCCCAAACCGAAAAACCCACCAGCAATTGTGAAGAAGACACGCTCGATAAAGAGCGTTGTGCTTAGTGTCATATTTATACGGCGTGTGAGGTATGTGCCCAGTCACTGATCCCAAGTTTCCGTCTTGATTGATGTCTTTTCAGGCAAGTTAGTGAGGCTTGGCGAGAAGCAGGTTCAAACAAACAAGCGATTTCTAACGCGCTACAAGAAGTCCGTCGTCGAAGAGTCATTGCAGTTACCTCGTAGCCCTCACTCCGCGATGTCTTTTCGTTTGGCCAGATTGTTGTTATCATAGATGTTGTATCATTAGTTCGGTATCCTAAATCAAGATCTTGTACACCCTGCACCAGGCCTTGGTAGTGCGGAAACCTGAATTGCGTGTTATGAAGGTGGAATCTTCTTGCGTGTCTCCGATACTATTCGCACAGCACCCTTAGAAAACACGTAGGACAACCCACTCCAAACCGTTGTCACGGCCACCAAAATTCTGAACATGTCAGGGTAAGAAAAGACATGAATATATGACCAGCTTACTGCATTTCGGGTACAAACAGGTTATATTGTACAGGCAGGATGGGGGTGACAGTTGTAGCGCACATTAATGCGAGTTGAGCAAAGGTATTGTACTGCGAATGATAACTTAGCAGATCACAAAATGAGGTGCAAAGAGTCCTACCTTGCTGATTGTGGTGGGCCGTACTTCAGCGGATGGTATAGAAAAGTCCCAATATCGAGAGAATGTTTTCTAAAGAAATTGGTGAACGCATACTAAAAAAATCGCCTGACACGTACTGGTGCGGGGAGTGATGTATAACGAATGTAAAAGGCAGAAAGACTCAGCAACACATCGCGCCCGATGATTATTGAGGCCAGTGAGACTAGAGATGGGCATCAGCCGAATAAACATGGACCGCTATTGAGTTTGCTTACTAGGAAGCAATCCTTTCATAGCTAATGTCACCGTGAGGGTGGTCATGAGAGTTTTGTCCGCAGCAGGGTCAAGAATGGTCCCGAGAACTGAATGCATGTTGAAGCGTCTTGCCAGGTATCCATCGGCCTTCAGTCAAAGCTCAACTTTTGATCAACCTAACCATTCGTGGGGTACCCACTAAGTCTGACAATCCAGCATATACCAACAATCCGGTCGCAAGGAAGAAATCGTCATGCAGTATGGACCAACCGAGGACAGGGCACGAAAGTATCCGAGAAACTGTCAACATATTTGGTATGGTGTATATGTTCTCTCTTAAGGGTGGAATTGCAGCAGAACCTTTAGTGTCGTCGGTCTTCCTGTCAGACCATCTGACACAAGAGGTAGAGAGGGCTCTGGTAACTGCGGTGAAGACATTCCTGTGTCTGACTTTGAGCTGGAATGAACTAGCATATAGAGAAGATTGGATAATTGGACGACATGAGGCGAAAGCGAGGCTGCGAAGAGGAAGCGCGAGAAAGTTGCAGTGCAAGGTTGAGTACATCACTCTGGAGAAGGCAAAATTGGGAAGAGACCGAAATGGAAATCGCGGTCCATCCAGGACAGGGGCTGAGGCTAGCGCTGATCTAGTCGAGTCTGTGCTGCAACGTCGCTTTTGGCCTAAAACGCGCAGTAATATATTTATTGGTACGTATGGCAGTGTACTAACCAGGTCATATACATAATTTGTTCAGTCCCATAAGCCCACCGCCAATTTACTACAGTACAGTATCCAACACTTGAACGCTAGCTCTGATGATACACAGCACTCTATGGCAGCAACACGACGGTGAAAACTTTAATCCCAAGCCTCCAATCTCACCTGCAAAATTTAGGTGAGTGTTGAATCAGCGATGAATCAAGGAGTAGCAGGAAGAGCCTGACTCACAGTCGCGACCACCTTCTTAACTTGTGCGATATATGAGGTGTGAAATCTGTTCATATTCTCGACGACAGTTTTTTGGCATTCGGTGCACTCAGTCGCTTTGATAATAGCGCGAGTGTAATGTGACAGCTCCAATAGTAAGGTTGACTTGCAAGGTCTTGCCAACAACTCCTTCCCACTGGAAACCAGATATTCATGGAACCAGGAGGCAACAAAAAAACTTGCTGAAGGAATCTGGTGACATGTGCATCTGCCATTCCGTATTGCCATATATGATGACTCTAGCCAGGAAATAGAACTCCTGACCTTTTGAGCGATGATGCCGCATTGATAATGGTATGCGAGGAGCCTGTGGTAATCTGCACCACTGATATCCTGCAAACCATGAAACCCATTGCTGGGTCGTCCTAGATCCTTGATTTTAAGAGCACGAGTAGCAGCAGTTTGAGCATGATGCTGCCATCCGAATTGACAAGAAAGAGCGTATAACTCGAGAAAGTTATTTGGGAAAAACTGGGCCATGGCGAGGTCTCCTGCACGGCTGAGGGCCGCTTGCATGTCATACTTGCTAGCTGCTTTCATCACAACCTTTGCATCATCCAAGCTGCGGAAGGTGGGGGTGGCGGCAGGATAGCAGAGTAAAAGAAGGGATTCGAGGGTCGTGCTACCCTCAATCACATTGATGATAGGTACGGACGAAACATCTGACTGCGATTCACTCTCAGGCTGCGGTAGCGAGAACATGTCTTTGAATACGGGTGACATGAGTGAAAGGATGAGCTTATAGACATGGAAATCGACGCCATCGGCCGAACGAAGGATAATATCACAATTATGATCATCGAATGGTGCTTGAGCTTGAGAGATAGTGATTTCTTCAGTGGCTGCCATGATAGTAAGGGGCTTGATTAAGGGGCACGTAGCACAAACAACCAAATTACGTACGATACATCAGTAGCGTTCATTCAGCTTCATTGTACCTCAACGAGGTTGAACACATTGGCACAGTAGACATGTATAAGGGTGGCTGGACAGATGCATGCTGCGGGGAAAGGTCGAGTCGTATATGTTAAACGAGTTGAATCAATTGCAGCGTGTGCTTGGATAGGGACTAATGTGCTTGACTTGAAGCTTGATTTGAAGGCTCAAGTGCTGGCAGTACTCAGTAATGATGCACATCAAAGTTCACATCCATACACGCTGACTAACTAGTTTCCATCATAGCCTACTAGTAGGTGTTCCGACAGCCACTCAGCAATCATACGGTACCTGACACTCACTCTATAGTCCGAATTCAAAATTTTGTACAGTATCCAACACAACGCCAGCTCTGATGATACACAGCACTCTATGGCAGCAACACAAAACTTTAATCACAAGCCTCCAATTTCACCTGCAAAATTTAGGCGAGTGTTGAATCAGCGATGAATCAAGGAGTAGCAGAAAGAGCCTGACTCACAGTCGCGACCACCTTCTTAACTTGTGCGGTATATAAGGTATGAAATTTCTTCATATTCTCGAAGACAGTTTTTCGACATTCGGCGCACTCAGTCGCTTTGATAATAGCGCGATTGTAATGTGACAGCTCCCATAAGGTTGACTCGCAAGGCCTTGCCAACAACTCCTTCCCACTCGAAACCAGATATTCATTGAACCAAGAGGCGACCTTCAAGTGTTGCTTCATATATATCGTGCCACATTTATAGCACCCATCCCGTACTGCGGCCATATGTGATAAAGACTCTAGCCAGGAAAGAGAGCTCCCGACGTTTTGAGCGATGACGCCGCATCGATAATGGTAGACGAGGAGCCTATGGTAATCTGCACCACTGATGTCCTGCAAACCATGAAACCCATTGCTGGGTCGTCCTAAATCCTTGATCTCAAGGGCACGAGTAGCAGCAGTCTGAGCATGACGCTGCCATCCAAATTGACAAGAAAGAGCGTATAGCTCGAGAAAGTGGTTTGGGAAAAACTGGGCCATGACAAGGTCTCCTGCACGGCTGAGGGCCGCTTGTATGTCATACTTGCTAGCTGCTTTCATCACAACCTTTGCATCATCCAAGCTATGGAAGGTTGGAGTGGCGGCGGCAGGATAGCAGAGTAGAAGAAGGGATTCGAGGGTTGTGCTACCCTCCATCACATCGATGATAGGTACGGATGAAATGTCTGACTGCGATTCGCTCTGTGGTAGCGTGAACATGTCTTTGAATATGGGTGACACGAGTGAAAGGATGAGCTTATAGACATGGAAATCGACACCATCGGCCGAACGAAGGATGATGTCACAATTATGATCATCGAATGGTGCTTGAGCTTGAGAGATGGTGATGATTTCCTCAGTAGCCGCCATGACCCACAATATAAGTAAAGGGCAGTGGGCACATAGTACTACTACTAGTAATCACTTGATCAACTGGATTACGTACGGGCAGTTTTATATAGTTCAGCTTCATCGTACCTCAGCACAATATTGGCACAGTAGACATGTATAAGGGTGGCTGGCCAGATGCATGCTGCGGAGAAAGGTCGAATAAATTGCAGCCTGGTCTGTGTACATTTGAAATCTATCATATTGGATAGGGATTATAGCAATATGCTTGATTATGAAAACTTGAAGCTTGATTTGAAGGGTCAAGTGCCCAGTACTCCGAATCAGAATCATGCACATCAAAGTTCACATCCATACACACTAGCTAACTAGTTTCCACCATAGCCTACTAGGTGCTCCGACAGCCACTCAGCAATCATACGGTACCCGACACTCACTCTATAGTCCGAATTCAAATAGCAACACGACAGTGTTACAATGGGTTGTCTAAGAAGTTGCCAATTCCACCTACAGAAGCGAGGTGAGCTTTGAATCGGTGATGAATCAGTCAGCAATGAAAGCTCACAGTTGCAACCACCTTGTTAACTTGTGCGATATACAAAGTACGGAATCTATCCATATCTTTGATGACCTCGCTTCGGCAATCATCGCACTTTGTCGCTTCGATCACAGCTTGATTGTAATATTTCGACTCCATTATGGTCGACTCGCAAGGCCTCGCCAACAACTCCTTCCCACTCGAAACCAAGTACTCTGCAAACCACGGGACGACTTTCAACTCGCCGATGTTTCCTATCTCGAGCCTCTTAGCACTGCCCACGAGTCTGCATTTGCATTTCCACATTTGCAATTGCATTTCTGTGGATGACGGAGGTAGCCAGGAAAGACTGTCTCCGACTGTTTGAGCGATGACGCCGCATTGATAATGGTATACGAGGAGCCTGTGGTAATCTGCGCCAGTGATATCCTGCAAACCATGAAACCCATTGCTAGGTCTTCCTAGATCCTTGATCTCGAGGGCGCGGGTAGCAGCGGTCTGAGCATGATGCTGCCATCCAAACCGACAAGAAAGAGCGTATAGGTCGAGAAAGTGATCTGGCAGGAATTGAGCGATGATGAGGTCTCCTGCACGGCTGAGGACTGCTTGCATATCATACTGCTTGGCTGCTTCCAGGACAGCCTTTGCATCATCCAAACTGTCAAACGTTGGGGTTGCGGCAGGGTAGCAAAGGAGAAGTAGGGATCTGAGAGGCGCGCTGCTCTCGACAACAGTCACAATGGGTACGGATGATTTATCCGACTGCGATTCGCTCTGTGGTGACGTGAACTTGTCTTTGAATATGGGTGACATGAGCGAAAGAATAAGCTTGTAAACATGAAATTTTACGCCGTTGGTTGATTGTAGGACGCAATCATAGTCATGGTCATCGAATGGTGCTTCAGCGGTGGTGATTTCTTCAGCGTTTGACATGACGATATGGAAATAAGGTCTCGTACTGGGGGGCTAGATAGGCAGAAGTCAATGGTATTTAAGTGCTGCAAAGAAGCCGACCAGTCCACACGAGGAGATTTGCTTTGGAGGATGATTGATGATCCTCAGATAGGTAGCATTCTGAAACAGTTCGAATACAACGCGGTGTTCTCTACTTGAAATAAACCATAGATTTTTTTTAGCTAGAATGGGATATCAAGCTCCACCTTCAGACAGCCAGAATCAGCACACAAAAATGGTGAGTTTCAACGTACTTACAGTATCAATCGCCCTCTCAATCTCCGAAGTGAAGTGCTCCCCAATAAACACGCTGAGATCTAGGAAGGCAGCTGGTCGACATGTAAGGCAGCCAGACGCTGCTTCCAGGCATTCCGCAATCAAGAATGGATCTGTGACGACCTTGCTACAAGGGCGCTCACGAAGAGCATTCCTGGCGCGCTCCATAAACTCGATGAACCATGTATTTACTTCGTATATCTTCCCATCAGAAAGAGGCCACGATAGGGGATGATGAACGCAGTCATCACATTGGAACCATACCCAGCGTGATGCGAAGCCGGGAAACCACGAAAAGTCGGCTGTCAGCGAGCATGCAGCAACACTGCACTTTCGGTGGTACTGGAGAAGGCGATGATAGACAGAGGCAGGGATGTGTTCTAGCTCTTCAACGTAGGGAGCGAAGAAGGGTTGGCGGACTGTATACTTCGCAGCTATGCGGGCTTCATCCTCCAAACCATAACGGTATGCGATGGCGAATACGCGCAGCGGCTGATCATCTAGAAACGCTTGCTGTACAAGCGAGCCCTTGACTCTGTTCATCAGCCCCTTCATCCCGAACTTTTTCATCATCTCCAAGACGGCCTGTACATCGTTTAGATTGCTAAATACGGGATTGGAGAAAGGGTAGCAATATTGTAACACCCTCTCAGTTGTCTGAGCGTCTTCTTCGAGTTTGATAATGGCATGATCGCCATCGCACTTAAGGACGAGCCCTTCAAACGGCGGACATGGAGAGGATGAACCTGACAACAGAAAACGCTTCAAAAGCGGAGACGCGACAGCGAGGAAGATCTTGTGGACAGCAAATTTTGCATCATCCGAGGTATGAATGATCAAATCTGCATCTGTGGCATCAAAAGGAGCGCGGAAAGAGGAAACCTTGACAGAAAGAGGCGCAGCCCCCAGGAATTGGGACATGGGTAAGTTTCTGGAATAAAGCGATCAAAAACGATTGTAGATGGTAAATCAGACGAGAGAAGATATACCCTTCGTGTTGTGACTCGCGGATATGGCATGCAGTTGGCACGCCTGATCTTCATGGAGGATCTACTAGCAGTGCACCACCGCTTCACGTTATTTGACACATGGATTTCAGCGAGTCACATGAATATCGTGCATCATCTTCACGAGGTCCTTCAGGCCCAGAAGTTGCACTGACCAATAATCAAAAGGCAGGCTGCCGCATGTCATGGAGCTTTTTTGGGAGCGTGGTGACAGATGAAATGTGGGCAGCCGCGGCAGTCAACATGTATATTTGATTGAGGTTCCATTGATTCAGAATTGTTCGGTTGAGCTGATATGGTCTCTGAGCAGATCTGCAGACCTCTGGGGCCTGTGCAATCGCGCCCGTCCTACTACTAGTAGTACCACTTGAGTAGGACGGCACGAAAAGTAATTCTTACGTAAATTCAACGTTTTTCTATTGCACACCGATCAATCCACATTTGACTCCGACTCTCACACATCCGAAAGCGAGCTTGCCGAATTTACCTGGGACCCAATCTCTTCGTGATCCTGATCTGCTTGTGACCTACATTCTGAATACGAGTCGCTCGGGGCTCGTATCTGAAGCTATGCAGAGCACCCGATGGTGTGTAAGATATCAGTGAAAATTTTTGGGAAGCGTGTTGCAGCCACCATCTCACTAGATGGCGCAGACGTTGAGGAAGTTGTCTCCCTTTACTTAGAACATTCCTTCACTGTTCCACTTTCTCGCACTGACAGCCAATTACTAAGGGTGGCTGGCAACTCGAGCTGGCAGACGTTTCATCGTGACATCTATAACGGTGAAGTTCACTGACGATCGACACAATGATCCCTGTGACCGTCTTCAGCTCTAACGAGCAAATTGCTACCAGGAACAAAAGTGTACAAGTTACACGACCGTACCCTCCGCACATGCGCTGACCCTGGCAAGTGAGGGTGCATGCATTTGTCTGTTGGCGCTACCCTTGCGGGCCTTCTTCCAATTTCACGGATCTCAAGACTTCTTGGTCTTGGCGGGGTTAGAGATGCAGAAACGGCTGTGACACAGCTATGGTTTGTCGTGAGGGTTCCTACTGACAGCAGTCAGGCTCCTCGTGAATATCTACTACTCTTCCGTTCGTAACTTTATTTTCAACCCCTCAAACTGCAGCCTCCTTCATGTCTTACATCTGCGGTATTGCCTCACTATTTCATGCGAAGGCGAGAAACCTGCAAACGTGCGTGTTTGTTCACAATGGTTTCCTAGGCTCGTGACCTGACTGCACATTCAGCGCCATCTCTTTGAAGGTCCTGTGACATCTCAGTACTCAGTAACCAGTCTGGAGCTGCCAGCTGTGCAACATGTCACACTCACTGTTCCATCATCGCACACTGGTTTCTTGCTGCCACATTCTACAGTACTATGTAAATTTTTCTCCAGATTCAGATCACGCTTCATCTTGAAACCTGCATTCATTGTGTATTCCTATTCCTTTCCCTTTCAATGTGTATGTCGATGAATTTAACGAAAAAATCTTAGACGAGTTGCTGGGCAGTATTGCATTTAAATGGATATCGATCATACAATCCTGGAGTACCTCCCCATCACCTGGATCTCAAACACAACTGCATTTGCGCCATACAATGAGATCTCGGTAGGTATCACTCAGAAACGCGCACGCGTGTATCGTCGGCAAAACTTAATACATTTGAAAACCACAGCATCCCCCGCCTCGACTTCGCATTCCATTCAAACTGTTCGTCGTGGACAGTGAATCAACGACAATTTTCTCTGCGACCTGCGTATGCAACTATATTAATGATTGTCAAGGATTGGCACTAGCATGGACCGTGTTTGATCTTCGAACGGATCCCTTTGCTCAGTGAATATGATCATGGTATAACTATAATATAAGCTAGCACGGGCAAATGCACACTAATACATACTCTAAAAGTAATTGTTCAACATAAACTATCATCAAAGAGCCGACAGAACTTGTATCTCAGAAATGAGACCGTATTTTCCTGGTACTTAACTAAAGTACATTCATTATAACCGATATATCGTGAGACACTCAAACAGAACGATGCCCGTGTACTTCATTATTGCAGACAAGACACACTCGAACAAAATAAAATCATGCTCAAGCGAACGCGCTATGGCATACCCATGTCCAAAGAATCAAGAATGTGGGGACGTAGTCATGATGTAGACTCAGATCCCAGGGCACGGTTTTCCCGATGATTTGAATACTGTGGCGGAAGTTCAATTAAACCATTATAGTCTGGTACAACATCATCAGCATCGGTATGCACAATGATTTGAGTAGGATGTCGGTAGGCTGTTTGTACGCTAGCTGACGTCATAGATTGACTTTCAAATGCTCCGTGCGCAGCTAAGCTGTCTGTGTCAAGGCTCTGACGGGAATTTTGTGTCTGATTGAAAGGTGTGGAAGGGTTCCTAACTGTGATGTCGTCGGAAAAGGGTGTCATATCTGACATTTGAATGTCTTCATAGGCAGCAAAGTCCGTATCAGGGATTGGTTTGGATCCAGATTGAATGGAAAGACCAAGGTCGCTAACAAGATATGGTGATGGTGATGGCGGAGCCTCACTGTAAAGGCTGATTTCATCTGTGCGCTGCACTCGGAGATAGATTTGTGTAGGAGGTTGAAAGCGGGATGCTCTCCGTTTACGCCACAAGCACATGCCGAGGATGGCCAATGCAGTAAGGATCGCTGCACCGACCGCCGCGCCAGCGATAAGAACATTGCTGTTTGATGATGAACTACTTGATGGACTGTTTGATGAACTACTTGGCGGACTGCTTGAACTGGATGACGATGAAGCCGTGGTCGTGGCCGTGGTCGTGGTGATGGCCGATATGCCTGCAGTGTATAACGGTGAGATGCACGCGGAATTACTCGACCCTACGACCTGCACGAATTCAGAGTTTCCACCTTGTCTGCCCTCGGAGTCGGTGACAAAATACATGAGGATCGTCCCTGCCTTAACATTCACAACCGAGGTAAAAATTTCGTTATCGGAATAGGATACGACTGATTGCCCGCCAAGCATAAGTTGCTGTAGCAAGATAAGTAGATTGTTTCAATAAAATTCACGATGATCTGACCACAATAGCAATGGGCAGGACTGCACCATAGGCAGTAGTTGCACTGCTATTGACCGAGACGGTAAATGACTGCAGTAGTGGTAAGTCAGTACCACAGGAAGTACGCGAACCAAACTTACCCGCATTGCGTTATCGGACTCGGAGTTGGAGTCAAGATGAACATGTAAGGAGGTGACAAAATTGCAATGTCGCAAACATTATTTGCAATTGGATTTCCAACAGTTAAATTGTTTGTCGTCCCACCCGAACCAAATCCGGTGGTGTCAGACATAGTGAGTAGAAAAGTTGTTCCAGCCGACAATGCCAATTGCGATATTGAATAAGAGCCTATCCCACCGCTGAAGGCCGATGCTGGTACAGATATATTCTGATATACGTTCAAAGACTGGAGAGCACAAAGGTTAGCGCGCGATGGATGCGCTTGAGGTGAAGCGCCGACGAACGGGAGTTAAGAGTATTTCAAATGGTGCTTGCCCACCTGACTCAACCCCGATAAAGTTTAGCAGGAGCATATAAAATGTACTAGATATGTGCTTACCAGTCCATGAAATGTTGAGAGGACCGCATTGAGTGGGAGTCCCAACAGTCACACTGAAAGCACGAGTAACAGAGAGACAAGAAGCAATGTACGAACGAAGTGCATACTCAAGAATTGAGGAAGACAAGGTAAGAAGAGACGTAGGTGTACTGTAGAGATACGACACTAGGTTCGTCACGTGCAGCCCGTGACGATGTCACGCTTAGTCTTACAGGTTCGAATGTCCAGGTGACCTGTGACCTTACCCAAATAGATTCGCCTGCGGATCGTAGTGCTTCGCCGCTCGCAACGCCGTTTGCAACCATCTGACATGCTGCTTCATGATTCAAGCAACTTGCTTCAGTCTGTCATGGATTCGCCTCGCATAGCGCTGACTGGTAACGAGTGGAATTGGAGACTCTGTGGTCTTAAAGCCTGCCAGTGTAAGGCCGGGGAGAATTTCAATCTCTCATTCGCGAGCCTCGCAAGTCGAGAGGCGTTGCAATATTTACGTGATGTTCAGAAGAATGATCCAGCTGGATGGACGAGGATTGCTACTGCTCAGTACAAGACTGTCAGCGTTGACCAGGCAACAAACTCCGAGTCAGAGAACGAGGCCACTGATACTACCGGAGCCGAATCCCCCTTCGACGATGCTAGCGAGCATGACCTCGATGCCAGTGACGTGCCAATGGATGCACTCCTTGATCATATGGCTTCCGGGGGTGAACACGTCCGTTCTGACTGCCGTATCGATGCAGATGGCGGACTTCTGTGTTCAAACCACTCCGAAGTCTATGATGTGGGTGACATTACTGCCAAAGATGTGGAGAGTGGCTCGAATAGTGTTCCGAAGGTTGATTACGGGCGTGGAAAGCGTAGACGCATCGCAAATTCGATGTATGATGATTTCTGGTCCCATTAGTGCATAACCTATGTTTTTTTTCCCATATGTCACAAATTAGCTTCGTCCCACCAAAAATTCATGTGACAGTCACACCAAATAGATTCGATTCGTTAAGGGCTGTGACCTGTGACGAACCTAGTGTCGTATCTCTACAGTAATAGGCAAGTAATATCTTGAAAAAGGGAATCGGGGCACACTCAAGGTGAGCGGAAATTGTATCCTAGATAACGCTGACAAGTTCATGGTACACTGTTATCAGTCGGACCTTACTTGGTTACTTCTTGCCATAGCCACATACCACTTTATGGCTCAGGTGACAGGCACAAGGGGACGCTGTACATAGCAGTACCGGAGAGGTAGCAGAACATTACATAATATTAGTGGATCAGGGTAAATCTGGGGGATGTACAAGCGTAATTTGGCCCACTAAATATAGGATCGTTTTAAATGCACTCGGCATATCGTTTTTGAGTCGCCATGAAGAATCCACAACTACTAGTACCGTAATCTCGCTCTAGAGTCATGGACAAGTGCGTGTTTCCCTCATCTTCATCTATTCCTTTTCAGCTTTTTGCATATCTAACACTCCTCTACTAGTACGGCCATTGAAACTCGTACTCAGAATAAAATGCATCCAAAACGTAGTGGCGACGTACTACTTCCTCTTGCTATCACACAGGTGGGAAGAGGCCAAGGCGCGGCTGCACGACATCCAGGATAAAGATGTGCGCGAGTTGAATGGACTTGGCGGCATCGTGAAGTTGCAGTCGTTCTGCAAAGTTGCTCGTGATACTAGGTATCACTGGGCATAGGTCGACACATACTGCATCGACAAGAAGAGCAATATCGAGGTCCAAGAATAGATCAACTTCATGTTCGTCTGGTACCACCATTCAGCGCTTACGATCATCTACCTTTCTGACGTCCCGCCTTCATCCAAGTCTGGCGCTCTGGCGAAAAGCGAGTGGAACAGACGAGGATGGAATTCCTCGCTTCCAAAGTCATTCTCTTCTCTCAGAAGGTTTGGTTATCGATCACTCCCAAAACCACAAAGAGTCCCCTACAATCATGAAGGAGTTGGAGGATGCAACAGGCGTAGATGCACAGGCCCTGATCTCTTTTCATTTAGGGATGAGCAATACCCGACAGAGACTTCAATGGACATCATCTCGCGTTGCAATGCGTCAGGAGTATTCATTGTTTGGCATCTTAAAAGTCCGTCTGCCTGTAGATCATGTCGAAAAGAAGGAAATCGCGCTCGGGCGTCTCCTGCAGGAGATCGTGGCACACAGTCAGGCGACATTACTGCCCTCGATTGGGTCGGACAATCATCCGAATTCAATAGTTGTGTTACAGCCGACATCACCTCTTACAACACTCCTCCATGCACCCTTCCATCTTCGTCTGAAGATAAGATTCAGACAACTGTCTCTTCGTTGCGGAAAAATCGCGTGATTATGGATTTGGCTTCGAAACTTTACGACCGGCTTGATACCACAAGCGCTGCTCATTTCGCGAACCACAGACTGCATCTACCTTGCATGACATTCCGTGTCACAGACGCCAGTCCGGGCCCCAGGAGTCTCGATATGAGGTCAAGGCAGACGGGCTTCACGACCTGTTGATCACCACCAAAGAGCCGATTGTTCTCGCGGACAGTGCTCACTCAGCAAACCTTCGTGCTTGTCCGTCCCTGGGATCAATCTCTCCTCGAACTACCAGGCTTTTTAGATTTTCCCGACGTTGGGGACGATACGGAAAGCGAGGAGAATTATTGGACGCCACCTTCTTCTCCTTCAGACGAATCACCTAGCCATTCTCTTGTAAAACAGAAGGTGGTTGATCTAGAATCACGAGCATTGCGGTTATTTGTTCGACTTGGGCAGGATTTCGGCGCATTTATGCTAGCGCGGTGGAGAATACAATAGGATCGCGTCAGATCGTGGTATTATTGCACAGGTCAAAGATGTGGCTTCTGTTTGAAGCCTGATGGACATCAGGACGATAGAAATACTGTAACTGTATGTTTTTAGGGATCCGAATGGTTTCCATCAGGACCCCATATCTAACATCTAACACTGGCATATAGCACGGAGCGTTTGATCCCGCGGAACCAATTTGCGTCTACCCCGTGTGTGCTCCACCTGAGCGTCACTTGGATATCAATATTGGTTTAGTTGTGATACTTATCCCCTTGCACAGTTGCATTGTTCCATCCCTTCCTCTGGACATCCGAGGACGCTAGCACAATACGCAAGTACTGTGATAATCAGGGACCAGCAACTCCTTTACTGCTGACCAACTTCTCAAGCATATCGCTGGCTACAGTCCTCAACTCTTTCACAGCAACGGCGACACCCGCGCTCAACGAGGTTGCCGAGTCCGATCTGCACGAGTTGCTTCAAAAGGGAATTCGTGATGTCGCTGGGGTCAGGACTGAGATTAGACTCCATCGCGACGATGAAAGTCGTGCTGACAGCCGAGAAAAGACCAGACTAATCAAACATCAGTCTCAAAATGTGCAGAAGATAAGAACGCTAAACTTACGAAGATCAAGACAATGTCCATGTCAGTAGTGTATCGCTCAAGGAACTCGCCGTCATGTTCCTCTCTCGTTTGTACACCCCCCAGAAATGAGACCGTTTGTCCTTTCCAATCTTCGACGCAATCGTGGAGTCCTGGAGAATGTCCAATACTTGCTTCATGACATTTGCTCTGCGTGTACAGTATCGTCAGTTGCCATCGCTTGACTTGTTTTTTGCTTACAATTCGCTTAGAGTTGGCTGGTCCTTCTCTGCCACGACCTTTCCACCCTCACTGAGACAATTCAGGAGCGTGTTTGACGTCATTATCGACAAGAACTCACGGAGCTAAATCGCCGACTGGTGGAACATTGGGTGTGCTTCCTTGTACGTGAGGTCCTGACGGCTGTGAAGGCCCAGCATTCGAGCTGCAGTTCTGGTAAGGAGTGGCGCAGACGCCCATCAGGGAAGAGAGATACTTACATCCCTGGTGGCAGCTTCGCCAAAGGTTCAATTCCCTGTCTTGCTGTTAGACGGGTGACAGATCCCAGGAAGCTACAACTTACTCTTCGATGGATCCTACGGCGTCAATTTGCGGAGGAGGCTCATCGTTGTCGGTGCCTGATGCTTGTGACATGAAGAAGTTATACCTGTATTAGATCCCAAGTAAAGCTAGCGAAATTGGGAAGAGTCTGAGGTGCGCAGACAGAGCAGAGTGATGGTACACAGCAAATCGGTTAGGCGGCTACGAACATGATGAACACGTGCTTGCGAGCGTTGACGCCGAGAGTGTTCATGACTTGTGAGCGCTCCCAGTCTAGTGAACTGCGACTACTCTCCCTTACCATCATGATGATGGTGGATCGCGGCTAAGATATAATGTTTGTTGCGTCGATCAAGCTGGGCGCACGTGCAACTTGTATATCATACGTACAACGCAACCTCTCGGTCGTAAAGGAATTGGTGAGAAATGGTACAGATAATAGTAGCTCTACATTGTCGATTCGTCGAAGTCCAACTTCTCAACAGTCTCGAGAATCACTGTATTTACATCAGAAGCCATACTCTGTTACAGCGGTGTAATAAAACTAGAAATGACGAGCAAAGTTGAACCAAGCTACTGTATCATATAGCATCAGGGAGGTGGTGGTCGTAAGCTCAGCGTCACAAAGTATTAGTAGCGTAACACGTGTAGGAGTGTATGCGAGCATGCTAGCAAGTCTACCTATCACCCCCCAAAAAAAAAACATCAATGATACTTCCCATGATTGACATTCTACACTGTTCTAGGCGTGATAGCAAAACACTTTGCGATGAGACAGAAATGTAAAGAAATGTGGGTGTTGCACAAACGAGGTTAGGATGACGGCGATGGCGATTCTGCAGTGTCATTCGGAACTGCACGTTGGGCCTTCAATAGCTCAAGTTCGGCTTGCATCTGAAATGCAGGACAACCACTATCATTAATCAAAGAAGACTGTCGCTGCTGAAAATATGTACCTTCGCAATTTGGCAGTCGCGTTCGTCGATTTCATGTTGCCAGTCAGCGCAGGCTCGTTCGTCGATTTCACGTTGCCAGTCAGCGCGGCCTCGTTCCACAAGCTGCAGGGACAAGTATAATCAATCAAGGAAATGTAGCTGCTGAAGATCTTGAATAAATACCTTGTTGTGTTCTTCAAGACGAAGAGATCGCCGGGCCTCCACCACCTTCATGGTTTGCTGATGAGCATTCCAGAATCCATCACATATAACGTTGACGTCATCTGGGGATGGTTTAAATACCGGGATGGGTCCAAAGCGGCCGCGGGTGTCTGATTCAAACACCCCCTCCTGTCCAAAAAGGGTTTGCAAGCTCTTGAAAACAGTATGCCCGAACCAATAGCACTGACCGCCGAGGGCGTGATTGATGGTATGTTGGTTCACTTGAGACAATAGGACTGCGACCTGCAATGCGGAAGGCCGTGTGGATTGACTCGGAAATGAAAGTGAAGCAATGTGTCTGAATGATTTGAATTTTGTTGTTAGACACGATCTGATATTCAAGTTGCTGGCACAACCGATCAATTCGATCATGTCTATTGCAAGATTTTCCGATGATGCTGAAGATTGTGTGAGCATACCGGAAGACTGTCCAATAGCGAGGTTGACAGAGCGGTCGATGCAGATAGCGGCTGTGGCTGTGGGGTCGTCCCAGTGTGTAAAATGTAGCACGAGAAACTCGTGCTCTACTGTCTGGGAACACTTGTAGTGGTCAATACGGTAGAGAAAACAATCCATGTAATTGTTCTTTCCGTCACCATCGATGTGTTCTGACAAAGTTTTTTTGTAAAGGTCGACACTGACGAGTTGCCTAATGGTAGGACACTTATGGTCAAACCAGAGGCCAGGGAGATCTTCAGGGGGAGGTTCTAATATGCCTAATCGTCGAAGGTAGTTCGTTACAAGACGGCTGATATTGGCTCTGAATTGTATAAACATAGGAAGTTGGCACAGGGTTTCGATTCTTTCGAACACGTTCAACGCTCAGAGCAAGGAGTCACGCGTCACGTGCACGGGTGATCGAGGCTGTTAATTGGCAAGGGGTAAAACGGTATCCCTTGCCATGACGAGGCTGCCCATCTTACTAGTGTCATACTCTATTGCATACAAAATATCATGGTGACTTGCGAGCCAGACAGACCCAGCCGGACTCGGCCGGACGGATCCGGAAATTCGAATTCCCAGATGCCCTCGCTGCTGTCAAGGCCTCACGCTCTCTCGCACAGTTCTCGATCTACTAGAACTGATCCCTTTGCTCATGGTGAACTATGTACTGCATTATCTCATAGCAAAAGAAACGCCATTGAGATGCGCTGTGCTTATTTTCAGGAGGAGATGAAGAGAGAGATGGTTCAAATCTAGGAAAGTCTGCTTTTGTAGTAAAGCAATGACCGAAGGGATATACTTGTATCCTAGAAATGTTCTAGTGCTTCACTAAAGTACATGTCATTATTATTGATATATCATGACACTCGAAAAGAACATATCACAGAGGGACAAAATCAAAGTAGGAGCACAATGCCCTTGTACTTCATTATCAAGACAAGACACTCGAACAAGAAAAAATCATGAACGCACCACAGGTATACCCATGTCGGAAGACTCAACAATGTGGAGACATAGTCATGACGCAGACTTGGATTCCAAGGTACGGTTTTCCCGATGATCTGAATACTGCGGTGGAAGTTCAACCAAACCATTGCGGTCTGGCACAACATCATCAGCGTCGGTATGCACAATGATTTGAGTGGGAGGTTGATAGGCGCTAGCCGACGCCGTAGATTGACTTCCAGATGCTCCGTGCATAGCTAAGCTGTCTGTGTCAGGGGAAATTTGTGTTTCAACACGAAAGGGTGTGGGAGGATCCCTAACTGTGACGTTGCCGGAAGTGGTAGAAATTGATTGGGATCCAGGTTCAACGGGTGAAGAAAAGTGGGCAGGGTCTCTCTTCCGTGGTAACGGTGGTGCTGGTCGAGCCCCCACAGCCATATGCTCGACGGGTGTCATGTCTGACATTTGAATGCCTCCATAGACAGTAGAGTCTGTGCTAGGGATTGGCTGGGATCCAGGTTGAATGAATGAACTACGGTAGCTGACGGGATATGGTGATGATGATGGCGATGGCAGAACTTCACTGTAAAGGCTGACTTCGTTTGTATTCTGCAGTTGAAAATAGGTTGTTTTAGAAGGCTGAATGCGGGATGCTCTCCGTTTACGCCACAGGCACATGCCGAGGATGACCAATGCAGTAAGGACCACCGCACTGCCGACCGCGCCTGCGATAAGAGCAGCCTTGCTTGATGTATTGCTTGAACTAGATGACGGCGAAGCCGTGGTGGTGGCTGTGGCCGATATGCCTGCAGTGGATGACGGCGAGTTGGCGCTTAGGCACGTGAAATTACTCGACCCTAAGACCTGCTGCAACCCAGAGGCCCCACCTTGTCTGCCCTTGGAGTCGGTGACAAAATACAGGAGACTCGTCCCTCCTGTAACATTGACACTCGACGTAAAAGTGTCTTCATTGGAATATAATACGGTTGGTTGTCCGCCAGGAATAAGTTGCTGTAGCAAGATAAGTAGATTATTTTGATAGAATTGGCGATGATCTGACCGCAATAGTAATGGGCAGGACTGCACCATTGGTAGCAACTGCACTGCTATTGACCGAGATGGTAAATTGACTGCAGTAGTGGTAAATCAGTGCCACAGGAAGTACGCGAACCAAACTTACCTGCATTGCGTCATCGGACTCGGAGTTGGAGTCAACCAGAACATGTACTGAGGTGACAAATCTTGAGTGTTACAATCATTATTTCCAGAATTCCCAACAGTTAGTTGGTTTGTCGTCCCGCCCGAACCAAATCCGGCGGCGTCCGACATAGTGAGTAGAAACGTTGTTCCAGCCGACAACGTCAATTGTGGTATTGAATAAGAGCCTACGCCGTTCTTAAAGGCTGATGCTGGTACAGATGCGTTCTGATACGGTTTTAAATACTGGGAAGCACAAAATTTAGCATGTGATTGAGGAGCCTGAGGCGAAGCGCCGACGAACGGGAGTTAAGTGTATTTCAAACGGCGCTTGCCCACCTGATAGCCCCGATAAAGTTTAGCAAGAGCGTATAGAATATACTAGATATGCGCTTACCAGTCCATGAGATCTTGAGAGGGTCACATTGAGTGGGAGTCCCAACAGTCACGCTGAAAGCACGAGTAACAGAGAGACAAGAAGCAATGTACGTAGAGAAGCGAACAAAGTGCATGCTCAAGAATTGAGGAAGACAAGAGGAAGATGGTAAGAAGATACGCAGGTGTAGTCGAGTGTTGTATTATCTTGAAAAAAGGGAGTCGAGGCAGACTCGAGGTGAGGGGAAATTGCGTCCTGGGTAACGCTGACCGGCGAGAATCGATTTACTATATAACCTAATCAGTTAGGCAATGACACGAACTTGCAGCAAGGTGTTCGTGATCATTAGTAATACTACACCGCTCCTCTCGCAAGTTCAAAAAAAAAGCTTTTGATGTTTGAAACACGGTGGTAAGAATAAGGGCTTGAGTGGTGCCCTTTGCGTTTAATAGAATAGAAATAGGTAGATGGGTGACTGTGACATACTCGTAAACCCAGGTACATAATGCCGTAATGAATGTCCGCTGCCAAGTGGGCACGTAGTCGATGGCCAAATGATATGGTTTTCATTGACGTGACACCGAATCCTCGGGTCTGACATTCTACATCCCGACTAGTCGTCCGAGTCTCTACATTGGCCAGCCAAGAGTGGCTCTGAAAGAATGCACGATGGATGTGGTAATGGTGTGTAGATTGCCTGTACCACAAACGCCGGCGCCAACGGTAGTATATTGGAGGGGCTGGATGTGAGGGAGGGATGTATCCAAGAGGGTACCCCGCGTGGCGCGGATGCAGGCACCGAGTACCAACGGTCTATCCAAGTGCTGTGACGGGTTGCCTGCCAAGTCGTCGACCTTTCTCCACGGGTGGGTGCCAAGCGAGAAGCGGTGCGGTGCTAGTAGGCTCAATAGCGCCACAGAGTAGAAGCTATTACCAAACAAATGCCAAGCGTTATTTCTAAGTCACGGCATGAGGACACAGAGTCCGTATTATGAAATCAAAGAGAAGATATAAAGAACGAACAAAAATTATTAGAGCTCTGATGAGCCAAAAAGCCACAAAAATCAGGCAAGATGTTGGTCGGAAACTTCCCCGTACCTCAACCTTTGAAAACTCCTGGCATCCACCTCCATACGCGAATACTTCGCCTTCATCAACGCAACTCGGGGCGCCAATGACCGCAAAGCTGCTTCAGAGAAGGAGTTCATCATACCCAGAACGTCCTTCTCATTCTCATTGAGGCCCACGAGTTCCGGTGACGAGGGAGGTGTAGTATGCGACGTGATGAACGAGTATTCACAGAAGTCGCAAAACTGGGTAGTCGACGTAGGACTTTCTTGGACAAAAGGAGATGAAGATGAATCAATGGCCGTGTGTGGCGACTGGCAAGACCAGTAGATCGACTGGCTACTAGAAGATAATCTCGTCGGAGTGGGTGTACGAGGATTCTCCTCAATGTTGGCAGACTATGTCTATAGAGTGAGCACAGTTCGCATGACGTACTAACAGGTGTACCAACCTTGAGGGCCTCTGCAACTGTGAGTCCCCCACGCCGGCCAATAGCCCGTGGAGACGGGTGTTGAGGGTTCTTGAAGGACACTGGGACAGCTGCGACTTGCTTCGGCCAGCGGCCATGGAGTACCTGGAGTAGCCGTGGAACAACAATACACCGTGGATGGCGGAGAAAACGATTGCCCTGATTAGGTCGTCTGAGATAACCGCGGATGTAGAGTTCTTCTCTGACAACTTCACTTGCTAAGGGTGAGAGATTGGAGACGTGGATGCTACGTCGATATATGTAAGCGTGGCAGAAAAACACAGGACAGAGAGATACAGACAAGTCATCCGCGGTGACGAAGGTGTCGTCCGCATCTGTCGTTGCCAACGAACTAAAAGAGTGGATGGTTATGATAGTCTCCAAGGCATCAGACAGAAAGTTGTACGACGGTTGGTCACAGTTCGTAAAGAGAGATCCAAGCTTCCCGAACGCACTTGTGCAGATCTTTGTGAGGTATCGCATCGGAGTCTCGCCAGGTCGGTGGTTCGAGTTGCTGGCTTCCTCCTGCTTGCGTTGGCGTGCCACCTGGGGTAAGGTAAAGACCTCAGTTGTTCCAAGAGTTGAGTCGTACAGGGAAATACAAGCTGGCGATGAACCGTTCTCAGAGAGAGATCCGTGCGTTCCAAACGAAATAGTGCAGAATGATCTGATCTTTGTGAGGAACCGCATCGCATTCGTACTAGGTTGGTAGTTCGAGTTCACAGTTTCCTCCTGCTTGCGTTGGTGGGCCACCTGGCGTAAGTTTGAGAGCTTTGTTGTCACAGGAGTCGGGTCAGACAGCGAGATGCAAAGCTGATTGTGAATGGGAGGGTGGTTGATAAGACCGACAGGTGGACAATAAGCATCCGAAGGCATTATCGTGAAAGATGAATGAATGACAGGCGAGGGCGGTTGTAGAAGTACGCTTCACAGCGGTTGGGCATGGTAAAAAAGTGGTTTTGACTTGAGGCGAAAGCAGTTGGCTGACTCGGAGGCTGACTAGAGGTTTGCATCATAGATTATCCAAAAAAATACACACAGAGGTGCATTGGTTGGTATAGGGTTCGGTCACAAGCTACCGAGAAAGTCGCCATAGTAGTGGCGCAAGGGTAGGGAATGAGGCGACCGAGCAATTCCTTTCGTTAGCCTTAGGGTTGAGCTGAAGAGGCACCCACAAACCTTGATATGGTTAGCACCACCAAGTAATCGATTCACATCGTGTCATGTACCATGACAACCCCTACTCTTAAAACATGTATCTAATCTATTCTCCAATCGGCAAACTAACCATATGTAAAAGTGGATGATAACGAGACCACTGGAGTATGTCACGAGAGGTACAAGGACTCAGATTGAAAAATTGAACAAATGAAGGGAGCACAGGTTGTGCGATATCATGATGAGAGCCGGAGAGGCTCATGGTGCTGCCATGAGCCGGGCAGGCGCTCGGCACTACATGTTATCGGGATAATACACAGCCTAGTAAACAAGGGAGTTCGGTAATGTGACGTGGCCGGCCCAAATCACAGCGAAGCAGTGTCGTATCATTACTTTTGTAAAAATCATTATACGTTATAGAAGAAGATAGCAAGTCTCACTGTACTCGTCTGCGACGACTCTGCGTCAACCGTAACATATCAGCTTGGAGATATGATTCAACCTGAATACAAAGTGCCAGCTCGACAATCTTCGACAGCGCTTGGAAAAATTCGGCTAGCAGAAGAGGAAGGTGATCACAGCGCGCTAGCCAGCAGGTTTTTTTTTGTGAAACACGCCATAAAGTGAATCGTACCATAAAATTTCCAAAGAAGATCAATTGAACGTTATATTATTTCGGGTCATGATGCTATATAACCTACTCTCCATTTGCCTTTATATCCGCAACCCATCCCTCGTCCTCTTCATTCCAATTCTACACAAATGGCCATTCCTCCTTTTTCTTCAGTCTCCTCTGAGCACGAACTTCCTCGTCCAAAGGATGTCGGTATCCTTGCAATGGAGGTCTACTTCCCTCAAAGGGTAATGTCATATACTACTACATGACAACCATTCTCATCTTACGTCACTTTAGTGCATATCTGAGGCTGACCTCGAGGTCTTTGATGGTGTCCCAACGGGAAAGTACACCATTGGTCTCGGCCAGGAGTACATGGCGTGCTGCGATGACCGGGAAGACATCAACTCCTTTGCTCTCAATGGTATGTTGCACTGTCTCATCACACCCTTTCACAATTCATATCTTGTTCTTTCCAGCTGTTTCCGGTCTTCTTGAGCGCTACGACATCGACCCCAAGTCCATTGGTCGCATTGACGTTGGAACTGAAACCATCATTGACAAATCAAAGTCTGTGAAGACCACCCTCATGGACCTCTTCTCCGAATCTGGTAACTTCGACATTGAAGGCATCGACTCCAAGAACGCATGTTATGGTTCCACTGCTGCGCTCTTCAATGCAGTCAACTGGGTTGAATCCACCTCGTGGGACGGCCGTAATGCTATTGTTGTTGGTGGTGACATTGCCATTTACGCTGAAGGTGCCGCACGGCCAGCCGGTGGTGCTGGTGCTGTCGCCCTTCTCATTGGTCCCAACGCACCTGTCGTCGTTGAACGTACGTCCATTCCACTTTATTTCGGACGTTATGGCTTGTTTCCATAATGCTCCTGGATTGATCATGGGTCTGATATTCTATACAGCGATACACGGCAATCACATGACAAACACATACGATTTCTACAAGCCTCGATTGGACTCGGAGTATCCCGAAGTCGACGGGCCTGTCTCAGTTACCACTTACACTTCTGCACTGGATGCCGCATACTCGCGCTTCCGTGAAAAGACCGCCAGAGCTAAGAAGGCTCACTTCAACGGTCACGCGAATGGCAAGGAATCACTGACCTCCTTCTCCATCGACGACATCGACTATGCTGTCTTCCACAGCCCATACGGCAAGCAAGTTCAGAAGGGTCTCGGTCGTCTTTTCTACAACGACTTCCTCGCAAATCCCTCTTCATCCCATTTCGCTAATGTCGCTAACCCCGAATCCGTTCTTGCAATCTCATACACCGCTTCCCTCACTGACAAGAACCTCGAGAAAACTTTCATCGGTGTATCGAAGGCAACATATGCCAAGAAAGTCGAGCCTGGCATGGCCTGTTCGAAACGCTTGGGCAACATGTACACGGGTTCGCTTTACGGCTGTCTTGCCTCTGTCCTGTCTTCTGTCACACCTTCCGAGCTTTTGGGCAAGCGTTTGAGCATGTTCGCATTCGGTTCTGGTTGTGCTGCCAGTTTCTTCACTCTCCGTGTCAAGGGTGATACGTCAGAGATCCGGGAGAAGATGGACTTGCTTGCTCGCTTGGCAAGCATGAAGCTCGTGCCTTGCCAGGAGTACGTTGACGCCCTCACAGTAAGTCCAGGATCTGTTTGTCTTGACACAAGTTAACTAATATCCCCTCAAAGCTTCGCGAGAAAAACCACAACGCTGTAAACTACACGCCAGAGGGTTCCATTGAGAACATTTGGCCTGGCACATTCTACCTCGCGAGCGTAGACAGCAAATACCGTCGCAAATATGCACGTGCACCAAGGGCATGAGAAGCTGCATGCTTGGTGTCATCATTTGATCTTCTTGCTTCGTGATATCTGTTTCATGATATCTGTTTGGGTTATGAGTTGCATTGCATTTAGACGTATATACCCGACGCAGTAGCTATATGTATATTTGTAGACAAAGATGTTGGATTACTGCGGCGATAATACAATTTACGCGCATGAGTATTCTTGGGAATGCTGAATATCTGTGTCTTGTTGAAGACTGGCTGTTATGCATCAAGTGACACGTAATTCTGGCCATCAATTGGAAGCGTGTTCAATTAATGAATTTTTAATTCATAAACGATAAACGATTTTTCATTGGCTAACTACGCTACTGATGTAACTCAGGCACCACATAGAGCAGCAAGATTGGCTGTTACGTAATGTGACGCAAATAACACGTCAATAAACCCCTGGGCCCTCAGGCTAGTAGACTTATTTATAATCAGCGTCATGTCGAGCGCAAAGTCCGCGAAAACCATCAATACCCTTGCTTCAAAGAACGAACTAGAAAGTATGCTCTAATTGATCGATTTGGGTCTTTGAAACTGAACTTAATCATAAGCATCAAGCCGAATGATCAGCGGGACATGCAGCATACTCCCCCACGAGGGCACGAGGTACAACAGGCAATGAGTTTGACTAATGACAATGACTGTTACAACAAATTTCTAGCGCGTCCTCAGGCGAGCAGGCTATACTAGCTCGCATCTCTGCACCTAGATACCTCGACTTACCAAGACGATTCGCGCGCCAAATCAAACTGTCCTTGATTGCCCATCCTGACGTCAAGCCGAGGTGATGATGATGATCTGACCGACAATGTCGATAGCGAAGATGATGATCACGACGAAGACGACACGGAAAATGGTCACCGCGATGAAGTAGGTTACAATTATTCCGACCAGTGCGCTAACCTTCTATTTCAGTTGAGTGTCTTCACGAACCTAGCAATCACCCCTTAACCGGCAACGCAGAGAATGGCACTCGGGTAAGCTTCTGACTATTTTGTTTTTTCGCATGGTCACTCGGCTATATACCTACGTGTGTTGACAGTCCAAAAGCAGTTCCGACACTGCCAGTAAGGTCCCACAGCATGTCAGCAATAGAAAGTAGCTCACTGTCCGCTTTTTTCGTGCTTCTTCCCGCCGGGCCGTCGGTACACTTCTTTCAGGTCGTAGATCCGGAAGAAGAATCTCGATTGGCGCTCTACAAGAAACGTCTTATCGAGGTACGTCTCGCTTTTGGCTACAGAATGCTAAGCCCCCGGCGTCAACAACTTCACTGACTGGTTGGAGCTATTGAAAGGCCAAGAGTCGCATATCGGATCAAGGAACAAGGTAGATTCATATTAATTAAGCGTACTCAACTATTGCGACCTTCGGCTGTCTTGTAAAAGCACACGATACCAGCAAACACACGAGCCTCGAGCGACCGGTTGTGACAACTTCAAACGAGAATGAGGGTTCCGTCACACGGACTCAAATGCGAATGATTGCTGGTGTTCAGAAGTATACTGTATTCAGTTGTCCTATCACTGAACCTCTTGCGCAGTTAATGCAATACACATTACTAAGTCCAGTCGCCACGCCGTCCATCCACTGAAGTAGTCACTTCTTTGTACACAAGAGATAGTACATAGAAACATATAAAAATCGGCCCTCTACTCTCGTATATCAAAGAAATTGACAGGACCCAGGTCCAACTACTTCACCCCATATTTTTTTCCTTCATCCGGGTCAGAATCATACGTGGACCATTTCGTGTTCCTCGCATGTCGATGGCATTGTCCAGCATATGCAATCTTCGAACGTCGCACTGTCATGTGTGCGCTCTACATTGGCATGTGTGTCCCAAATGCTGATAATCAGACGGGGCGCAATAATAAATGGTGCGGTATTGATGAAACCCTCCGAGAGACTGTTCACTGCCGGCTGTTGATGCACTTATTAGGACTGATCTCCATAGTATAACGACATCATCATACCGGAATGTTGGCCCATAACACCGTCAATAAGACTTCGTTTGTTAAATTCCTAGTGGGATATTGTGAATAACAGAGTACCAATCAAACGAAGGTGAACTTGCAGGAGGAAGTATATGACATGACACCGAACGATCAGAATTACATATGTGTTAGGCTCCACTTGTATTTCTCTTCGTTCTCTGAGGTGTTTCACGAGGTTAATAACGGCGAGAACAACCAGGAAGATATCGAAGCATATGATCGGGATGGAAGTATAGATCGAAGGCATAGGCCCTATGTTGAAGGAAGACGTGCAGTAATTGACGTTCGGAGTTACTATTTCTTTCACTATACAACGAGAGGTCAGCTTGCACACAAATCGATCAACTAGAAAGTCACCCGAGAACGCTTCGGGTCGACTATATAAGTATATGTCGATCCCTACCGAAAGCGCGGCGATAACTAGGAACAACCCGCCCAGCAAATATAGTATGAACTTGGATCGGTTGTATAAAGCGTAAAGACGCCAGATGAGAATGACTGCAGATGGAAAGTCGGTACGCGCGATGAGATACTAATATATGTGACTGACCTTCCGCCAACAAAAAATAAAATGAAAAACCCCATTCCAACAGAACGGCAAGAGCGTAGCCTGTTTCGGCTGCATAGTAAGCGAATGCAAGTTCAAGTCCAAGGCAGTATACTTGCAACTAAGTGATACGTTAGTGATCAGGCTCAGCTGTTAAATGAACTTCTGACGTACGACTGAATCTAGGTTAACACAGAACTCTTCAAAGAAAGAAAGCATCGACACACTCACCCCTTCGGGAATGTACATTAGACCTCCCCCTAGTGCTAGTCAGCTAATGATGGCTCAGTTGGCACAGCATCACATACAGCAGGCGCAAAGCCTGAGGTCAGTGTCAGTTTACAATGTAGTAACTGAAGGACACAATCTCCACGACGTACATTGAGAGGAAAAGACCAAAGTATCGTGCCTGGCATAAACACAAAATAAAAAGTCACGAAGTACTTTGACAAGGCGGAACTCACAGCGAGGTAGAGATACGTCATCGGTGACCATTTTTTTGCCTGTACATAGAATGACTCAATTTCCGGAGCTTGATATCATTGGGGATTGAACACCTACCCAAACAAACTTGACCTACGGCAATTCGAGCATAAGTACTCGCCCAAGAGAAAATATGCTTCTCGTTACCTCTTTCTCGAAGTGAAATACTAGATCATCTCGCGCTCAGTCGCAGTGTAACTTGAATGTTCGTGAAAGCTACGGACTGTACTCATAGGATACTATTCCAAAGATCATTACTGGAAAAACGATGAAGTTCAGTATGATGCTTCGTTCACGAACAAGTCGGTTAACGAACTTGCTATATTGTTGTTCCATCGGAGAGCATAGGCAACTTCTTCGTCCGACGACATGAGATTGTGCAGATCAATTAACGGATTCAGGGTGTGAGCACGGTGTGCTGTCGATCATATAGATACTTATAAACCACAGAGTTTCGTTATCTCGCCAGGGCTGGTGGTTGAATGGAAAGTGTACGACATATTACGAATTCGCGTCACCACACTTCCTGTCGGTGTCACGACATTCTCAACAGTTAGCTACCAACGGAAGGGTTAAAGACTCACACGACTGACAATGGTCAGATGGGTACATATTCTGCTTGTGCTCGGGTGCTTATCTAGTCCCACATAGACAGGAAACCATGGGATGAAGTCCCACTACCATCTGAAACTTCGCATGTGCCAGTAAATTACAAACTGGGCGCTTGCAGACTGATAATAGTTTGACGCCGTATGGCAAACCAATCTCTTGGATAAAGATGGATACGATGTTCTCGAGTGTGTGTGAACCTGTGTGAACGGAAAGAACAGCAGCCATCAGCAACAGACTCTATCTTAATTTTATGGGAAAGTAACCACCTCAGCTGTGTGTGGGGTGGGAGTGAGGGCCGGGGCTTTCGGGGCAGGAACGAAAGGCTGATACGACGGGAGCGACACTTGGGAGACGGTAGAGCCACAAGCCATGAGTGAATTGTATCCAATTGTGCTTTTGCGCAGGTGGGCTACCGACTTCGACGCCCACTAGGTCAGTTGTTGATTTTTACACTGGCTGGGCGGAGGGCATTTGTTCAAGCAAGATTTGGAGAATATAATGTACCCGATCAGTGTAACCGACCAGCGGCTGAGCGTTTCCCTTGATATGTACACGCCACCGTATACTTGCTCCTGAAAAGAAATGTTTGTCATAGCAGTCCCTTCGTCGGAGTCCGCGAACGCTAACAATGATGGCGTGAGCCGAGCACAAACGTCTACATGAACAAGGAAATTCGGAAAGTGACATGGGATGTTGATTCCCACAAATGTTAAGTTCTGCAGAAATGATGAGTGGTCAGGCGCAGACCGCATCAGTCACAATCCTGTGGATGATCGTCGTACATAGTTCAGGGAAGTGTTTGTCAAAATCTCCCACGCAGTGAAGTCACAGGTGTTAGCAATCTGAGATTTGGCATCGTCCCCAAAGTCACTGATAGGGTGACGTAGCAAGCAAACCTGCAGCCGTTGCAAGTGGTTGCGTTGAACCAATAAGCAGGTCAAGATTTTCAACCATCCCTACGTATACGTAGAGGTACGATTATTCTGATGGGAATACTCACCAGTCACCGAGATCCCCGCCACCAATTGCATCTGCCGAAATACGAATATAGAACACTTGCGGGGGACTAGAGTTGCAAAGTCACTTGTCTTGCTCGTGATATGGGATTCTGCAGTTCAAACTATAAATCATTCTTAGTAATAGGAACGACGGGAAAATTCGTCCCGAACACGGAGTTCAACATGGGAAAAAAGAGACTGCAAGCTCCATGAGTTAGCATGTCCCACTGCTTGACGCCCAGAAATATGCCATCTTGCCTGCTATCATGGTATCGGGCTTGCGTGCACATAATTTTGTTGATTCTCATTGCAGGATCACGAATGTCTTATACTATCGTTCAGGGGTCGATGACTCGAGGCATAGCATCCTGGCCAATGTTTGTAGTGAACTTAGCGACGATTAAACTAGGTGTTACTCCATGTTAAGCATGAGGCAGAGAATGTGGACGAACTCAACATCACCCGAGATTCAGCTTGACCAATGAATATCGCACAGTTCTTCGAAGATAATCGGCAAAGACAAAAACGGCAGACGTAGCTAGAAAATCAAGTGGGTTTTTTTATAGAGAAGAAAATGATTGGTGGCCACGAGCGAATACCTAATCTCTGACATATAAAACATGCGCATGGACTGTAAACGCAGATCAATAAAATAGCACATAACTCAACAGGAAAGAAATGCGTACCACTTCGAGATGTTCATAGCAATTCGAGCCAAGAGAAATTCTCGACCAATCCTTCAACCAATTCTCTATAAACGAGCCCATTCCCCGTTTTTCAGACTCCTGCACCAACTCCACGATCTTTTCGGCAATGTTCCGCAGAGTTGCTTCAAAATGATATCTCGACTCAATCCAGGGTATTTGCTCACGAGTTTCAGCATATAGCATCAACACCCGTAGTATCAGCTGCCAACTGCATCATCAATGTCATCACACCGCGATTGATCCGGAAGATCATTTTCGTGCCTAGATCATCGATCACAGAGCGAACTGATTCGCCGCTCGAAGTGAACAGGAAGTAATCGACATCTTTGTCGACTTCAAGTATCTCAGCTTGACGCTCCGCAGTAGGAGAACTTCTGCCCTTGCAGGGATTTACTGAGTGAATCTTCCATTCCCATCCTTCTTTGGCGACGGGATCTGAGTCGCTGAATGCCCAAAGGGAGTCTCTCTGGGAATGACACGTCGCGAATAACTAAAGTATTGAAGGTCAAAAATAAGAGCCCGTCAGGATAATTTGAGAATTTGAGACGATGGCGACTCACATGAATGATGTCTTACAGTTCATATTTTGGTGGCCAAGAGGCTGAAGGAGCGGAAAATACAGCTTACTCACACGAGTCATGGCATCTGGATTCTGGTGGCTTTGGTAAAAGCATTGTCTGAGTGCGACGTGCGTGACGGTGTTGAGCTTGTTGAATATCCTGAATGAGTAAACGTCTGTTATGTAATTGTACTAGAATTTGATTGCTGAGTTTCACTAGCACTGTTCATTTACGGTGCACCTTCCTGCAGACTCGCCCGGGCCATGAATAATATAGAGACAGAAAATGTGGGTTTGGTCGCGACAAACAATAAACTAGTACTGAGCAAGGTCCATGTTGGCAACGCCGACCCCTAGTGTAATTGTCCTAGAATTTGATTGCTACTAGTATCGTGCGTAGTTGACTTGAAGATGAAGCAATGGATACAATGGATACCTGATACAACACGACCAATCTACAGACGAAATATAGCATCATGTCATGATTTTGTCTCACTTTCAGCTTTCTTTGTCGCCAGCTCCCTTTGAAGCCAAGTAGAGACATCTCTGGCCGCCTCCAAAGGCCTGCTCTTCTGCGACATCAAATAACCCTGCAGAGCAGCCATCGACACCTCACGCTCCGGAATAGCTGACGCAAACTGTGCAGCAAGCGCAGAAAGCTGTTTGCTCAAAAGCTTTGGTGCATGTCCACGGTGACGCGTGCCTATGTACGTCGGAGCCACGCGCTCAGATTTTTCAGAACAGGCTGAAGGAGAGGGGAGAGGGGAGTCTACAGTGTTTTCTGGGACGCCAAGATCAATTAGGTTGGAGGCACCTCCGTCATGTGTGGAGCCATTAGGATGGGACTGAGCAGGATTGGAATTTGGTTCTTGGTCGTCATCTGCGGGGGTCTTGGGCGAGGAAGGCAGGTAGAAACGCCTGAACAGCTCTTCTGCCTGATGTCTGCTCGCAAGCTTAAATTCAACATGGAGGTCCATACGACCGGGACGACATAGAGCAGGGTCAAGGGATGAATACTTGTTCGTCGTAGCAAACAGTATCCGTCCTTCTTGTGCGCCAATGCCGTCTAATGCGTTAAGTAGGCCACTGAGCGAAACCCTGCTAGTAGTGTGAGTGGGCAGCCCAGGGCTGGGGATGGGGATGGACTCGGCGCTTTTGTTCGGTGGTGTGGGAGGGTCCTCCCGCGAAAGACTGTTATGGAGAGCAGCGTCGATGTCTTCCATGAGAGCGATGCATCTCTCCGGCAAATCTGAAATGAGTTCAGAAAGTCCAGTGTCGTCAAGGCCGCTGCGGGAGAGGGAGATGATGTAAACATCAAGTTCCAGTTCGCCCGCGATGCTATGAATTAGAGACGTTTTCCCTGAGCCAGGTGCCCCATACTGCAATGACAATTAAATGAGTGTCATAGAAAAACTCTTTAGACGAAATCATCCTACCAGTAAGTAACCACGGCGGAAAGGAATTCCTAGAAGCAGGTTCAATTGAATATCGACAGCTTCACTCCAAGTCTAAAGCAACGCACCTCGTTCAGCATACCACCGTTTACTGGCAAGGAAATCTTGCGCGTCCTCAACAACAAGTTCCCTAATTCCAGGATCTAGGATAATAGAATCCAGAGGCCGCTTGCGTCTCTTAGCAAGTTCTCTCCAGCAATTCGCACTGCAACACGTTAAAAGGGAGAACATCAAAAATTTGTAGCACTCACGAATCAGAAACGTAGACAGTAATGGAGCTGCCTTGCGCATCCTGATAGGCCTTTTTAGCTTCTTGTAGGATAGTGTTTAGAATGTCATGATTGCGCGCGAGGATGCTGTTTAGCAGCAGATAAAACAGACGATTTAACAGATGTTTGGAAAAGGTTACCTGATAGTCAATGAGTCCCTGTTGTTCGGGCCCCAACCAGGTATTGGCTCCGAAATACGGGTAATCCGCATCCATGTGTATTTGTACCATAGAGTATAAGACCCGGAGACTGCTGGCAGGTAGGAGACTTTGGGCTTCCCAGATGGATCAAGCTCCTCTTCGGAACGAGGAACATTCCCCAAATACCTTTCGCTAGTGCTGATATTTACGTTGCGCACATTCTCTGTGGACCGACAGAAGATATTTAGAAGAATACGGAAATGGTTGATCGGAGGGCTTACTCCAGGATGGTTGCTTGGAAAGCCAGATCATCATCCATTCTGTCAAAATAACAGCCACTTGTCATTGATTATCGTGTAACCGACTAATGGTTACTCACTGTAACTGTCATCGTAATCCTCAAACGACGCAGTGAGAAAGAAAGAATCGATCGTGGACGACCAGAGTGTGGCAAGGAGGCGTCGACATGTCTCAAAGAAGCTACCAATAATCAAAAGCTTTGCCCAGTCTCTCAGAGCAGAGATCGAAAGAATCAAGGAGACAATGAGCCGAATCCCATTCAAGGCAGCAGGTGTCGTCATATGCGATGAGGTGCCATTGGTAGTCACGGTAGCGTTTGGACTTGAAGTATTCGACGCTACAAGGTGCAGGAGCTGCTCAACGAGGTCTGGGAGGGACGCCAGCTTGGACTAAAAAACTCGGGAACGCGGAAATGATCCTTGGAACACTGTACAGAGACACATTTTATATCGACCCCGTGGGTGCCGGACCTCCTCCTAATTAGACAGAGGGATGACTCGAGCGTGAGCCGCTGCGGGCCCTGACTCAGTGTCATTGTCAGGCTACAGCATAGCGCTCGAGGTTCACGTTGACATCGAATCAGCTAGATTGGCTAGTATACTTGGCGAACACGTTTTTGATGCCTGTATGATTAATATTATGCCAAGTGATGCGACAACATCGATTGAGTGACGAGCAGGATTGGTACTAAGTCTGGGCCCTACGGTAGCGGAGTTACTAATTTTGATGCCCTTTCAAGTTTCCGGTTGTTTGATCCGCTACAGCAACTGTCGAAGCGCTCGGCGACTCCGAGTCGTCGGGCCATTTAAGTCCCAATCAGCTCCTCGGTATCTTCACTATAGGCTTCACACCACGGTCATGACAGATCTAGCCACCCAACGTGTCTCCTTGGACCTAACACATGTACTCTGTGCGTTAAAAAAACCCATGTCTCGTGGTCCTTGCCAGCTTACAGGTCCAGATGATCCTTCTTCAGACACTTCGTTTGTACTCGCATTGCTGACGCTGAGTCCAATCCTTCTCATGGTGAGAACCCGACCATACACCGCAGCTTCACGAGCGCTGATACACCCACAACAGCCTGCGTATGCAGTACTTGCAGTATATACCCGCGAATTGACTATCATCAACATGTGGGCAGGACAACTCCTTTCAGAGGCTTTGAATTTGGTGCTAAAGCACATTTTCAAACAGGAGCGTCCAGTTGGTATGTATTCGTTTCCCAAACTATTCCCACATGAAGCTGTGTCTCAGTCTAAAATGGCTCTTGAAATATTTATGATCAGATAGTCAGCTTCACCTTAATGGTTATGGCTTTCCCTCGTCGCACAGCCAGTACATGGGCTATTTTTCTGCATTCCTGATCTGTCACGTGTATTTTCGACACCGGTTTACATCCACAGGATCGATCGTGCTCGATCAGCTTTTCCGAATAGTTGTCTACCTTGGACTAGCTGCTTGGTGTGCCATCGTTGCCTATTCAAGGTAAGATTCTAGCAGGAATCGTTGACACTAGCTTGGGCGCTCAACATTCTTTCAGACTCCACTTGCTGTACCATACGCCCCATCAAGTTAAATGGGGCCTTGTAATTGGCATCGTATTAGGTGTTTCACATTATGTGTGTACCGAACTACTTTCAGCCAAATTTCCGGACTCTATGTTTGGACGAATCCGATTTGCCATAGTAAATCACCCGATAAGCGTGTGGCTACAGCTAAGGGATGGCTGGGGGGTCTGGGCGGATGGTGGGAGAGAAGCTGAGTGGAAGCAATGGAGAACTGAATGGCTGAAGCAGCATGTACGTCTAGCAGGGAAGAAAAAGACATGAGCTTCATCCCATGTTTTATCCATCAGATACATGATTGCGCACCATATCTTGGCTTTTACCTACCCCAATGCATATCAAATTTAGGATGGACACCATGACCCCAAGGCAAATGATTTCTCATGAGCAAAATAAACTTTTCCTCGTGCAAGCCTACATTCAACTGATCTGAGTACTACTACAGGAACGACTTATTTGGTCTGTCTACGAAGACCGGCCATCTCGGGCAGTCTGTTATCGAACTTGACTTTTCACACACACACCGCCTTCCACATGACTCAAACATACACTTTGTGACTCCTTTCACTAATAGATTGCAAAGACTTCTAGTCACATCAACAGATCTTCTGCATCATTGAACATCAAGGATGACAAGCCAACTTCATCCACTCGAGATTAATCCCCAAACTGGGGAACCATTCCTCCGGCTTGCCGCACTACACCAGAACATTATTATCACCCCACCTCGACAGGGAGATCAGTTTGTAACCATACAGCATATAAACGATCCGGCTATTTACAAATGGTTAGAGAACCCCCCAATTCCGTATCTACCGGAACACGCAGACTCTTGGATCCAGTTTGTGAGAAAGGAATCAGATGTTACTTTGGATTACCTACGAAAGAGCGCGGAGGAATTCCCTGATGGCCCGCTTCAGTTCGTGGACGCGTGCCCTGTGCGACATATTAGGGAAGTCAAAGAGGATGGGACGGATGTTATTATAGGAGATGTGAATTTCAGAAGAAGTCCGTTCGAGGAGGTACTAGATGAAGTGGAACGGAAGCAAATGCAGGAAGATAATGCGAAAAAGCAAGCAGGAGACCCGACGATTGTGTATGCTATTGGAGGTACGTTGGTTCTCTGGACCTATGACAGTTGTCTCAGTGCTGACGAGTCTATCATGTTTTCGTGTGAGATAGACTGGCTTGCTGCGAGCCATCACGGAAGGGGCATCATGACTGCAGCAATCGGTCTCTTGATGACCGCTTGGGGGATCCCTAGAATGGGAGTTCGCCATGTTGTAGCGCACACTTTCGCTGGGAATATTGGTAGCAACCGAACTTTTGAGAAGAACGGGTTCGTGAACAGAGGGCTATTCGACAACGGGAAGATAGCTAGAGGAGAGAAGAAGATAATGACCCTCCTTGAGTGGAAACACGAGGAGGTTAGCTAGTAGAAACGGCGAAACGTGACTGTATTTCAAACTGTTTATTAGTGATCACGTGCAATCAAATTCGGTTAGATAAGATGGCCGCCCTGAAAATTCAGTAGTTTGTTTTGTACGATGATCACAAATTGGACGAGCTCGAGCACGCTGCACGAAGCTAGCGCAGTGTATGCAATATTTTGAATACAGCTGGATGTATCACACCGGTGGAAATATTCGAGAATTCTTGGGGAAAATGTAGTCATAATGAGAGTAAAACGTGTAATTGTTGGCGTGATGGCCGCATATTGTGGTATATTTTCACACTTCAACCCACAATTTAACCTCGTCGTAATTCGCGCGTTTGTGCTGCCAGAGCCGCATCATCTGGCCTCGAGTACTGAGCATGTACCTCTGGCGCTCTGTCACCAGGGCACTTCGTCGATCAATGTCAACGTCAACCTCCTCCCTTCCACCATCACCCATCCCTCTTCTAACGTCGGTCGCATCGTACAGACAATGGCGACAGAGAGCCTTCGATGAGGGGAAATCTGTGGGCTTCGTGCCGACCATGGGAGCTCTTCACGACGGACATCTGTCTCTTGGTGAGCACATCTCACACACTTCTTTTTTGAAGTCTAAAAATACCTCCTTACTAATCTCAAACCATGCGATTCAGTTCAGAGGTCACTGGCCGAAAATGAGCTGACAGTTCTTTCCATCTTTGTGAACCCAGCCCAGTTCGCCCCGCATGAAGACCTCGCCACGTACCCTCGCACCTTACCAGGAGACCTGGAGCTCCTTACAGCACAGCAGGTTACTGTGGGCGAGACTGTGAGGAAAGCCTCTGCCATATTTCTACCCTCGGTCCAGGACATGTATCCATCTGGTATAAGCCAAGATGTTTCAACACAAAAGGGAGCGTTCGTCGAGATGAAGGGATACGGACATCAGATGGAAGGCGCAAGCAGGCCGACATTTTTCCGAGGCGTGGTGACAATTGTAACCAAGCTATTCAACGTGGTCCAGGTGAGAGGGCCTCTCCGCAAGACACAGCTTAGTTTGACAACGATTGTAGCCTACAAATGCGTATTTCGGTCAGAAAGATATTCAGCAAGCCTTACTTCTTCGGAGACTCTGCAAGGATTTGCTTTTCCCACACCCCGAAGCTGACCACGTCCATATTGTCCCCACGACCCGTGACCCGAACGATGGGCTTGCTTTATCGTCCAGAAACGCATATCTCTCTGCAAATGAGCGGAAATTTGCACCTGCGATTTACAAGGCCCTACAATACGCAGAATCCGCGTGGTCGAATGGCGAATCCAAGGACCGATGTGTTTCAAAAGCTGTCTCTGTCATCGACGAAGTAAAAGTACAGGCTGCCATTGACGGAGTGGATATGCGGCTGGATTATATAGAGATGAATGATTCGGAGACATTCGACGTCTTGGACGCGTCTTCGAACCATCAGTTGGCAGGAGATATACCTGTGATTCTGAGCGGTGCGCTATGGGTTGGGAAGACCAGGTTGATCGACAATATCGTACTAGTTGGTGACCTCAAACGTATAATAAGATAGCTCACAAATAGATGCGGGTGTGGCAAGATTATTAAATGCTGAAGCGCATCCAGAGTCAGACTAGCTACCATGTCCGATCCATTAGAAATTGCCGAGCCACATATCTCCTTCACCTCCAACTACTAGTACCTTCCGCGATCGCCAACCACCGTGACGATGGCCCGGGCGCATTCGAGAGTGATGCTAACGAACGGCACTTTGCCATCCACTCAACTCAACCAATTTTCGGCGGTACACCCTTTCACTCAACAGGTATAGTATCGTTTTTGTACTTTTTTGAAGCGAAACGCTGAACACTTATACTTCCTCAGCTAGACATCGTGTTTCCTGCTTCCGATGAACTCGAGAGGGCGCTTACATCCCTGAAGCCCGCATACTATAAAAAATGTTGTACGCTATCAGATTTTTTTGAGTTTGCCTCCAACAGTCCGGGCAGGTAAGGAAATTCTGAACCGTGCCTTGAAGAAACACTGATACGATCCTGTTATGTGTCAAACAGGAATATAACTGCATTGCCATCTACCTCCGAGTGCGCTGATACATGGTGCATTGATCCTAGAGGCGTCCTCACCCTCTGCGTCTCAAAATCACTGTACGAGCAACTCGGTTTGATCGGGAAGAAACTCCCATTCAAAGGGTGCCCCGAGCAGTACGGTATGTCACTCAGGATTCCAGTTCATGCACGAAAAAGAAGTGATGGAGACCTAGTGCAGTGATACGCATACCGGTTAGGCAAGAGACCGAATCTGTCGCTGTACGTGTGAAGCAGAAGGCAGCCCTGAAATTCTGGGACGAGCTCAGAGAAGAGGGTCTTGGGAAATGGAAAGTTCTTTACTGTCAAACAGGTGCGTGTGTAAGGCGGAGATTATGTATTTTCAGACCAACGCATTTTGGTGTTCTTTTAAGACGTCCAGCTAGGAACCTCCGAGTCGGACGAGGTGGTGATTGTTCAGCCTCAAATCTGTCCTTCGGCCGATATACTTATCCCAGTCCCGGCACTTACTCCCATTCCCGAGGAAAGCACAGAGGATTGGGATGAACGTATCGGCGACCTTTTTGAATGGGTGGGCATGGCTTGCTTAGGAGCTCAAAGGTTCGTGTCTAAGCGTCACTTTTTCCAAACTTTTCCTCAACAAACGGTAGACTGAAAGCAAATGACCGTGTCAATCCTTACGTTGCTGTCTACGAAGTTCCCGCTCCTTCATATATCGGTGACGTGACACGGATAACATGGGCGGCTTTCCTTCACCAATCATTCGTAAAAGACGCTCTGGACACGGTGACGTCAGACATTTTGAGGTTCGATGGTGTTGGAGAATTGATGGTTTGCTGTGTAGGTCATATTTGGCATCTGCGACCGATAAGCAGGCGTTCGTTGCAATAACGAGACAAGGTTGTTGCACATCGCCTGTTGGCGCCATCCCTGATGCTTCTTTCGATACGGCCCGAGATCCACCTCTCCGAGTACCGGAAATCAACACGGAGGACACCGGCTGTTTCATCCTTGGCCCGGGTCAAAATGGGAACTTTGTGCTTGCACAGAGTATTGGACAATGGGATGCGAGATGGGGCTGATTCCATTATGCGCTGTAGCAGTCGAATTCACACAACCGTTCAGATCGCAGATTTCGCAATACAAGGTATAAACAATGCTGAAAGCGGATGAATTCAGAGCACCAAGTCTAATCTATACTTCCGCTAAACAACGTCTATAAAAGCACAGTATAGTACAGCAAATGAGGTGGGTCATTTACGGCCATTGTAATAGTGCAATAAGTAATGGATTAGCTGAGTGTATGAAGAAGCAGGATAAAGATCAGGTGAATGGTGCATGCTGGAACGCCTTGATAACTCCAGTCAAAATGAAGGAAAGGAAGACGTTATGTATCAAAAGATTGCGATGATGCGATGATTTACAAGTTAAGCCATGACGTCACGGACACGGACGAGTGCGGGGGATATATGAGTATGAGACATGCGTGCGTTATTGTTAGGAAGAGGACTTGTGGCGGCTGGCGAATATGTCTGGCGACGAGGCGCCCAGGTGTAAATACGAGGTGAGACTGTGGGAGGCGGTGACGGGGAAAAACGAGAAAAGGATGTGTGGCGTCGTGGCGGTGTTGATGATATATGGTGGTGATAGAACGAGGAGAGAGATAGCCCTTCACCGGATGAAGAGGAGTTTGTGCCGGGAACAGGGATGGGTGCACTGGGGGTCGGAAGAGGGAGTTCATCTCTTGGTTCATGATGACGGTGATTAAAGATATTGTGTGACTGCGTGGCAAATATTGGCTGTGGAGGTGGGTCTAATGATGCCATCACATCCCGCGAAGAGTCGATCTCTACTGATTCGTGCGACACTGGCGCGTCACTCTGGACTTCACCAGGGGTAGTATGGGCCGCGAGACGAACTCGGACGGGAGCTTCCGCCTCTACCGTCTGCCTTCGGTAGGCCTGACCAATGTACTGGGCTAGGCTATCACCGCCAACAGCCATTGGGCTGTCACGGTCGAGAAGACTGCCCTCGCCGGTGAGGTCTAGTCTGATAACTACAGCTTCTCTGTCCTCCTCCATCTCTTCTTCATCTTCCGAGTGTTCTACAGGCATGTGGTCAACGAAGGCCTCGTAAACTGCCTGGTCGCTTTCGAAGAACTCGTCAGAGTCTGGATCGAAAGCGTTGATATGTGACCACTTTTCGTATGGACAAGGAGCCTCTGGCTGTCTGATGATAGGTTCTGTCTGGAAAGCTTTAGAGTAAAGAGGGCGACCCATTTTTGATAATAAAACAAGTAAAGATAAAAATTTTGAGGAAGGGAGGGTATATAAGGAGGATGATGATCGCCAACTTGAAGACGCGTATAAACACGCATTGATTTTTTTTCCGGGCTTTAATTATAGGTTCGTGATTTCATGTACAAGGAGTTTAGGGCAGGTGCGGATTTTGACGGTAACTATGTGCTGCTGACAAAACTTGTCTTGGCTTATCGGAATGTTCCAGTCCGCCGCATTAATGAACGTTCTTTTCCAGAAACTCTGATTGCACTCATGATCAGTTATGGTACACATCACTATCCTTTTTTTTGAATAGCTCCATGCTATTATACTTTCAGCACACCGAAATGAAGTGTCGAAAGTGATTATGGCATTCTGATGGACTGCTCATCGTCGATTTCGTACAAAGAACGAGCCAAAAACAAAGATCCTCGCAACAACATTCCGTGATATCCACTCCGGCGGTATTGCATAACCACAAAGTAGTATACGCCGTGCAGCGCCACTTCAGACCCCGTGGTTCATGCCGACATACATCCGCGCTTCACATGACCGGGGTATTCGGCAAGTCTTCGGACAGCCGAATCTCGGTCTCGTCGCAGCTTGGCAGGTGATGGCATCTGGGCGTTAGACTATAATAACTACGAGCGTCGTGGGTAAATCCGAGCTTTCTGATCGTATTTCAGCAGCTTCTCGAACGATGGAAGTCTCTCCGGGGCTCGAGCGCTTCCGAGTCAAGGCTTTGTGTATGTAAGTCTCCAAAATTGTTTCATGCATTGTCAGATAGGCTATGATTCATATTGGTCACATCTCCTGACTCGGACCGACCAGATATGCTTGAGATTTACACAGCATGCCCAGCATTATTGGAGCATGAAACCCGTCAGTTTTGTTCAGTAGGATTGGCGTGGATAGGTAGGAACGATTTTCTTCTTTCTATTCGGTTTGCTTATCAGGGGGGCAACTAACTTCTATTCATTGAATAGCTGATCACGTCGTAGGCTCCCACAATCCACTGTGGCACTCGGTATATAGACAGGGCTGGTCACCAGTCTACTCGGTATACTACTAGCATCCCTTACTGTATAATCGGTACCCACAGAGGTCGGCACTTTCGCAAAACTCGTATTCCTAGTCACTTAAACACTACCTTCTTGACCTATATATCATTCTCTCTTTAATACAACTCATTGCGAGGTTGAACGACCACGATTGAGGCAGAATTGAGTGAGATAGTTAAAGGTGCTGAAGTCATGCAGAAGTGTCACCTGCCGATATGTGCCGTGATGCACTTTGGAAGCTTGTGCTGGGTGCCGCAACGATGCTAGATATTTTCATCAGCCAATCAAATTGTATTGCATCAGACTGAAATACAAGTCTAGTGGATGAGTAGAGGGGGGCTTCTACTATACATCATGTGCCACTTGATATTTAATCCCTTTCCTCCTCCCTGAGATAAAATTTAATTTCTCGTGAACCCCTGCGTGTATAGTTCAAGTGCCCGTATCATCACGTTGTAGGTATCTAAACGCGGCCGTGGACGCCCAAAAGGAACAAGGGATTCCGATAAACCTGGAACCTGAAACGTGTGTGCCTTGTTTGCAGACTAACCACTGAGGACGAAGACTCTGGACAAATTCTTGGGTGGACATCTAGTCCGGTGATCAAGTATCTATACTAATATATAACCACAATTAGAATAGTCACAGATGATCGGACATACGGCGGCAAAGACGAATATGTAGCCAGTCGTATCAAGATTGAAACCCATGGAGTTATACTAAACGTTGCACTGGAACAAGGTAATTCTCTAGGTGCATACACATTTTCCTCTGATTACCTTGTGAATCACTCATCCCTATCTTGCATTTCATCTGGCAATTGTGACCCTAGCCACCTCAATACACCAGCCAGCACAATAAAGACAACATAGACCGCATTCCCGTTCAGAACATTGTGTTCCTTTGAGAATGCAAAAAGCGAAGTTGCAAATGCAGGCCCAACGACACGAGCCATGGACGCGGAGGTTTGACCAAGACCATTGACAGCGCCAAGGACATTCTTTGTGGGGGCAGAGGCCCTGATAAACATGAATACAGTCCCTATAATGAAGTGGATTTTAGTCTTAATGACAGGGTGGGGATGGGTTTAGTTGCAACACACACCGTATGCCATATCCCACATGCTCGTCAGCGCTAGTAGGCTGATTAATGTAAATGTGGTTGCATGATCAACCATCCCCCTTGCGTGTACAAGCCACGACATGATCGGAAACATAAGCATAATTGGCGTGAAGCACGACACGGCGCCGCAAAAGAAACGCTTTGGACCAACCCAATCGACAATTTTGGCGAAGAACAGTGCCTGGAAGATACCATTTGCCATTGCATATATTCCCATCCACAAGCCAATATGAGAAGGAGTGAAACCAAGGCCGCCAAGATAGGTAGGCGTAGAAAGGAACAGCGGCAAAATAGCCATGAGAGCAATATCAAGCAAGGCGAGCATGGCGTAGTTTGCAATTGGAATGACAATGGTAGGTGTGAGCAGAGATCGCATGGATGTCTGTGAAAGATCTTCTCTATTATCACTGTTGGCACCATTTGAAATGCCTAGAGTTGTTGTTGTCAACTTTGGTCGACGCTTGGTCGATAATGTCTGTCGATCGTGAGTAACATTGTGCGATGACACAGGTAGTATGTAAAACTCACTTCTTCTAAGAAAAATAACACGACGAGAAAGCCCAGTACAAACATGCAAGCAGACACTGCACAAGGTAGAAAATAGGGGTATTTGCTCCAAAATGGGTGCGCGAATAACTTGGGCCAGTTATCTTGTGGACGCGCAAGCATTCCACCTATTAAGGGACTGGTATGGAGATTTAATTATGGCCATTCAAGTAGTCAATGATTGTACTCGCCCAATAAAGCCTCCAATGCACCACATTATCGGAAGCAAGGCAAATCCCTGAGCCATATTCGTAGAGTCTGTCAATTCGCCCAACATGGTCTTCAAAACTGAAACATTGCCGTTCAGTACACCGCACATGCAGCGGCTAAAAATAACGTAAGGGTTGTATTTCATATCTTTAGCTAAAGCCATACCTAACGACAAGGCCCCAGAACGTTGTCGAGAGACCGAAACACAGCATTGACATGCAAGTTCCTGATAGCCCCACTAGTAACACTGGCTTGCGCCCAATACGGTCAGACAACCGACTCCATCTCAGTACTGTCAGTGTCTGTGCGACGAAAAACAAAGACTCCTGTCAATCGTATCCGGTGGTATGAGAAAATTATGATTCTGGCAACTCATGATCTCAGTACCTACAATTATCCCAGCATAATATCCTACAGCCGCATCATCACCTCCAGTGATGCCAAGTTCTCTGATAAGCTGAAAATAAAAATATGAAGAATGGATGAAAAACAGTTTGATGCGCCCATTGTGAAATCATCGTACCTGATTGATGTACGGAAATATGGACATCGAAGCGATAGGTTCGACAAGTCGCAATGTCATAAGTATGCCTATCTGAAGTTTTGGAAGAGGTGTTTTAGGCTTTTTCGAGGTCCCTGCTGAGACCAGAGGCGTGGTTTCGCTTGTTGTGCGAGGAGAATTTGAGGTGTCCATTCCGCTAGTCAGCGTTGCAAATTCAAAGAGGAGATGTGAGGCTATTAATTGAGTTCTAAGGGGAAAGTGAGCAGAGAAGGGTTAAACGTGGCACAAGAGCGAGGAGAATTGAGACGAGTAAGATGAGACGTTCTATGAGGCTTTTCGGTCGTACTTGGAGCGGGGATCTGCGTATACGATTCGCTATGGGTATGAGTGTACATGGACAGTACATATACGTTTTCAATTAGCTTAACAGACCCGAACAAGAATGAGGAATGGAGAGGGAGCGAAGAAAGGATACGTGATTTGGATGCGAAGAGTATTACTCTTCGCATCATTGAATTACGTGGCCGGTCTCGAACGTCCTTGATCTGAGGTGGTGGGCGTAGAGGACATGATATCCTTACAGAGATGAAGCGACCTACCTTGACATGGTCGTAAACTGTATTTATGGCCTGCCGCGACCAGCTTGTGGACTTTTAAACTATTATCATGCTATGTATCCCTTCCGGCGCATTGGCAACCGGTACCCTACAGACTTCATCAGGAAAGACCAATGATTTTCGCTTGCCAGAAAGAAGTTTGATGCTTACGATGAGCTCAGGCTTCCGGCGTTGGTGACGACATAAAGCGATTCGTGGAAGTTCTAAGGTTCCGCACGAGTCGGAAAGTCGACACCGTACCTGACCTGCCAACAACGTACCCTCCACGGATACGGTTACATACAACCGTAGATATTGGAAAACACCGCGGGTACATTACAAAAAAGACTGTATTAACGACAATAAAAATATCAATGGAAAGACACACACCGAAATCTGCAGCAAGATCGGGATCAGGATGGAATGTACTTTTCGTTTCTTTGTCGTCGTCACTGGCCAGCAAATCGATACTTGATCATGTGAGATCATTGGTGTCTGTGGGTCTCTATTGAGCAAATCGGGACGCAAATGATTGCTTGACCTTCTTCGAGGGACGGGCCAGAGCCTTGGAACCCCTTTGCGACAGCTTTTTGAGTGACTTGACTCTCTCCGAGATGGACGACGCAATCATTACGGCGTCAATTTCCTAGAGAGTCAAATCATCTAAGTCTATGATAGACCTAGATGACTAGTGTGACCGTGTAGATGAGGCATTAGATGCCTTCTTTGTGAGTTTTCCCATGGAGAGACGACTCGGTGGACTTACTGTGACCTTCTCTGTAGTGAAGCGTCAGCTAGAATGAATGACAGGGGCGCAAAAGACATGACAAAAATCAGTATGTAGTATAGCATTCAGGTATGAACTTGTGATCCTCAAGCTTTCAGAGAAAGACGATGCGGACTTGAAACAGACTTATCCATAGTAAAATGTAAACCGAGACTATGTGGTGTTTACAGACACCGTCCAGCTCAGCTACACAAAGCCAAAATTGAAGCAGATTGAATGAGATAGTCGACATTGAAAGTGCCGAAGTCGCCACCGCTCACTTAACCTTATACGGCATTTACGGAAACGGCCGAAAAGGGTAAGGTACCTCCTCGGTGAGTGAGTTTGGGCTAAAGGCCACGAGACTTGCTAGTGGGGGTCTGATGCTTCCTACACCCACTAGCCCTCCCAAACCATAAACCACCCCACCGGTGGGTCATGATTACTGGATGCAGCTGGCCGGTCACATCGGACGTGGTGCAGTCGTGCGACGGAATCTGTACATATAGATGCACCGTGTGTTATTCCTAAACAGAACTTCGAGGGCGCGGTTGGAGTAGCGGTAACCCCAATGAGAATTTTTGCAGGTTTGAAACTACTGCTATCCTCGGCGTTCCTCTTGTTTTAGCTAACGGACCCTTATCCTAGGAGACGGGTGACTGCAGCAACTAGACGCGCTTCGCTTATACAAGCTAGTCGCTAACTTTGAAACTCTGTGACATTTGCGTGACTGCTGCTTTGAAAGTTTGATGCATTCCGCCTGCCGATTAGGGATATCGATAGTCTGTCAAACTATGTGGTACCAGCCATAATATTGATTCTAGCCTTTCCTGCAAGATTCTTTGTATTGATCACAGGGGTAACGCCATTGGATTCTGGAAGGCCAAGCGCAAAACCCAATTGGTAGTCATTAAAATGATGAAACATACTAAAGCCACAAATCGTCAGACATTAATGTATTGTTACATCCAGTCATAAATCATATCATAAGTTACATTGAGGAAAGGGAAGAAAAACCACACCGTTCATATCGTACCGCAGTTTTCACAGAGTGTATCTATACCCACTCCATTCGTCTCCCTTTTCCCTCTGGGCATCTTCAACGCTCGCGAACCGACCGTTGACTTCAAAGCCTCCCTCGTGTCCCTCGATGATTTCGTCTCGCTCTCCGCGGTCCCGACGAGCGTTCTCCCGCTTTAAGAGGAACCTAAATGTGACTGTAGCGATGAGACCAGTTCCGATGTACATCAGCACAAGTCCGTGGCCTAATGGGTACCAAGGTGTCTGGTTTGCACGATAGACATTGGAACTAACGGCGCCTTGCAAGTTACCCCTGAGTCGGTGTCAGTCGTGGATCGCACGCACCCCAAAAATAACTCACCAGCTGATGACCATTGCAAGAGCGACACTACGCTTGTATGTTCCCTCTGAGTTGTTAGACATCCAGGCACTGTTTCCGATCGGTCAGAAGGGAACAAATCGTTAGTGGATCACACTTACACCGTGTTTGCTGTGGAATCAGAAGCGATCAGCATTAATGCTACAGATACCATAGAAAGAGCGCCACTCACGAATGCAAGGGTAAATGCCGCTACATTGCACTTCATCAGGCATAGATCAATTTCATAGTAGAACTGGCTTACCAAGCAGATAAGAACACCGCAAAGTATGACAATGCGGCGTCGCGGGAGACGATCAAGATGATGTATCCAACAGCGGCTATAAACATCCCAGATTGCGTGAGCGACGTCGTTACCATGAGCACCATGCAAACTTACCGATGGAAAGCAGAATGCTAGAAACAAAAACATGGTGGTAAGCAATGGAGCCGCAGTGTAGCGAATGGTAAACCCACAAGTTAAACATCCCACGGTTGCCGTGCCGGTCGGCGAGGAAGCCGACGAGGCAAGTAGATATGCATGCAAGCGCATAAACAGGGACGGTTAATAGATTCGCTTTAGTTGCAGAGTATCCTGGGGACAATCAATCGGTGAAATGTCACATCTTAGAGTATGAGAGCATACCGAGCTGTTTCACGAGAGTTAGCACGTGCGATTCGTAAAGACGGAACGTAAGACCATGGACTCACCTGGTTAATGATACTCGGCAAGAACAACGCGAATGCATACAAAGGCATGTCGATTCCGGCGTAAACGATCACTATGACAGTTTGTTAGCGAATGTAAGTTGCGGATCAGGTGGACTTACTGGCAAGGTAGGTTTTCCATTCGGTCAGTGCCTTTTTGATGTGTCGCCACTGCATCTTCTCTCCACCAGCACTGAACTGGGCGTCACCCTGCAGGCGGCGAATAACGACAGTCCGCTCGGCCTCGGTAAGGAACGTTGCGTTGTCCGGGAAGTCGACGATAATCCAATAAGAGACAGCACCTGCCACGATGGTAATAAGGCCCTCGATGATAAAGATCCACGACCAGGCAGGCTTTCCACCGATCCCATCCATCTTGGCTATGCCGACCTGCATGTCACAAAAAAAAATTAAATTAGAAGAATCGCTAGTTGTAATTGATTGGCACATACAGCGAGAAGGCCACCAAATGCACCGGAAATGGTCGCGGCCGAGAAGAATATGGCAGCGCGGATACCAAATTCCGAACGCTTATACCAACTGCACGGACATCATGATACAGATCAGATAACGCTTCCGCACACAGAAGAGCTAGTCGCACGTACCATGAGAGATAGTAGGTGACTCCGGGAAAAAGTCCAGCCTCGAAGGCACCAAGCATCCATCTCATTACTATTTCGAGCAAAGAATTCAGTGACATCCGACAATCACTAGGCGATGTACCAACCTAGTAAACCGCTGTAGTTGTGCACTAGGCCTTGCACCGTCTGTAGAGGACACAGGGTTAGTGCGACTTGATCCAGAGAATAGCGTCGGAAAACACACCATCATAATACCCCAAAGAACCATGAGCATCGAAAGCCATACGGAGGGTTTTAGACGTTTCAAGACGATGTTTGAGGGCACCTGGTACGAGGTCAACTCGCGTCCATTGATCTTAAGATCGCGCTCACCTCGAATAATGCGTAGGATATAAAGAAAATCGTCAGGCATATCAAATACTGAGTGTCAGTTATTCCTAAATCCGCCTCCATTTTGTACAGCTACGAAGAGATTAGATCTCGTGGGAGTGATGCTCCAGTGGATGGATGCTCACCTTTGCATTTCCAATACTCGTTCTGTCGAGGAAGCAAAGTAAATACAGAAAAGATAACCATGGTATAGTCCGCATGTCGACTTTTCGCATTAAAGCGCGTTCGTCGATGCCCGAAACGTCGATATGAGGGTTGTAGAGCCCGCCTTCGGCAGCAGCCTTTCCATCTTCGACATGGACCACATCATCTTTCTCGGAGATGCTGGGTGGTGAAGAAGACAACGTCATGGTATATGGTGTAAGGATGTCTTCAGTCGATGGGTGGATGGGGTGGCAGTAGGAAAGGGACCTCAACTTTGAAATTAACGGAGATGCAACCTATATAAGCATCGAGTCCGCATGTTTTCTCGGTGATGACAGACCTGCAAGCGACTTCACCCCACGGTCACCACCCGGTCTCTCTTGGTCACCCCTGGTTCTTTGAAGGTTCTGTCAGACCGGACGCCAGGAACATATCAAGTTGTCCAATTCGGTAAGTCGAGAGTGATCATTGATCTGGGTGCGTTGCGGTTCATATCCGTTATTGGACCAATCACAGTAATTGTTTCAGCGTGATCATGTGCGCCGATCCAAAGTAATGACAACGGTTACAATCATTTACCCCACTGATGAGTAAAGATAGTGGCACATTCTCCAGGCTGTGAGCCCCAAGTTCACAGAATGCACACAGCACGCGGCGTGCGTGTCGCGTTCGCGTGTGATCTACATAAACTTTTTAGGAAAAATTGTTGACCTTTGTTGTGGCCAAGCTCATCCGGGCGTGCTCTGTAGATTTAAAAACGACGTGCCTCAGGTAGGCTGCAGTTCGATGCACTGATATATAGATCGATATGGAGATCCTACTGCTAGCCAGTAGGTACTAAAATCAGCTGATTTAACCTCGAGTGCGACAGCTCAAGAGATGACTCAGACATTAATATTGGCATGTACAGGCGTGTCAGGGCGTGTCGTGTGATCGGGACGCCGACATCCAATTTTTCGATGGGGATTATGTTCCCCAGCCTTCACAGGTGATGAAATTCCAGATGTATTAGAAATTAAAACCCCCACCCCCACTGAACTGCTTCGTATTACTACGAGACCACTAGACGGATGCGCAGCGAGAACAAGTATTCTGGGGTGCCCCGCTATACACCTGACAGAAAAAGCCAAACGTAGGTTCCTGTGCCTGTAAGTTATAACCCCGGATCAGACTTACTTTGAATTGTAAAATACCGGAAAGAGATCATGTGAGGGATTTCGTGGAACCACAGTTACAAATCAGTAGCCTTGGCGTGTCGTTGCACATTTGACGTTGAGAAGAACCGGACAACTCAATATACTTGTTGTTGGCATAGCCTGATAACTGCAGCCTGTAGGCTTGGTTTATTTTCGATGCAAAGGGGAGACACCGCCGTGTAATTCCTCTTGCTCCGACACACACATACTTCCAGTTCTCTTGGAATATGCTCGAGTAGATGGAAGGGCATATTGATGGTTCACACAAGGAATGATCGATGAGCGGACCGCGGTATTCAAAAGCGCACACAAACTTGGATACCGAGGTGAATATCAAATACATGTCAAATAAGCAAAGAACGTAGTAGAAAACACGCACAGGACCCGGATGACATATCGAGACCAAGAAGGAACCTGAAGATGCCAAGTCTGCTTCACTTGACGCTTGAGACACGTATCATGGTCACTGCTGTCTGGCAACAGTCTTTTGGCGAGCCATGGATTGGCTTCGAGCAGCGCCTCCGTACCCTTGGTACAGGCTCGAGTGACGGAATGGAGCTCCGTACCCGACGACAACCTGCCAACTGTCACCATGCCAGGTACCTACTATGTCAAACTGATGAGTCAGATCTTCAACGGATGAAACAAACCTCGTGTACTACTCACCAGCACTGAAACACGACAGCCTCGACAGGTCTTGTTGAAGTGTCTACAAGGTCTAACTTACGCCGTAAGACTGTTCGAATATGCGGAGATATTGCACTGTTAGGCCCTTCGGTTGTCTCAGCTATGAAGAACAGTTGTCGACAGCCAGTTTCCTAGTTTAACCACGGAAAGGAAAGGAAGACAAATGCGAATGGGATTACAGGATGAAAGAAAAATTATCATTGGAAATAAGATAAATCGCATATACAAGCACGCATCAAAACACCCAAGCCTCTCCATCAAGAAAGTGAACGAACATGGATGACAGATGCCCCGTTGCAGTAGTGTTAGCCGTGTCGGCCCAGAATTCTCATTTTGACCTGGCAGTCGGAGTATAACACCCGTATCATGTCGAAGCGAGATATTAATCTCGCACGAACAGATCACTAATTGCGGGGAAACGCTCTTGATATATGTTTTCCCGCGCCGTAAGATCCAATCGCAAGTCACAACCCTCTCGTCAAGTTCCTAGTTCGGGAGCTTTGGTGACGACTTGTCAGCATCAAAGCCCCCGCTCATCACGGACTCGTCTTCTGAGGCTGTTCATGATCCTCCAGCCATATCCAAGAGCCCTTCTATGCTCTTGCCCAAATCCCCTCCGTTGGCCTCCAGTACCCAGTCGCGCACCTCTGGGTCCACTCCTGGGAAAATCTGAGCGAGAGTCGCACGAGCAGCAGCGCTCGCTTGTGCATGCGCTCGGTCGATTTCTGCTTCGACAGCAGTAAGGTCCAGCGAGGGAGTGGGCGTACGAGATATATGTTGGCCTACAGAAGGTGGTTGAAGGTGCTGCGGAATAGCGTTGGGGGGAGGTAATGGTTGGCCAGGACCAAGCGCGAGTGCTTGGTGTACATATGGCCCTCTAGAGCCAGGTCTACTTGGGGTTTCGTCGGCTCCGTAAGAGTACCCCATGTGCGTGGGTGGAGTTGGAACAGGCGACGTACGACGGACGCGGGGCTTGTAAGGTGTTTGCATGGGCGCCTGAAGTCCCTCACTGCCTGTCGGTGTGTGCGGAGTACCACCAGCGAACTGAGCAACCTGGTCAGGGTGTGACCAGTGTCTCTCCCGCTCTTCTCTACCAAGCTCAAAGGGCGCGAACGGTCCTGGAAGGTAGCCCATCTTTTCATCTAGTGCCTCGCTGAATATACGACTGATGGCACCGAGAGGTTTTGATACCACATCCCCGGTTTTCTGCAATAACTTTCGAGCATCCTCGCCAATGGTGAGATTCTGGGCTGATGATGGGACGGCGAGGGCGAGCGGTTGTGCAGATTCTTCTCCTGCGTGTGGAGATTGACGTGGAAGTTGATTCGGGGTTTGTGAGCCTTGGGCTATGGTTGGTGATGAAGGAAGCGACGGAGGGAGTGTTTGGATTGCTGCCTCTACATTTCTGTCAAGAGGAATGAGCATGAATCACGAACTGAATACAGATTATAAAAACCTTTCAAATTCTGCCTGTGATATACTAGAGAGCGAGGTATGATCCATACTTTCAACGAATTGTACAGCACCCATCTGAGAAGTAAACATCAGCACGAGTAACCGACAGAGCAGTCATAGACTGACGAGACTTGAAAGATAGTAACCCGCCTCGCTTTGTAGCTTCGCAGGATTTCGAAAGCGATTTATAAACCTTTGGGAAATTTGGTTAACTTCATTGGGCTGCACGGTGAAAAAACCTGTACACACTCGACGTTCGAAAGCAAATGCTCAGGGTTCGCTCTCAAGACCACGTAAATCAATATCGGCACAAAAGAGTCTGCACTTTCGTCCTTGCGTAAATGTCGTATCAAACCTGGATGACATCCGAGAATGTGAACATGCTGCTGAAATAGGAAGTGAAAAGCGCGAACCAAAGATAATCTTGCAGCAGTTCAGAATGCAGATGAGTTTATCCCGTGGAGCCTTGTAATGATTCACTTTGCAAAGTTCTGCCGCCATTTAGAATTTGACTGACTAGCAAGGAGGACGAATACTACATACCCTGTTGAGCAAATTCTAAAAATCCAGTGTTTCCATCATTATCGTCGGATTCGAGTTCGGGTATATCAAGATGTCGAGGTCGTACCCAGCTAAACAACGCAATCCGTTGAGACAACACACGATCGCGTTCGAGATCATCGGCTGTGACTGGTCGGGGTGGAGTAAGGAGAGGAAGACAAGGCGTGTACGTGTATTCATAAAGCCGGTTCATCACTAGTTTCTCCATTCCTTCCATTGCGTTGTCAAATTCTTCCTCCGTTGCATTTCTCCAAATGTCCGTTTCGCGCATTTTCGTGGCAATGAACTGATAAAATTGAATGTCTTGCTTTGAATAGAATGAAAGACACGTACGCTCAGGAAATCATTGATTATCTTGATCTGGTCGTTGACGGTAAACGTCCGTTTCGTGAAGTTGCTGAGAAACCTGCAGAGTGAAGGACGGTGAAGTGAGCTCCTATAACGTACACAATGTCACCAGACGCACGATCGCACGTATTTGCCAAGTGGTTCAGCACCCCTGGACTTCATCTGGTCGAGGAACTTCTGGAAGTTAAAAGAAGGGTCCTTATCCTTGCGTGGAGACTCTGATCCAGATGGCGATGTAATAGCTGGAGTCGCGGACCGGGTGTCCGGTGCGCTTTGTGTCTTCGAGGCAGCGTAATCAGACGGAAGAGGAATCTGCCTGGAAAGCGGTGATGGCGCAGTAGACTGAGACTGTTGCTGCGCAAATGAGGACATGGTTGTAGGCGAGGGGGTGACAATGGGTTTGGCCGCATCCATTGACAAGGGCCGAGGGCGCGCTCTAGTCGCCACGCTAGGGATGGAGAAGGTCCTAGCGATTGCAGCGAGTGATGGAAAGGCAGATGAGGCGGAAGAAGTCGATGGTTGTGGGGAGGGTGAACCAGATCTGGAAGAAGGCCCATCACGTTGAATGTCCTTCGAGGCAGACCTAGAGTGTGCTCGACTACTCGGCCGCGATGGAATTCGGGGAGGTGGTGGATGCCCTTCTGAGCTGGCCCAGGCCTGGTGCGCACTCAGCTCGTCCTCGTTTGTAAAAGGATCAAACTGAGTCAGAACATCCTTGCTAACACGCACTTGGTGATCGAGAGCGTTGTTGATTAAGTCTGCAGGTGCAGCGAAAATAGATGGTGAAGCGGCGTTAATCGCTGTTGGATCTGGGGTATGTGCTGGCTTCAAATCGAGCTTCAGCTGTTCCTCTGACCATGGATTCTGGGCTTCAGTGATAGATGGGATGGCAGGAGTTTGTAAGCCAGGAGGAGGGCATGAATCGAGAGATATGTGAAGGGAATCAAAGTCGGACGTTAATGTTGAGTTTTCCTGAGCGTCGAGCATATCGTGCTACTGGATAACACGCCTGACGGAAACGACGTGGAAGTCGAAGGTAGAAGCTGGCAAGTACAGACACTTAGAGCCAGTGCAGCATGATGCACAGCACCACACTACCCATAAAAGTATATCGTCAAATTTAAAGTGCCGCAGCCGACAGCGTCTAAATAGACTCAAGCTACAAGCTTGGCTGGTCAAATTTACTGCGAAAGAACCTTCAACGAAGCTGGCATACGACCAACTGGCAGACGACTTCGAGCGTCAAGCGCCGGCATATACTTACTAGCCCTGGACCTCACATACTCTCATGCTAAGCCACATCTGCCTCCCAGGCTCATAGTACTAAGGGTACAAAACGCTGGTTGTGGCCAACAAGTGGATCTCGGATCTCGGTGGGCACCTCCTCAATCAGATTCGGCATGTGTTACCTGCGGCGCGGAATGCCTATTCGATTCGCACTCTATAATGGCCACGAGATTTCTTGAGGCAGCGACCACAGGTCGGTCAGTTTGAGTTTTCCCTCGGGATAGTGGCGAGCTTCGAGGAAACTCGCTTTACCATTCTGAAGTGACACCCAGAGGCTCAGTCTCTGAGCGCGTTTTTACATAACATGCAGTATTGGTCTTGCACCGATGGTAGGTTCTTATTCCATGCAACTTTGTGTCGTCAAGTCTCACCTCGGAGGCTCGGACCCTTGAACACTCAACAGCTCAGAAGCACTTCACTCATGGCAGCCATTTACTGCTTTCAACTCGCTGGTCCTTCCACGAATTAAGCACCTCCTTGCTAACCGGCGGCAATACGACCTAGTCAACAACCCTAATATGCACGTGTCAATCTCATATTCAAATCCGTGGTCTTTTTAGGACAACAGTCCGCGAGTTTTTGAACGAGATTGACTGTTCGATATAACAATACTCTCATGTACATGTGAGTTCCAATGCACTCCATTCCGATTTAACGGTCCCGATCACTGGTATAGTTTTTTCATTGGCATCACACATCCTTATTTGCCTTTCCTTCTCTTGCGGCCTTCGTCCTGATCAGTTTTTCGTTGACGTCCACCACGCTTCATTCCTTCTGTCTCCTCCCCTCTTGATACACCGCTCCCAACCATTACAGGTATTCGTCGATTTCTCCGCATACCCTTCCTTATATTTCCTTCCCCATACAGCCCCAGTCCCGATCATTACAGCTTTTTGTTGATTGCTCCACATATTCTTCTTTTGCATTTCCTTCCCCATACAACCCCAGACCCAATCAATACAGTTTTTTGCCAATTCTTCCACACGCATCATTCTTGCCCTTTCCTTCTTCACATTCCTCATGAACGCTCCAATCTCGATCATCACAGTCTTTTGCCGATGCCCTCCACATGTTTTTCCTTCCATTCCCTATTCCTTCCCCATATTGCTTCGGTCCCGATCATCTCTTTGTTGACGTCCTCCAGCATTCTCCACATGTCCGCCCTCCCCTTTCTTCCCCCATTTGGCCTTAACCCCTAACTCTGCGCCCAACCTTCACTTAGCTGATCGCCGGCGATGCCACGACGATACCAACACTCATTGCTACTCACTTGTGGGCGCTTGTATGTACATTTGATATCGACTCTCAAGGGTGTTTACGGATCAGAGGTTGGGACAGCAAACCAGAAGTGGAGAGTTTCCTGATCGGGCGTGCATCTTGGTTGGCATATCTTCTTTTGTCTACTTACCGTTATCTGAGAAAACAACTGTTCGACAAGTGACATATCTCCATGGCCATGTGGTGCTTTTGTACCTTTTGCAGGCGTATATGTATTTGGTATGTTGCGGAAGTGGCATCTGTAAGACTAGCGTGCCGCACAAAGTTTAATTGTTTCCTTGACGTGCATACTTCTTATGTTTTCCAGCACTCAGGGAGAGTGGTTGCTTATTGTAATGACATTGATAAGCTGCAGTTCGCAAGACCCTGCAGGCACACACGACGATATTCAAAAACAAAACAGGGTCCTGCTGTCTGGTTCTGTGTGTCTGTCGCAAGCAAGCGAAAGACACGCATGTTATGGCCGTGACAGTCGATCATTGGTAGCGGAATTATTCGTCAAACTTCCACTGGTTCGACCAATCGATGGGAGCAAGATGAGGCGGCGAAAGCAGTTGTACGGGTACCAGGTTGACCGCTGTACCCTTCATTGGTTGACGATGGACCGCGACCTGTCGGGATCGTTTTATTTTTATTTGAGTTATCCGACTGCTGTTAGTGCGGAATAATAGAGGCGGGCCCTAGCGGGCCGTAAATGCAATCTCATTGACCGGATCCGTAGAATAGCCGTCAAAGTAATAGTGAGTAAGTTCCTATTGGTCCCAATGATGATCCTTTGTGTGGTTGGCGGGGGCGGGCAAATTATTTTTACACAAATGGCTGGGTGACGAGATCCGGGGGGATCATGCGAAACTGCCTAACATGAATTGGTTGCTGTACTGTGCTCCGTGCCAATCAGGCCAACTGGCTACGGGATCATGGTAGGTATCTGGCAGATATGCAGCGTGGCAGAAGAAATGCCTAAGTTTGATTTCAGAATATCAGAACACTGGCCAATTGTTGGGAAAAGCCGGGTATTAGACGCTGATATATTTATCCTGGTTCAATTTATATGGCTGCGTCTGGTTGAAAGACGTACCGCCGAGCGTTAAAGTTTAACGGTCATCAGTCAGAGCCCACGCCACCTGGCAGGTCATGGTCGTAAGCTATGGAGTGGGGTCATATGATACTTGGCATGGGAGATACTGGCACCTTGCAACTGGATAGCGGGGCTCCAACAAGCCATGTTAATTATGTAACAGTGTATGTTCTAGTAGGGGGTGCGGAGAAGTTTCGGCGAAGAAAGTTGGTCCGAACCACAAAGATGAATTTCCTGATTTGCATGCTGGCAAAGTTCCGATGACGAAGGCATGCCCACGATCAACGGGCATAACGACGGTCAAAGTTTACATGCGAGTGCGGGCGGATCATATGTAGTGCACAGCGCAGTTAACAGACACCGATGGCACTCCCGTAAGCCGTTGGCGCTGCGGAGGCGATTATGAGCACTTGGAAGTCGGAAGCGGGTAATGGAAAGCTAGGCCAGAGAAAGGATAGCGGTGTGCTCCAGTTCAGGGAATGATGTTATCGCGATAATATTGCAGAGACGCCGTGCTCGTGGATGCGGTGCCAGCACAATGACTGAGGATAGCAAGAATGACAAGAATATAGGACCAAAAATTTACTGAAAGGGAATATTGATGTGGGGTAATGCGGGGGGCATCTGATGCTGGCACATGTAATATTATTTCTTTGAATATTTGTGATATTTTATTTTATTATTATTGAAGCGGACCGAGTCGTGTGAAGAGAATCGGGTAAATCGGCACGAGAGACCCCGAAAAGTGATACGGAAAAAATTGAATTAAGACCTAAAAAAAGTGTTTGTCGTGTGGCATTCGTCTGCCTGGCTGGTCCAGATCTTTCTCTTACCCTCCATCCATGCAATTTCAAGAAATGACTAACCTTCATCTTTAAAGAAGGCGTAAGCCGCCAACTTTGCAGCTCTCTAGCATTTAGCCGTGCTAGCCAAGTTCTCACTATCCCCAGCAACTCCTTTCCCCGGTCCTCTCTCACTCATTCTTTTTAATCTAAATTCTCGTCATCTCAAATCCAAACTCGGCTTTGTCGTTAAGCTTGTTCTTAACTAGCTTCTTACTTCTCAAAGGTAAGTCGCATACTCGGGTCGTTCGCTCATCATCTTTCAACCAACCCAACATCCCATCCTGACCCTATTTGTTAGTGCACACGAAAGGTTTGCCATATCATGGCTAACTATATGACCGTCTTACTCGGTTCTGTAAACACTATACCTGATGACACTGCTGTATCGGACCTTCCCCGTGGTCAAGTCGATTATCTCTCTCATGAATGGCGAGAAGAAGATGTATGGCGCTCGTGGCGGAGCATGACTCGTCTAAAGAACGAAATCACAAATGGAATGAGGTTGGAGAACGCTTCCTGGCGCACATGGTGGAAACAACGCAACAAGCTCAGCACTGTTAGTCCCGAGACCCTTAATTGGTGAGCTCAATGTTCATTTTTGAATACTATACGCCCCTTCCTTGCTCGCATGGTTCAATTCGACCATCCCTTTTCATTTATGATCGTCGAGCACGAACCCCGCGATTTTGTGGGGCCCTGCATGGCCATGTGTCCAATAATCATTCAAAATCTTGGTCCAAACTGCTTATTGTGTCATCGTCACATCGTTTTTTTCCAAACCCTTTTGGTAGACTTTTACCCAACGTCATACATTTTACTTCATTTCGAACACACCCTAACAAATTTAACAGGCTGAAAGATTCTGATGTTACGTGGTTATATGGTCCTCTTCACACGGCAGATTACCCCGCCCCCACCCCCACCCCCAAACCTTCACCCAACACTGCCGCTGCTCTCGATCTCCCTATGCTTTCATCATCCCCGCCCACCACAAAGCCGATTCTAAAGCACCGTTCTATCATGGAACTTCTTACTTCTGACCTGCCTTCTTCTCCCATATTTAGCCCTCCTGAATCGGAAGAGGATGAAATACTTCATATGCATTCCGATTATGAAGCTCCGAAGCATTTGTCGGGACCTATTGTGGGAGGAACGATCAAGCGGCCACCTCTCACGCACACTAAGAGCGATACGCATATCTCCCGCTGGGGCCTCAATCGCGACTGTAGGCGGGATTCACCTCCGCGGATCATTGCATCTGGAACTCCTGACATTACGAGTGAGGTGCCTCCCGCCTCCAGGCAGGGGTCCTCCCCAGATGCTGTGATTGTGCCTGGCCAAAAGCGGAAACACATCACCTTCAACACATTCGTGGAACAATGCATCGCGATCGAGAAGCCAAAGAAGAAGCGCACAGTATGGAATGTGGAATATACTAATTCCAAGACAGTGGGTTCGAACGATTATAGTCAAGACTATAGCTTTGAGGATGATGGGTCAGTCTTCGGCTGTTCCCTTATGGGTGTATACTTATGGTTCGCCGATCAATCTCTCCCGACAGATATGATGAGGACTCTGAAGATGGGATCGTCGACGAAACTGATGAGCTTCTTTTTGGCGACGAAGACGAACACCCCAACTCACCATCACATGTTCCTGCATCTTATCCTCGGTCTTCCCCACCGCCACAGAATACTTCCCCTGTGTCGTCTTCCACGTCGGAGGAAGAAGATGAAGATGAAGTCCTCGAGATGCGTGTTAGGCATGCTAACTCCGGGGCCATGCTACCTCCCCGATCATCCTCGCATTCTTCTTCATCGACCTCCTCCTCTTCCTCGCGGTCCCGTCCACCCAAAGCTCGTTCCGCGTCGTATACGCATCACACGAATGGTTCCTCGGTCCATCATAGACGAACCACTGCCGGTGCCATCATGCACACGCACAGTTCAGACAAGGAGCTTGTCACTATCGCGCTCATTGCACCAACTATCTTGAAGACTAGGGCGGAAGAGGATGAGCACTACCCGTATACCCATTCCCATGGTTATCCTCATCCACCTTCAAGTGACAAGTGGTATGCCTACGGTGGGCAGGAGTCACCCGTGGAGCTTGTTTACGTACCCACAAGCTATATTTGTGCGGACATTGACGGTGTAGACGGCGACGGGGTGGTCGACGACATGATGGCCGAGCGATATCATAAGAGCTTGAAACCAGCCCAGTTTTTCGACCGCCCTATCGTCGCATCTCCACTTCCGGATGAGGATGTACCAATGAAGGAGGTTGATACTCGCACATACTTTGAGCAGCAGGAACTTGTCGAGCCTGGGGCTGAAGGCCCAGAGAGCGGACTCCGCTCCTCCCACGGTGGCACAAGGAACATTCCTATTGTGCAGAATTTTGGGCGAATTGGGCGACCTGAAGTCGTCGTGAGCTCTGAGGATACCTCTGGAGAACGTTTATCGCGTTCCGGCTCAAGATCTCGTTCCAGATCAAAATCTCACTCCAGGTCTCGCACACCATCGCCTTCGTTGGCATCCATACAGATGCCTCCCCAAAGTACAGCAGTCCCTGTACCCAGGTCTAGCTCGTTTTCCTCCCCATCCGGATTGCTTCAGCCACCTGACGCGCCTCGTGGCCGGTCTGCGTCGTCATCGACATTGTCCTCACAGGCCGAGGGGCAGCAGGCACGAGGACGGAGTATCACGCGGACATCTTCGTTCTCAGATCGTGACAGTGAGAGTACGGAAAGCTTTGGGAACCTCAGCCCTGACGGTGGTTTTGGACTGGCAATCGGAATTGGCAGTGCTTATGTAGGTGGACGAGATCGGGACGCGCGCAGCGATCGCCAAAGGGAGGGAGTCGTACGCATTGTGGAGCGAGGTCGGGATCGTGTTGGGCGCCGAACAAATTCGAATTCGGGCTCGGGTTCAAGTCTGAGCCCAGAGGATCCACGGGTACCTACTGTGGTTACAGCCCCACCAGGGTCACCGAAGAAGAAGTTCACCTCTGCGTCATCCTCGTCTTCTGATTCTTCAACGATATCAGCTGTTTCGGTGTCGACTATGCGCCCGCCATCTCGGCTTGTGTTGGACACGGAGCCTAGTACGCAGACTGATTTGACTGAAGCTGCTTCTGCCTCTGCCACTTCTGTATCATCCTCGTCTACAGTCATACCCCCTACACCTAATCAAGCGCAGGCAATCAAAGAAGAGCAAGAGTGCATCTCGCGACAACCTACGCCTGCCAACTCACCCATCCTGACTATGCGCCCGGCCTTTCCCTCCCCGAAATCTCATTCCACTGCGAGCTCGTCACGGCATGATCGTAAGCTGTCGGCTGGTACGTCGAGAAGTCCTACAAGGGCCGACGATCGACAGCAGGGTGGTCTCGTTGAGCGCGCTGTCGAGATCATGTCGAACGCAGGTGCCTTCCTAAATTCCTTCTGGCATAGTGGCGCACAAGCGAGCGTTGCCGCGCCGTGATTCTCGTTTCGAAGTCTGGAGCCGCCAAACGTCAATGCGCCACCCACGGCAAGCACAACATGTCAATCCCCTCCGTCTCCCCCAACTTTGACGCCTAATCACATGATTTACTTATAACCGGTATTTTGGAACTATTTCATCTTCGCTGGGTCTCATTGTCCATCGCTCGTGGTTTTTCGCGTCTTCTCTTCTATCTTGGCTCTCCGTTGTGTTCTTCACCGGTACATATTATATATCACCGCTTGGACTTAGACCTCCAACCATATCACGCCCTTCTGTTTTCTCTTCTCCGCATATTACTAGTACCCCCTCCGTCTATAAGATTAATAGCTAGCTAGCTACCCCGTTGCACTTACTCATACTGACTACTTTTGGCTTGTACATAGGATGTATCGTTGACACGCCGTGGTCGCGTCCTTGCAGATGCTTTGTCTATTACATGCGTGTTGTGGTTATATGTATGATTGCGTGTTTACAGATCATAGATCAGTACTCAATTTTGTGCTTGATGATGAACGGAGTTGTTAACACAACCGAGCATGTGCATGAGGCCTTGGGGTGACGTCAGTGCGTTGTAAAGTACGCGCTTCCCACCCTTGGCCTACTTGTATCGCACTCTCGATAGTTCATCACCATCAAGTGCTGTTACGATTCCAACCATGCCCGTGCCACGTAGTATAATTAAGCAGATCAAGCAGATCATCCCCCCTCTGAACGGCACTTTGCACAAAGGACAATCAGGTAACCACCATTCTCCACTCTGCGGCGAATGTACATGATCTCTACCCTACTCAGGCAGAGTCGGTGTGCTCGGAGGAGCTTTGGAGTGAGCGTTATTCAGAATGATCCTGCAGTTGTGGGGGTTGATTGTATTGCAGTTACACTGGTGCACCATTCTTCGCAGCAATATCTGCATTGCGACTGGTATACATTCTAGTGTATGAACGTTTTCACAAGCATATACTAAGCTCTTATATATGCAGGGAGCAGATCTTTCGCATGTCATCTGCTCGCCCACAGCTGCTCAAGCTATCAAGTCCTACTCCCCAGACCTGATCGTACACCCCATTCTCCGTGAAGATGTGTGAGTCTGTTCACGTACTTGGCAGTTTCATCTGACCATCATAGATCATATGAGAAAGTGGAGAGCGATCTCAGGTCTCTGCTTTCTCGACTGCATGTCCTCGTTATGGGACCAGGACTAGGCCGCGAGGATTACATGCAGTCTTATGCTCGCCTGGCGCTGTCTATCGCTCGTGAACAGGCTATGTTTGTCGTCCTCGATGCTGATGCTCTGTATATGGTCGGGAAGGAACTTTCTCTCGTCAAGGGATACCGCCGTGCGGTGCTCACTCCTAATGTGGTCGAGTTCAAACGTCTGAGTGAGTCGGCGGGCGTTTCGCCAGATGTACCGACGAAGGAGCGCGCTGGAGAAATTTCTAAACTACTTGGAGGTGTCGTAGTGCTGGAGAAAGGTCCAGTTGATTTAATCGCGAGCGATACTACGGGTGAAGCTGCTAGTCTTGAGGCGAGTAAGCTGGACGAGGGCGATGAGGAGCGGCAACGTGTGAGGGAGGTGGTTGAGGTAGATGTGGAAGGCGGGTTGAAGCGGTGTGGTGGTCAGGGTGATGTTCTCAGCGGAACGGTTGGGGCGATGCTTGCATGGGGGAAATGCTACGAGGACGGTGCCTTCGGGTGAGTCTTGGCTTGGCGATGAGATGTGGCTGATGCCTATTGGTCGATAGTGATGGGAGTATTCCTGCTTCTCGTCTCCCGCTTCTGGCGGCGGTGGGTGGAAGTATGGTCACTCGAACTAGCAGTCGAATAGCGTTTCAGCTACAGGGAAGAGGTCTTGTCACGCAAGATATGCTTCCGCAGCTTGGCAAATCTTTCTCGGAGGTCTTTGGAGAAGACCTGTGGGCTGGAGATAAAGGCAGGCTCTAGGTTTAAAGACAAGGGAGGATAGAAGACATCTGCATGTGCAATAGAAGAAGTCCCACTCTGCATTCACCTGGTTCGGGAAGAGGAACAGTTGTGACGTGATTAATGTGACAGAAAGAGGGGGGATCATGGACAAGTCTTCCCCAAGGTCGGGGGGGGGGCCTGCAGGGGCAGCCTCGGAGGAGGGGAGTTCAACTCCGAGGCACAAAAAGACATGACTAAATTATCACAAAGGAGCAACAGACCCTGAATGATTTTAGAAAGGCACTTAACACTCATCTATCAACCACTGGGAGGACAACAATTGAATATTAGTATTTTTTGGAGGTACGGTAGAATACAACCACAGCGAACTGTTGTCGCACGGAGCGATGCACGTTCCACTCATTAATGTTAGATGCGCCAAAACAGCCCCTTGTTCCTTTCTCGTTCCTTGATATCGCGCGTGCCCTTCAGGGTCGAAATTTGTATGCTATGCACGTGATGAAAATCACGTATCACGTGCCAAATGATACTAAAAGAAGACCATTGCGTCAGTTTTGAGGTCAACTCTCCACCTACATCAATGAGCTATCAAGTGAAGGAGATTTCAACAAAGCCATTCGACGGGCAGAAGCCTGGTACATCAGGACTCAGAAAGAGGTATTTACTAGGCCGATCACTGATAAGCCATACTAATTTGCATTCCGAAGGGTAAAGGTGTTCCAGCAGGAGGTACGCGATAGTCTGCCGCGATAATCCTGAGAGATGATGGATTTTTCTCTCTCTTTTTATCAGCATTACACAGAGAACTTCATTCAGGCTATATTTGATTCTATCAAGGCGGAAGGTGCGACGCTCGTCATTGGAGGCGATGGTCGTTACTTCTCCCCCGAGACCGTCCAGACCATCTTGAAGATCGGATCTGCAAACGGGGTGAAGAAGTTGATCGTTGGGAAAGATTCTATTCTTTCTACACCCGCTGCATCGAATGTAATTCGCAAATACAAGGCGGATGGTGGTATCTTGCTCACCGCGAGCCACAACCCCGGAGGCCCCAACAACGACTTCGGGATCAAATACAACGTCTCTAACGGTGGACCCGCACCTGAAAATGTAACAAACAAGATATATGAGATCACGAAGACCATTCAAAGGTACAAGGTTATCGAGGCTAATCCCGTACGTTCATATATACCCATTCGTTGGAATGATCTTCATCAATGATCAGGTCGACCTCTCCGTAATAGGCAAAGCAAGTTATGGACCGACTGAAGTCCAGATCATCGACTCAGTAGCCGATTATGTCGAACTCCTTCAAGATATCTTCGACTTCCAGCTCATCAAAGACTTCCTTCAGAACAACGCCGCGTCCTTCCGTATCCTCTTCGATGGATTGCATGGTGTTACGGGTCCTTACGCACGCGCGATATTAGTGGACACCCTCGGGCTCCCTGAAGCCTCTATTCAGAACTGTGTCGCACTGCCGGACTTCGGCGGTGGTCACCCCGATCCCAACCTCACGTATGCACACTCACTCGTCGAAGTTGTCGAGGCGAAAAACATCCAGTTTGGCGCAGCAAGTGACGGCGATGGCGATAGAAACATGATCTACGGCAAGGGCGCGTTTGTAACTCCTAGTGATTCAGTCGCCATTATCGCAGACTGGGCGCATGTTATTCCATACTTCAAGAAGGGCGGCGTGAAGGGTCTTGCGAGGAGTATGCCGACCAGTAAAGCGATCGATCTGGTTGCCCAGAAGAAGGGCCTGGAGTATTTCGAGGTTCCTACCGGTAAGTCGATGGTAATAAGATAGCGCTATACGGTGCTCACAGCCATTGAATAAAGGATGGAAATTCTTCGGAAACCTCATGGATGCTGGCCGTCTTTCCATCTGCGGTGAAGAGTCTTTCGGAACGGGCTCAGACCACATTCGTGAGAAGGATGGTATATGGGCAATCATGGGTCAGTCTCACTCTCACTCACATATACAAATACTCACCGCCAACCAGCTTGGCTGAACATCATTGCTGCTGCCAATAAGGAGTCACCAAATGAGCTTATTGGCATCAAGGAACTGCTGAAGAAGCACTACGCTGTTTACGGACGATCATTCTTCAGTCGATATGACTACGAAGAGGTTTCCTCCGAGGGTGCCAACAAGCTTGTTGCACTGCTGGATGGCGCAATCACTTCATCATCGCTTGCAAACAAAACTTACAAGTCGAAGAGTACCAATCAGGACTTTACCATCGCATCTGTTACGAATTTCAGCTACACAGACCCGATTGACGGGAGCGTGAGCAAGAACCAAGGACAGGTTGTGCTGTTCGATGATGGGTCACGGGTGGTATTCAGGTTGAGTGGTACTGGGAGTGCTGGTGCGACTGTTAGGCTGTATGTGGAGAGGTATGTTGGACCGGAGGCTGGCGAGAAAGTATTGGCAGGTGACACTGCCGAGGGCTTGAAGGGTCTCATCGAGGTTGCCTTGGAAATCAGCAACTTGAAGGAGTTCCTTGGAAGGGACGAGCCTACTGTCATTACGGTGAGTACGTCTGCCGATGGTGGTTGTTAGTCGCTGACGACTTGATTTGCAGTAAATTAAATATCGCATTTCTGTGGATGCAGATAAGTTGATGCTTGTGGATATCTTGTACCACCAGTGTATATCGATAGCTTCTTTTACTGGATCAGAAGTGGCTTGTATACCCGCATACCAATAAGTATTCGAGAGATAGATAGAATTCGATCCCGTGAACACATGACCGACGAGAGAATGAATCCCTAAAGGTTCGAACTGCCCACGATGTGCCGTAGTACGAGTACGTCCCGAATGCAACGAGAATGTATCATAATTTGCCGCAATATTCGTGCTAATGAATGAATGCCAGCTAAACGCAGCCAAGTGCACCATCTATGATTACTCATAGCAACATCGCACTGGTGTAAGCCTATCGGAGCAAGTAATTTTTATTTGGATCACTCACCGCACAGGTCTTTTACCTGCATTAACCATTTTGCCTTGCATAATCGAGTTCACAGCTTCCCTGCGTCCGAAGACCCCAACAAGTGTGTTTAATTTTGTTATAGTTTGCCAAGTATGAACTAGGCCTTGGTCACGGTAACGAAGGCGAAACGTTGTTGCAGCCCTGCCATGATTAATTAACTGGTGCAGCTCAACCGCTGTCATTACAAACGGAAACCATTCTCGACATATGTGATGGAGATTATTTTGGTATTGTATTGTGCCTGATCCCCATCTGATTCTCGATTATAGAGCCTGGGCCATTCAGATCGTTAGGCAAGGCCCAGGGCAGTAAAAATCGAGGGCCGCGCTGAGGAGAGCCCTGAGAGGGGCTGAGATCCAAAGATATCTTGAAGTCGTATTCCTTGCCCTCGAATGTGCGATGCTACTGAGGGTCGTGAAGAGCCCCTATCAGAAAGTCGTCGGGATAACAAAGAGGGCTGCCAGAAGCGCAGGCCAGCCCTTCTGAATCATAGAACGTACAGCAACAGGGTGGAAAGTTGCAGGACTATCTTAAAGGAGTGATCAAGAACAAAAGCCTTGGGAAAGGATAGCTGGTTCATTACTAGCTCCGTGGAGTCGTTGATGGTCAACGTATACAGCGTGGTAGAGAAGAACGTGAAACCTGAGCAGAATATGATATCATGGAACAGATAATCAAACTCTGAAGGATAATGATGACAAACTTTGGCTTATGTCTGACTGTGAAAACAATTCGCATGCATGTGCTGTGTGCATTGAAGGCTCCGAGTGCTACGAAGCGGTGCAAATTTATGAAAATTGCCTAGCAGCCTATGACTCGTCACGAGTCCAAGAAGGCTAGCAGGCTGCAGAAGGGCTACCACTTGGCCCACAACTTGACAAACTCGGGCTGGAGTCCTGCTGGTTGCATTAGAATCAACTTGAATAAAGACTTCCACTCAGAAGTTTGCAAATTGCAACGTACTACAAGGTAGTTCATCCTTACTGTATGATTCCATATACGACAAGCACCTCGCCGAGAATAAAATTCCAGTGTTTCAAACAATGCATGGTATACGTACGTATAGAAAGGTTTGTTTTTGGTCCGGACTCCGCAACATTTAAAAATTTTCACCTGCCAGTGCTCTTGAGTCACGCACATGTGTGACACGACATTTGTTCGACATCCACAACAACATTTGATTTACCTGCAGGTGGAGTCTGGGCAGGAAGGGACATATCCATACGCGTTCAGAACGTTCACGATCCGTCGAATCATTGACGGATCGTACGGCCGTGACACCTTTCACGTACAAGCGATAAGCAGAAGTAGTAGCCGATGATAAAATTGGTCGGAACCGAGTTAGGCCGTGTCAAGGGTCGACTCATTAAAAGGTTTGTGAACGTCATTTTCATAATATTCAATGTTTCGACCAAGACCTCATGCACATGGATAACGTTACCCACTAACTACTACTAGGCATGATCTGTCCCGAACATTTATTCGGCTATGAGCGTGGGTGTCGGGAATCGACCATACCTGTTATTATTTCTCGAAAGCCGGCGCCGGCGCCCTAACTTTGTGCGCTCGGCTACACTAAAGTACGTACCTCATAGCTCAATCACAGCTTGCGATGGTAACGCTGTAAATAAGAGGAGTCAAAGCAAAGCATCACTGAGACTGAGCTAGCTGAAGAATATACCTGGAGGCTGAATCACTGCCGCACCGAAGCAAGGTGGTTTAACACGTCTCCTGAGTCCAAACTGACCCGAGACACGATCAGGCTGCCGCCATCTATCAGGTCCGGGTGGCGGTAGTACGTCCGGATATCGTTCCACAAGAATCAACTACCACAGATGAGGTAAGAAAGACATTACTTTGGCTGCGTCGGATCATGGGGTTTTTAACCACGACCCTACTAGTATGGCCAGACCACCGACTTTGCATGGAATTTCCTCCTTTGCTTCAACTCAATGCACTCTCTCCCTAACTCGTTTCTAGTGGCTTTCTCGTTTACCGTTCTGGTTGATGCCAGTGGCAGCCATTACTGGTCCTCGCCTCGCCACCGCACTGTTGCTCATAGACAACTTTCCGGCGAAACCTACATGATACAAGACTTTTATCAAGGGGAAGATTTTTTCAAGGATGTACCACCTATATAGTTTCAACTTGTATCGTGGCTAATCGTTTTCCGACATCTAGTGACTGGACTTTCGATGTTGGATCGGATCCCACTGATGGAAATGTCATCTACCAAAGCCAATCGGATGCGCAGTCTAAGGGTCTTGCGTATATCAACGATAGCAACAACTCATTGATTCTTGCGGTTGATTCAACCAGCACCGTTGCTCCTGGTGGTCAGCGTGCTTCGTGCGTAATGCTCGTGTTTATTATGATTTATGAGTGTTCATCATGAATGCAGTGTTCGCATCACATCTCAGAAGAGTTACAATGGCGGTCTCTTCATCTTTGACGCTTCCTACATGCCTGTGGGTTGTTCTACGTGGCCTAGTTTCTGGACCGTTGGCCCGCACTGGCCCACGGCAGGCGAAATCGACATCGTCGAGGGTGTGAATAATCAAGACACAAACCAGATGGCGCTTCATACCGGCACGAACCAAACTTGCACCAACGAAATGACAAATGGTACCCAGCAGTTTACGGGCCAGATCAAAAAGACCAACTGTTACAGCACTGGACGTGCGGACTCAGGCTGCATCATCGAGGACACGGACACAAGGTCTGTATCGCACTCATCTTTTCTTATGTGCCCATCGTGACCTGATGCTTCTACGTAATAGCTCTTTTGCGTATGGTTTCAACAATGCAGAGGGTGGTGTCTTTGCACTTCTGTGGGACAATTCCACAGGCATGTCAATATGGCACTTCGCTCGGGCTAATATCCCTGCGGATCTCATAGCCCAAACGCCCAGGCCTTCTACATGGGGCATACCAGCTGGATTCTGGTCTTCACAAACCTGCGACATCACGGCCAACTTCTACGAGCACCAGATGGTCATTGACACTACTATCTGCGGCCATTGGGCAGGTGGTGGTATCTACGCCCAATCCGGGTGCCCAGGAACGTGTTCAGATATGGTCGCCAATGCTACCAACTACATCAGTAAGTTTGGCAGGATGCTGAATTGTTTCACACTCTCAGCGTTCCGTTATAGATGCCAAGTGGGTCATCAATTACGTCGCTGTCTACCAGTATCATATCGGTAGCGGTGCGTACGCACCAAGTCCCCGACTTCCACTTACGATCATTTTGTCATTGGTAATCTACTTGTTGCTCCTGTAGGTATGACCAAAATAATAATAATCACGATGACTGTTGTAGCAATATTAATACCAAAACTGTTCTGAAGTGATGAAGCATGTTCAACAAAGTGTCTCATTTAGTATTTCGGGTGCAAAGGCCCTACTGTCCCCATGAGCTGCAACACGCTGTCGTTCTCATCGAATCATGTTTCTCAACCATCTTTGCGGCGACCTTCGAGCAGCAGGGAGTCCCGCCCGATCTTGATGTGAATCTCCACAAGTCTGCTATCAGTCTTCGGCACAGATTCTAGCAGCGGGACGTTCCATTTGTCCTTGATGTGATCATTGAGCTGCACTACGCCTTTGGACAATTATTCAAACGTCCTGCAATCTTGCAGGAGCGGCATAAGATTCAACATCACGATGAGCAAACCGGAGCCACATCAAACAGAGATACCCAAGTCAGACTCGGCGTCACAACAGTGTCAGTCTATAGGAACGGAAGCTAACGAGCAGTATCGATTGCAGCGGAAAGGTCAGATAAGCACGCACAGCAAATCATTTAAATAAATATTACAACGAAGACATTATCGAGACCTATGTCTCCTTAGATTCGAAATGTGCATCGGAACACCAGATAACTTCGATCAATATCATCACGAAAGTAGGAGTAAATAAAAGTAAATTCCCCTGCTCTTTGTAGAGCACCAGATAGCCGTTAACTTCACTGAGCATCACACACTACTGCCAGTCGATATATGCACGCGCTCCTGGAAAACGATCGAGGTCATGCCAGTTGCTGCGTCGGGATCGGCCACAAGCCTAGCGTAGTATTCTCGAACACTGAGGATCAGGCGTGGTCCAAGCACGACCATCTGCACGACTTGCAAAATCTGAAGCAAGCCATAAAATGCCTCAGTTTCCATAAAATTTTGGTCCTATAGAAATGATGAATCGTGGTCGCATGCAGCGGTAAGTGAAAGATTGACATACCGCTGAGAGTGTTGGAGGAAATCGATGATGAGCTCGAAGCAGGAAACAGCAACAAAGCTACCACGTCCAATCCTTCAGTGGCAAAAAAGGAACAATAATCATATGATGAGCTTACCTCGCAAAGTAAAGCATATGAGTTTTCATCAACACTATGAGACAGTCCTCTCCTACCGAAGGTAGTCGCTGTTCACGGAGGTGTTTTACTACAACCCAGACTGCGAGACATAGTGCGAGGACCTCCCACACAATGAATAGTGTCCAAGAGACAGAATTCAGAAGTGGGATATTTTCTCCATAGCTAATCGAACACTGATAAGCGCCGGAGGTAATGAGTCCCTCTTGTATTCATCAATGAGCATGCACATTTGTTTCATTCACAATGAAGCGTACCCCCTGAAGTTTGCATCGCTGTCATTATGGCTACTACTCCGTCGAAAATGTTGACAGCCAGGAAGGTGACAATGAGAAATATCAAGATCTTTCTGGATCGTTGATACATGACATGCAACCGAGTGATGAGGATGACTTGCAACATGTTTCAGTCAGGTCAATATCACTAAGGTCTCGCAAGTGTCAAGCTCACCTCCCAGCATTGGAAATAACCCAAATACTCATTCCGGGGATTGGTCGCTGTGTGTACAGTCGTGCATGCCACTTCGGAGTCCCATCCTTGGACAGCATCCTAGTAAGATCCATCAGTTGCCGGATGGATTTAGCACAGCGCGTGTTTTCCGCTAATGACTGTTCTCATTCCTGTGATACTACAACCCAATATCAATTTGAATGACCGATCAAGGTGGAAACACCGCACTTTGAGGTGAAATCTGGCGTTGGGCGAGTCCGAATTCCAACATTTGAGTTAGCTTAGTCAGTGGGAAAATACTTCTTTGAGCGCTAGCCTCATGTATCACACCGTCTAGCTACAACCGACAAGCAGAAACGGCAGCCGATTGCTTTCTCGAAACACAAAGGGTTGCTGGCTGTATCGAGGATAATTGGTTGGAACCATAGGTCGCTGAAGGCGTCATGGCCGGCTGGTAACGAGGTTCGTGAAATTGAACGTCTTTTCAGAATTCGATGGTCAACGTTAACGGTCGACCACGAGTCTAAGAATCAGACATGGATCACGTTACGCGCTAACTACTACTAGGCAATCCTTTGGATCACTGCTTTCCTCTCGTTTGCCTCGCATTGTACTACTATACAATCAACGTCGACATTGTCAACATCTATTCGACTCCCTCTAAGCGTGGGTGTCGGGAATCGACCATACATCATACGTGCTCGTCAACGAACAAGGTTCCGCGGAGATGTATTCTTTGTGTTGCTTGCTTCATGCAATTCTCGAAAGTCACTAAAGCCGCCCCGCCTTTGTGCGCTCGGCTACACTAGTACGTACCGTTTGACAACATATTTCTAAGAAACAAGTCAATGGTGAATGGACTGATGATCGAACGCAGTGCAATTTGTTTCTTACCCCATCCGTGGTAGTTGGTTCTTTTCGAATGGTACTACAATATGTGAACTTGCCGCCGCCACCCAGATCCGATAGGCAGCGGCGGCCTGATTGTGTCTTGGGTCAGTTTAGACTAGGCTGGAGATGTGCAAACCGCTTTAGACAATTTGAGCGACTTCAACCTTGCTTCGGCGCCGCAGTGATAGAGCTCCAGGTATACTCTTCAGCTAGCTCAGTTCCAGTAATGCTTTGTTTTGACTTCACTTATCTACAGCGTTACTATCGCAAGCTATGATCGAGTTATCAAGCTGCAAACTCATCGGCAAGAGGGGATGAACAACAGCACAGGAAAATTTGAGATTGAGCGGGGCCGAGATATAATGACGTTGTCGATGGCAGTCCAGTGCAAGAAGCCTTCGAGTCGTGAATGGTTTTCAACCACGAACCTACTACATAGTATGTTTCAACCACCGACTTTGCATGAAATTTCCTCCTTTGCTTCAATCCTATGCACTCTCTCCCTAAGTTGTTTCTAGCGGCTTTCTCATTTACCGTCCTGGTTGATGGTAGCCATCACTGGTACTCGCATCATTACCGCACTGCTGCTCACAGACAACTTATCGGCAAAACCTACATGATACAAGACTTTTATCGAGGAGAAGATTTCTTCAAGGACGTATCACCTATCTAGTTTCAACTTGTGTCTTGGCTAATCGACTTCCGCCATCTAGTGACTGGATTTTCGCCATTGGCTCGGACCCCACTGGTGGAAATGTCATCTACCAAGGCCAGTCGGATGCGCAGTCTAAGAGACTTGCGTATGTCGATGATTGCGACAACTCGTTTATCCTTGCAGTTGATTCAACCAGCACTGTTGCTGCCGGCGGTCAGCGTGCCTCGTGCGTAATGCCCGTGATTATTCTGATTTCCGAGTATTCATCATGAATGCAGTGTTCGTATCACATCTCAGAAGAGTTACAATGGCGGTCTCTTCATCTTTGACGCTTCCTACATGCCTGTAGGTTGTTCTACGTGGCCTAGTTTCTGGACCGTTGGACCACACTGGCCCATGGCAGGTGAAATCGACATTGTCGAGGGTGTGAATAATCAGGGCACAAATCAGATGACGCTTCATACCGGCACGAACCAAACTTGCACTAACGAAATAACAAATAGTACCCATCAGTTTTCAGGCAAAATCGTAGCAACCGACTGTTTCAGTACCACACACGCGGACTCAGGCTGCAGCATCGAGGACACAGACACAAGGTTTGTATCGTACTTATCTGTCTCTTGTACGCCGATCGTGACCTGATGTTTCTGCGTAACAGCTCTTTTGCGTATGGTTTCAACAATGCAGAGGGTGGTGTCTTTGCACTTTTGTGGGACAATTCCGCTGGCATGTCAATATGGCATTTCGCTCGGGCCAATATCCCTGCGGATCTCATAGCCCAAACGCCCAGGCCTTCTACATGGGGCATACCAGCCGGATTTTGGTCTTCACAAACCTGCGACATCACGACCAACTTCTACGAGCACCAGATGGTCATTGACACTACTATCTGCGGCAATTGGGCAGGTGGTCGTATCTACACCCAATCCGGATGCCCAGGAACGTGTTCAGATATGGTCGCCAATGCTACTAACTACGTTGGTGAGTTTGACAGGATGCCGAACATTTCACATTCTCAACGTTCCATTGTAGATGCCAAGTGGGTCATTAATTACGTCGCCGTCTACCAGTAGCATTTGCCTCAATCCCTCATCTCATCTACATCTGTAAGCATGTTCAGCTCCTGTCGACAACGAAGCAGACTGATTCGTTGCACGCTGCTGCTATCTTAATGACCGCTTTGTGATGTTAAGATGTACAGGAAGCATACGAATTATAACAAGTAGAAACAGCAGGCTTCAATGCCAAAGACAACGCAGGCTACAATTAGTATGGCCATGTGGACATGTATTGCCATAGAGATCAAGCCGCCTTTCTTTGGAAGAACGCAGCGGAGTTAGATAGCCACGAGTTACAATAGTGGAGTTAAGCCGTCCAGTGTCCACACTACTAGTAGTGCGCCTTCTCGGACAACTGTGAGATATATTCGCGAGCAATTTTGCAGATAGGGTTGTCGAAATCCCGGGTCAATGGCTTACACTTGAAGTTAACCTCCTTGCAACTGCAGTGTACCAATGTCTCTTTCGTACGTCCCTGCTCCGCAATGAACAATGTACACAAAATGGTTTAAAGAAGCAGAACCGATGATGAATTTACGCCCAGAGTACGCGTTCTCTGGAGAGCAATTTCCGAGAATTGTCAGGGTGGACCATGTGTTGAATATTCGAATAATACTTCCGAATCTCTAAATACTAAATTGGACAGTGGCAGCTGGGGAAGTCTATTCTTAGACTTCCCGAGCTTGAATTTTTCAAGACGCTTCAGTTTTCAGCGCTCAACATTAAAGCATATCAAGCATATGGTGTGTTTCACTTCTTGACTGCTGATTTACGCCAGTTCCACTGCACGCTTTGTTGACGAAAATGTTGGCAAGAGAGATTGACTAACCAGTCTTGGAATACAACGTTAAAATGATGATTGGATCGAGGACAAAAGGATCATGCTTAGCGTGATTAGCGATATGATAAGGTCGCCGAATGTGGCCGGCCGAGTAGAGTCACGATGCAGTGTGGCAGCCCACAGCAACGAGGTTCGTAAGACTGTTACTTTGATGCTTTAAATCCCTTGAACGTTCCTTCAGCGTTTCTTTGTTCCACTTTCCACGTCCTTCTCTTTAAATTTCCTTTCGTTTAAGTCTTCGGACAACTGCTTTCCCTTACTTTCTTTTGCCTCACGATGCACACACTCTCTAAGCTCTTTCTAGCTGCTCTTTCGTTGACCACCCTGGTTGGTGCTCACCATCCGTCGCGCGCGCACTCGCGTCACCGCCGTACTGCTGGCCGTAGAACGGCTCCCAACAAAATCTACGCAATTCAAGACTTTTATCAGGGGGAGGATTTCATCAAGTACGTTCCGCTTGTCATACTATATGTAGTTTCAACGCGACTAATTAACCATTTAGTGATTGGGACTTTTTCACTGGTTCGGACCCCACCAGTGGCAATGTCAACTACCAAAGCAAATCGGAGGCACAGTCCAAGGGACTTGCATACGTCAATGACTGTGATAATTCGACAGTTCTTGCAGTAGATTCAACCAGCACCGTTGCTCCCGGCGGCAACCGTGACTCGTGCGTAATGCCCGTGTTTAATATGAGTTATGAGTACTCATCATGAATTGTAGTGTCCGTATCACATCTCAGAAGAGCTATAACGGCGGTCTTTTTGTCATTGACGCCTCGAACATGCCCGTCGGCTGTTCTACATGGCCCAGTTTCTGGACTGTTGGCCCGAACTGGCCCTCGGCGGGTGAAATCGACATTGTCGAGGGCGTGAATAATCAGGCGACAAACCAAATGACGCTCCATAGTGGCACGAGCCAAAGTTGTACCATCGCAAAGTCAGGTGCTAGTGCCGATCTGTTTACTGGCAATGTCCTCGGGACCGACTGTTTCAGCACCGGCAATGCGGACGCAGGCTGTGGCGTTGAGGACACGGACACAAGGTTTGCATTGAATCTCTTTCTTATGCATCCGCTGGGATCTAATGTGTCCTTGTGGCAGTTCTTTTGGATATGGCTTCAACAATGCAGGGGGTGGTGTCTTTGCGCTTCTGTGGGACACCTCTTCTGGCATGTCAGTGTGGCACTTCACTCGTTCCGAAATCCCTGCGGATCTTACGGCGCAAGCGCCCAACCCTTCTACTTGGAGCGCTCCAGCTGGTTTCTGGTCTGCGCAGAGTTGTGACATTTCAGCCAACTTCTACGACCACCAGATGGTCATCGACACTACCATCTGCGGCAACTGGGCAGGTGGTGCCTACTCGCAATCCGGATGCCCAGGAACGTGTTCAGAAATGGTCGCCAATGCTAGTAACTATGCTGGTAAGTTTTCCTGTGATATTTGTTCATGTCGCACCGCTCAGTGTTGTTTAATGTTGTAGATGCCCAGTGGGTTATCAACTACGTTGCCGTCTTCCAGTGAATATTCGCCTTAAACCTTCATTATTTGCATTGCATTGTATCATACCCACATCATACCCTGCATTCGTCACAGCACATCATCATCTATTCTTTTGCTTTATTGGCAGGATCAGTTACTGTTTGCATATGCTGCGCTGGTCGCTTTCTTGTTTGCTGCCCATTACGAGAAATCCATGATACAAGACCTATGGCCTACTTACGAATAATTAGACTCAAAATATATTGATTGTATGCTTGAGGCTTGTATGTTGTATCGATCTTGCGCATGTTCTGCGCTTGCTGTGGGGAGACTAAGACTGGATCATTTCAAATTCCGACTTGACAAACCTATATTCTGCTAACGTGCAATTGAGCAAATAAGTCTGTTTATCTGCGAAAATTTACGATTACCTAATGTAAACGCTGTAAAGCAGATTCCTCCCAAGATTCCTCCGCTACCCAACAAGGGTATGTCACGGTCACACAACGCCGAGCAACCTGAAGATACCTACGCGCGGCCCCCACGACGGTAGATGCAGCTGCGACAACGGACGGTTGGGCTTAGAAGACGGATGGATAGATGGATTGTATCAGTAGAGTAGTAGGAGACTGTCATACATGATTCCACGGACAATCATTTAATAGCACGAAGTCACGGTCAGAAATTCAGAATGAATGCAAGTGTGAAATCAAAGATTTCAAATGAGGGTGCGAGAACGACAAAGATGCATCAGAGTCGCACCTTGGTTCTGCAGGCCTCCCGTTGTGAATCAACGAGAAGGTGAGTGAAAATTTACAATTATTAGTAGATGTTGAGGGATATCCCGGCAGGCGCGTGCGCCTGCCGGGAAAATTTACAAACTTTACAAACTTTACCGTAAATTTTTCACTGTCCCGCACTTCACTCACTTTACCCACCAGAATTCGCACTTTACTGCACTTTACACTACCTCGCCTGTCCCTCCGCCCTCCCCATCCTACTCAGTTGCCATAAATGGTGACTTAGACAATACGGTCACATGACACATGATGTCTCTTCTCCGTCGCCTCCCATCTTCCTCGACGGTCGTTAACGTTGGCCCCCCGTATTGCACACACCCTTCCCCAGTAGCAAAATTTATAGGTAAGTGATCTTCCTTTATTGCTCGCTTACCCCGCTGACCCTGCGCCAGAATTCTCCCTGTTCGTCGTGAAATTGTCCTGGGTATCCTATTCACTCAGCCGCAACAGTCTACTAGTCAACAAAGACAATCATCGTGAGTTCCTTTCGCATCGTTCTAATTCAAATTGGTGTTGACATATCGCAGGATGATGAGGTTAGTCAAAGGTACTTATATTCAGGGTGGCTTCAATGACATTCGAGTAGTACCACACCCATAACCGGACCTGCACCTTTTTCAAAATCTACGAAGTTTAATGATCTTCCAGATGATATCAAGAGGACGTTTGAAACTATCGAGTACGCTAATCATAAGTGCTAACATGTCCTAGGACTTACTTCGCATAGCTCGCACATTCAGGGATGTATACAAATAAGCAACGAGCTTAAACAGCGAAAAATGGGGGAAGAGGCGATCAAGGGCCAGGAGTTAATTCGCGAATTGCACAAGGTGCGCCTCATTTTATTGCATATATCCAGTATGTTTGGTTACCGACTTTATCGATTCAGGAGCTGCTTGGTGTATCCTCCGTTATTCAGTCGGACTCTCTCTTCGCCAAGGACCTGAAAGTGAAGACTGAACAAGCAGTTCAAGACACGATTGTCGCAACCAACATCATCGAGGGCTTTAAAAACCCGCATCAGAGCACAGCATATCTCAAGAATCATGCTTCGTTCCCTCTGGAGTATGTGTAGATCATCAATGTGAAGTAACTTGAAAGTGTTGACATGTTGCTGGCTAGATTCTTCACCCGTGTCACGCAAGAGATGCAGGAGCGTCTGCAGTGGTTCAAAAACATTATCGAAGTATGATGCCATATTTTTGGTAACACCCTGAAGTATTCTAATACATCGAATAGCAAATTGAGCGGAAACTATCCGCATCGGCATCCCAATCTCAAAATACACCCCAAGGTTAGACTTTCCTTCACTCCACCCTCATCCTCAGCTTACATTTCGCTGTGTTGTCTTGACAAGACATCGAAGACTACCAAAACCTACGATCGACATCACGAGAGCCCATGAAATGTGAGTCGTGCTTTCGAAATCGTTTGGTTATGAGGACTCACATAGTCCCGTCATTCCAGCTACACTCTCTACCTACTGAGGATTGTGCTCTGTGCTAGCTAACCTCCTCGCATACGATTGACTTTGGCCGAAGAGATAGAATCGCTGGCATCGTCTCTTTTGTCCTTTGGATTCCCCTGTGTAAGATATCTCTGCCGGGTGTCTCTCGCCACAATATTCAATCGCTTCAGTTCTGCTCGTGCGTCACCTTGTAAGTCAGAATTCAGTGTCCTAGATGAAAACCATCTCAGAATTGCTACGTGGCTCAATTTAGGTGCACATGATAACATTACATAGATACTCTGAAGGGAACGCGCCCATGTCAAATCCACAATGACTCGGTCTAAAGAGCTTCCTTGCACCTTGAAATCTGTGAATGCCCATCCTGGCACAATTGGAAGTTGCGTACATCGAATATTGATTATTTTTTCACCTGTAGGATATCTAAAACTATTTGTCACAGGCAGAATGGGTACAACACCACGGCCCGAATCTCGACGGTCGTTAACGTTGCCCCCCGCATGGTGTGCTACTGTAACACTGCGGTTTTGTGTGATTAGAAGGTACAATCAAACTTTTCAGCATACCTTTGACTGACATTCTCATCTAGAAACACTACTACTATTTGTCATATGATGATACTGCCTTGGATCATTGCCAGAGTCGTCTTTCGTGTAAGTCTTTGTTTACTTGTTCCTCCTTCAAGTTCTACTTGGAACATTCCATCATCTCTTCCCGAGCTGGCAGGCCTTCTGTAGGTGAACCAACTCGGTAGGTTGCGCATGTCCGGACAAGCCTTTTGTAGGTTATCTGGATGTCCAGTGTGTGACGTACTCATACTCTGAGTCCCTTTGCTTTTTGAATCTGACTTGGGGCCGTTTTTTTAATGCTAATATTCATTTCAACCGCTTCAGCAGGAATCCGTTGGCTGGACCCAGTGTCCCATTCTTGGAGGGATGTCCAGCAATAAAGAACTTCTTCAAGGGTGCTTCTGTCACACTCGTCCACCAGTTTCAGACCGCCGCCCTTGCTGTTCTCAAGCAGAACGACGTTCATGCACCGGACCTCCGCCCAGATTCGCCACAGTTCAGCCAGTTGAAGAACTCCTTCAAGAGCGTTTCTGTCATGCTCGTCCACCAGTTTCAGACCACCGCTCTTGCTGTTCTCAAGCAGAACAACGTTCATGCACTGGACCTCCGCCCAGAACTCCTTCAAGGGCGTTTCTGTCACGCTCGTCCACCAGTTTCAGACCGCCACTCTTGCTGTTCTCAAGCAGAACAATGTTTGTGCACTGGACCTCCGCCCAGATTCGCCACAGTTCAGCCAGTTCAAGAACACCTTCAAGGGTGCTTCTGTCACGCTCGTCCACCGGTTTCAGACCACCGCTCTTGCTGTTCTCAAGCAGAACGATGTTCGTGCACTGGACCTCCGCCCAGATTCGCCACAGTTCAGGCAGGGCATTTCTGTCATGCTTGTCCACCGGCCGGGCCTCGAAAATATCCAAGGATTGGTTGCCAATGCTGGAAACTTTGAGTTTGAGAACACGACGGTCAAGGTAGGTTTTCATACGAATCACATCCATAACAGCTTCTCTCAGCGCGAGTGCAGGACTACTTCAAGAAAGCTTGGGGTCGCGGCAGCAGCATCATGGTTCTGTATGCGCTAGTGTTTGGTTTGGCAGATGGTATCCTACGGTACTCACTCTTGTGCTCAGTATGTAGTTGAAATTCAGTGTGATGCTTTACTAGTGTAGTCTACTATGTGTTACGACAGTGCGGGTCAATCAAAATTGAGAGCCAAGTGAATTTTAAAACATGGAGTGACATCATACCCTCTGAAATTTCAGAACTGTCCCACCAATTACCTCTGTCTTGTGTTTTACCTCCCACATGGCACGATCAAAGAAGGGGGCATCAGACGTCGTTCAAAAGAAGCCGAGGCGGAGGAAAGAATCAGCTATCCTGAAGTCAGCTTTGGCTGACATCCAGAAATGCAAGGAACTTGGAATTGAAACGCACCTCCAAGCAAACAAGACCAGGAGCAGCTATGCTGGCCATGTACGCCGGGGACGCGAGTGGCTCGCGAGCCATTTTGATGCACCAAGCTGCTCCGCTGACGAGGGGGACTGCTCAGTGCCCAAAGAGCCTTTGGTACAGCCGGTGGCACTGTCAGTGCCCTCTTTCGTTAGAGACAATCCAGACAGCGATGTGTATGCAGATCCTGCCTTCAAAGATGCGTTCGGGTGCACGCCAAACCGATGCTCCGACAAGGCGCTGGCCCTCTTCATGTCCCTGAAGGGGTTCCACGAAAACCTCAGCAAGAACACGGTCGAAAGTATCCGCGCAGCATTCAAAAAGCTCTGGGAGCAAGCGTGAGCAACACCCTGCAGGACCAGTACAGACTGAGAGTACTGACTTGTACCAGGGATGGCGGCACGTTTCGTGGAAAGTGGAGTTTCAATGAGGCGAGACAACACTGGGAGGGAAATCCAGCCGACTCAGCGGAAGTTTACGACGTGATGGCATCTGTCAAGCACAAGGCCAGCGCAGAGGGCGGAGATCGAACTCACTCGATGGCAATGACAAAAGACTTCATGGATCGCATGCTCCAATGGCATGAGGCCGCATGCCCACTGGAGATCGCACTGCAGGCCATCCAGCTAGTGATGAGCGGCACACTGCCTTCGCAGGTCCAACTGACTCTCGACACAAGGACCCAGCTCACTCGCCATCTTGAACAGGTCACTTTCGATGCTGGCGCATGGACCTTATGGAGCAGGTATTGTCCCGCCTGCCGAAATTGATGTGCGCTCGCTGACTTACCATTTTGGTAGGTGCTTCGAACTCGTGAAACTGCAGCGCAAAGACATCTCGCTCGACACAATCCTGCTGGACACCGTCATGAAAAAGTATCTGGCACGCGAGCCACTGACACTCAGCGACAGCAACACCTATTTTGAAATATTCCTCTCGAACCGAAAAGGATGGCAGAAAAGGGTCGATAAGGGCATCTGCGAGGCAGACCTTAGGTGTGAGTTGATTCAGATTAGCATGAAGTGACGCCCTGCTGATGTAGCAGTGTATGTGCCTCACACCAGCCAACCACTACAAGATATTTCCCCGCCCAGACATGCCTTCCTGCGACAGCTTCATCTGGATGTTGCTCTGGATCAAATGGCTCGAGTTTTTTCATTACTGGGCGCACACTCGGGCCAAACTGACTTCATCTTCCCTTCGATGGGTGCCAATGGCATCATGCAGCCTGGACAGCCTCTCTCCCATGACACTGTGCAAAAGTGGATTGACGAGGCAACGACAGGTGCTGGCATCCTAGGCTGTTTTTTCGACTCACTGCTTCCGCCGTGGAGGTGCCCAGTATTGGTTTATGTTCGCACCGGTTGGTCAGCGGTGGTCACTTGCCATGGTTCGATGGTGGGGAGGATGGGCTGATTGTGAACAGGTATGTGCCTTCAATGATCTACTTTTTTATCGCTCTCACTCGTTCATTCTATTCCCAGCGAAACACGCTCATTCGTTACCTTCTCGACGAAACTACACACCTATGAGACCGACTACAGTGATGCCCTCGCTCCTTTCTCCCGCGAAGCTGAATCCTCCCTTGCAGGCGAAGCAGGCACTCATGAGGGCCAGCATCCACTGAGGAGCTGCGCCATGGTTCATGCATCCGTGACCGCAGATGTCCAATCGTTTGCGAGTTGGACGTCAGATGCAGTCAAACGACTCGCTTCGGTCACTCACCAGCATGGTCCAGGCCACTTCAAGTTGCCTGAAGGCTGCCTGGACACCTACCTCCAACACAGCTCGAAGAAGATCCCCGCTTCACCCTTCTCCGAGTCCTCCGCATCTGGCAGTGCAGAAGTCTCCTAGATTTCAACTCCTCGGCATGTCCATCCACCACCAACACACTCCCGTCCTCTGTCATCTGTCCGCAGGAGCCATGGCCACGCACACATCACTCCAACTACTCGACCACTGCCATCTGCTGCTGCGCACACAGCCTCGACTCAACAACTTCCAAGCAACGGTCTTGTCATTCCACGGCTGCCACTCGTCCGTTCGAACGGGTTGAAGACTCCGAAGGCCGAGTCCTGGAGGGACATCATCACGCACTGGCTCGTCGGTGACCCCGACAGAGGGTTGAAGACGCCACTCAAGGACTGGCCGCAGGAGTGGTACCAAGGCCCGAACCGGAAGCTCGCAATGCAGTACCAGAACAGGGCCGTTGTTGCGCGCGAGTTCATCAACCAGTGAGTGCTTCCGGCTGCGATCCAACACGGGCGCTCAACATTCTTTTGTTCTTTCTTCCTCGTCACCTCCATTTACCAGTCAACGAAGCCCTCTTCCTTGCAGCCTACCCAGAAGCCGAGCGGGGACACACCCCACTGCTTGCAGCCGTCAACAAGGCACGGGCTGCACGAGGAGAGCGTGTCCGTCGCAAAATGACACGAGGACTCTCACTTCGGAACCATACCACTACTGCCGCCCACTCGAACGCTCGTAACTTGTAAGTACTATA